>NC_092209.1:14367843-14431943 GCF_043381705.1 Parasteatoda tepidariorum
TCACCTCTAGTTGTTGTTGACATTGGTTTGCAAAATAAAATGTCCTCCTGTATATCTGTTAAACCTGGATACCGCACGTAAACCATGAGTTGAGCATCTTTACTTACATCTGTCGTTTCATCCAGTTGAATACTAAATAAACCAGCAATTTTTATAGCAGAAATAAGTTGATTCTTAATATCAAATGACATATCATTAATTCGTAAACGAATTGTATCATTTGATAATGGTATCTTTTGTAATTTCTTTGAACTTTCATCTCCGCATTTGATACGTGCCATGTCAATGGCAGCATGTTTTATAAGTTTTTCAGCAATATTATGGGGTTTCTTTTGTCTTGCAATATGCCAAGCCACATGAAAAGAACCAAGTGTAGCTTGTTTGGCAGAATTTATTAAACCACTACTACTTGGTGCATCCAAACGCTGTCTTTTTAAATGGGCTTCTTTTCTTTCGAAAAAAGTACGATCTTTTCCCTCAAAGGCAAAATTTTTATGTTTTGCATCAAAATGTCTTTTAAGTTTGTTCGGTTTCATCGATTCATTACTTAATATTTCACTGCACAACACGCATTGCGGCTTGTTCACTCCTCGATCATAAATGCAAGTAAAACCTAATTCTAAAAATGCTTCCTTGTATTCACGTTTTGCCATTATTAGGGTGATTACAATTTTACAATACGCACTGCAACTTGATCACTCCACTATTAATAATAAGACAAAATTTGTTTCTAAAATGCGCTTCGCAATAGCAATAAGCCACGCCCCTTTTCGGCTGTCCGAGAAAGCTCTTCAGCAGCCGCTGTTCCGTCCTTCACGACCACGTCCTCCCAACCCAATGTTGACACTAATTCTTTCTCAGCCATTCCCCAACTTGATGGCAATATTCAAGACATTTTCACACTTATTAACGAACTGAACACTATTTTTAAGGGCATTAATATAGCCCAATTAGTTATTGATATAAAAAAAGCAAACACCCCTCTTGACAAAATTTTTATCCTTGATAGTTATTTTCCAAATAAAGAAGGGTAATTCTTCCACTACAAATTTTTCCCCACCCCGAGCTCTGATTTTTTCCCTTTTAAATCATTTTATTCACTATTTTATCCTTTTATTACCTTTTCTTTAAAGTTTATTTTTAACTTTTTTCACATTTCGGCCGATTCGCCGCTAGGGCGACATCAGCGCCACCGCTATTTTTTGACACACCCCATTAGGGAGTGACTTAAACAGCGCCACTTCTGTGGAACTATTTTTCCACCTTTTAGAGAGGGCCCTTATGTTAAATCTTTTTTACTTTTTTTATTTTTATTTTAAACATTAACAACTAGGTATCTTTTATTCTTATATTAATTTTGCACCTTGATATGCTAAACTAATTTTGAGTCATGTGCCTTTTTTTAAATATTATGAACGAGGATTAAGGGTATAGAGTTACCCAGGTACCTCATTAAGCCTAGGCTGAGTAAGCCACAATGACTTCTTTTTAGGAGGTGTTGATATTACTTATTATTTGATGTATTACTAACTTTTTTGGTTCGACTCAGCGCGACCCAAGAAATATGCTTCGCGACTCAATTTTGGGTCGCGACCCATAGGTTAAGAACCACTGATCTATATGGTAATCTGTTAAAAAAAACTTAAAATAAATATTTTAAAAAGTTACCAGATTTATTAAAAGAAATTTTTTTCTATTATTCAATTCGTACATTGTTTTTATTGCTAAATTGCTTATTGTTAACAATGTCTTGGAGAATATTATAGGTAATTCTCCATTACTATAATAATCTTCAAGACATCGTTTGAGTCGTATTGCTGATTGCCATCTCCTCTATCATCATTATCCTTTTCCACCTTCTTGGGTTGGCCCAAACCTTCGCGGAATTACTGCGGCTCATTTTGATTAAATTTACAAATTCAACTATAACAATGCTAATCACTAACTGCTTATTTGTCAATAATTATAAATAAATAATGATTTATAATAAATTATTTAATTTTTTTTTTATCTGTCTGTGTTATTCCTGTTCTATCTTCTTTTCCACAATTTTATTTAACTACTAACATTAAGTTTTCTAACCCAAATAATTTTAATATCAATGGCCTTTGATTCAGTTTGTAATCATATAACTTACGGCGGTGGCCTTTTTGGCCAGGTACTCCGGTGCACCAATTACTAGTTTCTACTTATTGTTAAATCTTAACAATTGAAAGAGTTTTAAAAAAGGCTCGCCTGGGGCAGCAGCTTTAGCTGAATAGTCGATGCTCCGGTGAGTTGAATTTATTATGAAGAGAATACGCTGTAGTTGAGGGCAAAACTGCTACTTCTCTGTCATTGTTACTACTGCTACCGTGATTCAAAAGTAACTGAGACAAATAGCAGTGACTGCGATTATTTCGATTCAAAATTAATCGATTAAATATTTTTAATAAATAATCGATATAATTAGGTTTCTTTTATAAAATTAATCGATACCATCAATTTTTTATGTCATCAATTAAAATAATTAATCGTTATACTTAGTAGTCATTTTTATGATAAGTAATGATTTTTAATAACCAATGTATGTATAGTAATATGTAATATAGTAGTTTGATTTTTAATAACCAATAGGGGACCTTTTTAAATCGTATAATGTATTAAAATTACATAAAAACTCAGATAAAATATTAAATTATAACTCATAAATCCTCGTGTTACTACTATTTTCAAAAAGGGTATTACAGTAAAAACTCTAAATTTTAGAAGTTATTATTGGTAGTAAGAACCGATGGATGATGACATTAATTCGATATTTTGTTTTAAGGAATACTGATTTCTTAATTATATTTGCAGTAAAATGCAAACTTAATCATAGGTAAATTTTTAGTAATGTTGTCAGACAAAAAATATCACCGTATTGATGCAATTTTTCTTAGTTTTTCTGCATTTTATTAACATTTTTTTTCCTTTATAAAAGAAAAGAATGTAGGATATAAAATTTTTTTTTAATTTAATTCTTTTGTCGTTATAATGAGCAATTTCGACATTTCCACAATTATGCATTTATTTTAGCCTGGTCTGGCAAGCATTAATTCCGTACACCAAGCTACCAAGCTATACATCAAAGAGACTGTCACTAAAGTAGATGGTGTCACTAAATATTTTCTTTTAAACTTTGCTTTTCGGAAGTGAAAAAACACTTTGTTTTAGTTTTATTAACCGATATAAGAATATAACTGATGGTTTATGCGATTATAATTCTTGTTTATATTAGTAAATTACAATAAATCAATATTTTCGGTAGCCATGCACAGATGTGCGATTAAGAATCTATGAGTAATCAAGAAGATGTACAGATTTAAACCTAGAATACTATGGACAAATTCCCTAAAGTTAAAAAAAAAAAAAAAAAAAAAAAAAAAAAAAAAATTATCACATTTTGTGAACACTAAAAATTTAAGTGAAACTATATTTTTTATTTCAAGCTTAAACTTTTTATCCAAAAATTGATAGCACAATAGCACATTAAATAAATTAATTGGTAGCACATAGAGATTAATAGCATTAAGAAATAGATAGCGAAGAATTGTAGCATTTAGAAATTGGTAAGCACATGAAATAAAATAAAAAATTTAAGAATAATTACGCCCACCCTTGAGTAACCACAGAATAAATACAGTAAAGTTGCATTTCATATGATGCAATGTGCATTGCTTTTTTCATATGGTTTTTGTGGAAAAAGTACTTAAAATGAAAAATTCTAAAGTAAGAGTAAAATAAATTTGTTACTAGAAGGAAACACATGTTTACAAAGTCGAGCAAGTTGACATCTCTGAGAATAGTAGATCATTGTAAAAGAATGTGCTTCTATATAAATGTTTTAAATCTAAGAAATCAAAATTCTGTCAATTTAAATCATTCAACAGAGTTACCTAAAAACAATTTTAATATTTTATTTTAATCATGATCCGACCATAGCATCAGTTGCTTGATAAATATATTTAAACCATCCCGATTATCTTTTCATTGTTCGCAATATTTTGCTTAGTGAAGAAATGAATAGATAGTTATTTATGTGATGTCTTAGCATTTTTAAACCATTTAAGTACAAAAAATGCAGTTTTTTTTCGAATATGAACCACTTGTTAAGTGGAGTACCATATCCTATTTAATTCCAAATCAGAACTTTTTTCTAAATTCATTCCAATGAATACTAAATGTCTCCGTTTTCGCAATACGTAGGGTGGGTAAGGAAGTACGCTGTACTATACCTCAATTTAAGAATTTTAGCGTCATATTTTTTTTTTAAATATTCAGTCAAAAAACTAAACTAAAAATCATTTTGATATACATCTGTATTTTTCCAAACGAAACTAGCGGTGATTTTACAAATCTCACAAACGATACATGTAAAATCAAGTACTTGTAAAATTGCAACAAAACATTTGTTCCCGAGTGTAATTATGTAGAAAGAAGCATGAGTAACCAGTAGAAAACAATCGTACCAGTAAATGAAAAAAAAAAACATTTGATAATTTTCTATATTAAGTTCCCATCACAAATCCTTTGTTGTTATAACTAAAAAATAAAAATTAATAACTTTTGTTTCATCAAAAAGCAAGGTCTCTAAAAATATTTCAGTAATCTCAAAAGAAGAAGAATTTATTTTATATTATTTTCAAATAGGTTTTATTCAGAAAATTAATCCCTCTAAACATTAATTTTTTTATGACGTAAACAATATGCGTGAAAATTACTCAGTCCTATTGTCTTTTTAAAATAGAATTGCCGCCAATCTGCAACAATAACTTTTGCTTGGGTGAAGTGCTTTAATTGTCCCTGTTTGTAAAAAGTTTAGAAACTTATAGATTTATATTTCGCTAAAATGAGGGGGGGAGGGAATTAGTTTAGACACCGTTTACTTGAATTAAGTAAGATAAAAAATTTGCATAAATTCTGTACATTTGCTGCAGAGTATAACCATCTGTATATATAAAAATTAGGCATATGTGAACACAATCTTACCAGTAATTAAAATAAAATCATATTTTATTGTTTTTCTGTTTCCAAAGCATGCTACCTGCTTTATAAATCCGGAATTCCAAATGTAATATGTTATAAAGCTCGGGCATCGTACTATCGATGACTGAGTATATTAGAAATATGAGAATGATATATCAGATTTGCAGTACGCTGTGCACAATACATGGCCTGAGTAAAGGAATATGATAATAAATGTAATTTCGCGCGGAGGGGATCATGTAACGGACGATGTAGATATAATCAATAACGAACTTTAACATAGATCAATGAAAAGTAGGCGTTAATGCTTATATAAACATATCTGTATACCCACAAGCAAGAAAATTTGAAATGTTGCTGGGAAGCATAATTGAATTCCTTCGTAGGTAAATTCTGTACTTTTATTTAGATGTTAATTTTGGTTACTTAATTTTTTAAAATTAAAATCTTGATCATTTCCAGCACTTTCATGAAACATTTTTAAATTTTTTCATGAATTCCCTGCTGTACAATAAAACAGAGGTTTCCTAACATCGTTTTCAAGGGAGGAGCTAAATTAATTTGTTCATACCAGTTTCTAGCAAAAACTCCACCGCCTTCTTTAACAAAATGTAGTTTCTGTCATACATTTCTGAATTTTCTAATATGGAGCTAAATTCAGTGCGAAATACTCCAGCTGGAGGTTCTAGAGGTTATAAAAAATAGATATTCACGTCACAGACATGTTTGAAGAGAAATTAGTAAGAATTTTGTCTAAAAACTTTCTAATTTTTTTTATTTTTCTCTTTATGTGCTTATTTTATTTTATTCATGCTTTTGCTAGCCAGTTATTTATTTAAATATTTTCAGACTTTACTACGTGATAAGATTTTTTCAGCATCTTTATTGTTTTCACGGCGCACTGTTGGAAATCTAGTAGTGTAATTATTTGGACTGCATACCTCGAGTTGTGTCTCACTTATAAGACAGGCCAAGTTTCGTTCTTAGTTGTAAAAAATTTTCAACAATGACCGAACATACAAATGAGGAACCTTTTACTGAAGTATACGCAGATGCTTTATCTGATTGTCCAAGGGATTGTGAATCAAATTCTGGTAACTTCGAAAATGATACTGTATCAGAAGATAGTGAATCTGATATTATGCCTCCAAAATCTCGAAAAAGAAATATAATATTATCAGATAGCGACGACAAATTGTAGGAAGAAAGGGACGAACATGATATCATCGCACGAAAATTACCACATTATTGAAATATTCCTGGTGCAACCATTGAACTTGGTGACGCACCAACTACCAGTGAAGTAACGGATTTATTTTTTGGCATGACATTTTTCGATTTAGTCGTTACGCAGACCAATTTGTACCATTCTGATATAAAAGCCTTACATAAAATATCTGCAAAAACAGTACCATGGACGGAAGTAACCACCAATGAAATAAAGAAGTTTCTTGGATTGATGGGTCAAACCAGAAAATCTTGTTGGAAAGATTATTGGTCAACGGATCCTTTAGTTAAAACACCAATAATTCGAGCAACTATGACCAGAATGTGATTTGAGCTAATTCTCACATTTTTTCATGATAATGATAATGCACAACGTGTAGTTCCCCCTGACAGACTTTTCAAAATTAAACCGCTTTTGGATTATATCATTTCAAAATATCAGGCCCTACACGTACCCAAACAGGAGCTAGCTCTAGACGAAGCAATGGTACCATTCAGAGGACGCATCAGCGTACAACCCGGCGAAGATAACGAAGTATGGAATTTTGATCAGAATGGTTTTTGAAAGTGAGGGTGGGTATATGTGCAACTTTGAGATCTATTCGGGGGGGCAAGACAAAAAGTTGCAAAAAACTGTATGGTCGATATTGGAGCCGTACCTTGGTTGTTGGCATCACATATACCAGGACAATTACTATTACATCGTTTCTAGAGCCGAGCTATTTTTCAGAAGAAAATCATTAGTCTGTGGTACCATACGGGAAAATCGCGGCTTACTTAAAGTCCTGTTGTAAAAATCTAAAAGTCTACACAGAGGAAAAATGACTTTTTTACGAAAGGGACCAGTTGTTCTTATTGCTTGGAAGTATAAAATAATAGTACGAATGGTATCAACTATTCATAATGCTTCTATGAAATCAAGTGGAAATCGAAAAAAGTATAAAGATGACACAATCAAACCTACATGCTTCGTACACTTCTTGCATATNTTTTCTCTGGCGAACTGCTCCTTGTTCAGTGCATATAAAATGTACTGTGCCTATCGGTCAGAAAGTAAAATAAGACATAAAATGTTTACTGGAAATAGCCAGAGAATGGATAACTGTGGTTTCCAAAGAATGCAGCACTGCATCTGACACTTCTGGAAGATCTCAAACAGCTCCTTCTAATCATCCACCCTCCAGGCCTTTCGGACTACTAAGAGACCACGTCTTAGAAGAAATAGTTACTGCCAGAAAAAAAAATCCAACTAGAGCGTCTAGAGTATGTTCTTCGAAAGGAAAATGGAGCGGAACCCGATATATTTGCAAAACTTGTGGTGTACCGTTACACGTAGGTGATTGTTATACTTTTTATCATACGATAAGAACTACTAAGAGTTGAATAATAAATAAATAAATTTCAAAGTTTATTTACATTGCTTTACTTCCACATCCGCTTTCAAAACAACAGCCGGGCACATGGGGTAATTTTCAGAAAAGTTGCTGGTTAAGAATAATAAATGACCCGGTAAAGATAACACTAATAAAAGACTTATCAAAGCACTCCCCCTTAACTACATTCACTATTTAACATGCATTATCGACGCAGCACTACGTTTATCATACTTCTCCACTGGTTGGAAGATAGCAGTAATGAAAACTATCCTACAGCCAGGAAAAGACCCAACAAAGCCAGACAGCTGTCGACCCACCAGTTTACTCTCCTCACTGAGCAAAATTCGTGAGGGCATCATCTTGTGCAGAGAGAGACTTCTGCAATGATAACCACATTATTATCGATGAGCAATTTGGCCTTCGCCCTAAACATTCCACTCAACACCAACTCATAAGGTTCATTGAATACATGCACGAAGGATGGCTACACAACAAACACACAGGTGCCGTCTTTCTCGATTTGGCCAAAGCCTTCGACAAGGTATGGATCGATGCATTTATCAATAAATTAATTAAATATAATTTCCCTAGACCACTTATTCTAATCATAGGATCCTACCTAACACACAGAAAGTTCATGGTCAACTGCAACACCTTTTTCTCCACCTTAAGACCCGTTAATAGCAGTGTTTCCCAGGGAAGCAAACTGGGAAACCTCCTATTTTTAATTTTTATTGATGATGTCCCTAGAGATCATGGTATTCCGTCTGCACTGTACAATGACAATACATCGATGATGACAATACAATGATGTACATCGACACTCAAGTATATCAGCTATATCAACAAGAATAATATTTATCATCGCCTCACTATCATTGACTACTTCCAAAATTGGAAACTTGCCCTCAATATCGACAAAACTCAGGCGGTCAGAAAAAGGAGCTACAACAAGGATGTTATTATTTATAACAACTTCTCTTTCAAATGGGAAACGAAGGTCACGTACTTAGGTGTCATTATGGATAAAACCCTGACATTTAAATATCATTTTAAAAACATTAGGAGTAAATTCATAGCTGCGAAATGTGCACTTTATCCTATTCTAAAAAAGAATTCCCCCCTCAGAACTAATAACAGGATTTCAATTTTCAAAATGCTTCTCTCTCCCCTATTAACATATGCAGTACCCGCCTTCAGGGGGGGGGGGTGTAAAGACAAATCTTCCAAAGTGCTTATAACAAAACCCTTCGCAATATCACAAATTCACCTTGGTATTTCAGGAACAAAAATATTCCTAATGGCATCTGCACGCTTAGCCTTCTTGACTTATACAAAAATAAATTTGTTAAGTATTTTCTTAAGAGCACTGGACACTCCAAACCCCTTATATGGTCTTTCTCTAACTACGATCCAGATGACCCTAATTGCAGGAGACGGCCTAAGGCTATTCTCCATTATAATAAAAATCTTCAAGACATCGTTTGAGTCGTATTGCTAATTTTTCTTTCCCCCTAATTGACTCCTCAATCATCATTACCCTTTTCCACCTGCTTGGGCTGGCTCCATTCTTCGTTGAATTACTGTGGCTCATTCTGAATCAATTTACTAATACAGCTGCTAACAATGCTAATCACTAACTGCTTATTTGTTAGTAATTATAAATAAAAAATAAATAATATATTTTCTTATACTAATGACTTCATTTATTTGTTCATGATATTACCTGTCTGTGTTATCCCTGCTTTGTATTGTCCACAAGAGGAGTTTTGGAGGAAAAATCATCCATGTTAAGTTCCTGAAATGCTCCGGAGAATTACTTGCAGTTAGGTAATCGATAAGTAACCACGCGCGAGGGGGGCCCCCCTCAAAGAGAAGAGGAGAAAGCGAACGATGCTCACAAGCTCCGCCATTACAACGACTGAACTGATTAGCGTTGTAGAAATGTTTTTATCGGAGTTTATTATTTTAATTTCTACTTTTCCTAAAAATTAAACGTTTCATGTAGTTGTTTTTGAGAAATAAATATGTATATATATATTTTATTATTATATGTTATTATTTTCTCATTACTATCCACATACTTTGGTTTAATATGTAAACCCAGATTATTTTTTTTTATAATGCTTATTATTTGTTAAATATATACTTAATCTTCATTTAATAGTGCTGTGGAGTTTACTATTCTAAGGGAAACGTTTAATTTCAATAGATGTTAATAAAAATATCCACTTTAAAATTGAAACCCGAAAATATTAATTTGTAACCGACACAATTGCGTAGCATCATGCAATTTTTTTTTCTATATTCAAAGAATTAAATACTGGATAGTATAATTAGTGAATGTTTTTTAAATAATTAATAATACAAGCAATTTTCTGAAGTTCAATTAAACAATATTATATTAGGTGCTTGTCCAATTTGACAAAGCAAGTAGATGTAGTTATTTAATTTTTTCTAATGAAAAGATTTTTAAAAAAAAGGATGGATTATCTTTTTTTTTATTGTTGTAAGCTTTATCTCCTGTATGGGCCAAGTTAATAGGTGCCTTATTTTTGTGTTTTTTAAGATTTTGTTTTAATATTGGATGTTTTATTTTCAGGTAGTCTATCAAATAAGATATTGGTATCATACTGCATCCTGTTTCTCAAAGTAATTTGAAAGAGTCTTGGAAAGATTTAGGCTAAATATATTAATATGTAGTGTGGTTTGTGTTGCAAAATTCAATCACAATATATATTAAAGGGATTTTGGCTGTCATGTTTTACTCTCATTGTTCTTCTGAAAGGTTATATGAGTCTTCTATTCTTCCTTGAAGATGTTGGATATTTGTATTTAGCTTTGTTGGATCAAATTCTTCTCAGCAAGTTCGTATTGTCCTTGTATAACTATACCCATTTTTATTTTTTTTCTAATTTTTTTTCCTTCAATGAAATATAATTTAAACTTATTTTAAAATGTTTTAATAAGAAAAAGTAGTTAAATTACATTGTAATAGTTTTATTGAGTAATGTAATAGCACTTAAGTATTCCAAGTTAAGTTTAGTTAGTAATTCTAAACTTTTTATAACCATAAATTTCATTTGAGCATTCATATTTACTTTTTGTGTACTTTTCTGTTAGCAGGTCCCAAGTAGTAATCTGTTGAACACAAATTAAAATTTCCAAGAAGACAATTTGAATTTTGATTGAGATAAGGAAAAAGTACCAGTTTTAGAGAATGCACTGAATCCTTTTTCAAAAATCATAAGCGATTAGGGAAGTTAAATTATTTTAATTTTATGCAACAAAGATCAGAATTTTTTTTCATATTAACAATTAAATAGTGTATATTATATATATATTCCCAATGTGATTCATAGTAGTTCTATTAAGGTTGGCACGATTAAAAATCGTGTTTTTTTTAAAAAAATTTCTTAATAACTGCATGAAATTTTTTCAAAACAAGTAAGTGACAATGAAGGCTTTTCACAAATAAATAATTAAAATGGGATGTATGTAAATAATAAATCGAGATAGACTAAGAGTTAAGAAGCTTAAAATTTTCCATTTGCTGTATAAAAATATGTCTACATTAAAGATTGCAAAATACTGCATTTTTTGCTGTTACTTTTGCTTTTAAAATTTATGTAAAATAGGTAGGAAAATTTGCTCAGCTCTAAGTAACTTAATTTTTTTGAGAATTTAGTTGATATATTTCATCCCAGATGAAAGTTGTGAATTTAACTACTTTGGTTTTATTGTTTTTAAATACTATTAAATAAATTGTAACACATTTGATCAGATGACTTCAAATGCAAGTGTAAAAAAAAGTGTATTGTTCCTAACCTTGCTTTCTTTTCATTACTTATTTTAATTTCCTTTTCGATACAGACACTGTATATAAAAATAGTTTTAGGCCTCTTTATTATTGTCTTATATCTTGCTTTGCCCAGTGTAATCTATTCATATCCCAAAGCTTTGTAGTTCCAACATGCATGAAAATTAAATAGCAATCAGTTTCCATTTCTTGTTGGTTTTAATATTCTGATTACCATTGTTTGCAAAAACACTAAATACAATTGTACTTGTAAAGACCAAAAAATATTTAGTATATACTATGCATTAAAGGTATTGATAAATACTTTTCTTTGTGTATTATTTGCGATTAATTCCTATGAATACTATTTGTGACTAATAATGATATCAAAAATGTGTGTTTGCAATAAGTTAAAGAGTACTACCCTTCTTCTAGGAATTAAGTTTTGTCTTCCGCAGATGACTCTTCCATTATTCGTCCTAGATGAATATTCTGTGTTCAGCAGTATAGGCTAAATACCAAATATTTGTATGTTGCATCTCTAATTTAGAAGCAGCAATTGCTGTTTATTTTTGAAAATGTAATTTTTTTATTATAATTTTACAGTGCTGAGCATAATCTTGTATCTATTTACAATTTAAAAACTCTTTAAAAAAAGTTTTTTGCAATAACTGGACCCTATTTGCACAAATTCATAAAAGCAGAACCCTGGTTGTAAGATTGTGAGTAATATTTTTCACAATTTCACAAAATGTCTAGACAGACCCCTGCTTGTAACCTAACCTAGTAAAGAGTATCATATTTTACTAGCACTTATATTTTATTTGATGGTCAATTTATTTTTGTTTTGCC
Organism: Parasteatoda tepidariorum; assembly: GCF_043381705.1. Lineage (NCBI taxonomy): Eukaryota > Metazoa > Arthropoda > Arachnida > Araneae > Theridiidae > Parasteatoda > Parasteatoda tepidariorum. The sequence goes on from NC_092209.1 coordinate 14,380,105, forward strand.
AACTTGCATTGGTTGAAAAAATATTTTATGGGTTACATGCAAATTTTTTTTAATATTATGACTACTATTAAAATGCAGGAAACAAACTTAACTTGAGAACTTAACATCCACATATATTTAAAATGGCTTAGAAAAGAAGGTTGACCTATTTAAATATGAATCTAGTGAGCCAGTTTGTTATTCTAAATAAATATTTGTGCTAATTTCTTTAACCTTTCACTTTCTCGGCATTTTTAATTAAAAAAAATTTCATGAACTTAACAAATTTTTGAAATTTATTTTATTTAAATATTTGATAAGTGTTTTATACTTTTTTAGTTCTACTAAATAAAGTACATCTGAGTAAAGTGAATTGATATAGCCTTTTATTAAATGAATATACTTTTGTATTTGAAGGTGTGGTTTAAGTGATAATTAGTTTTTCCGATCAGCCACAGGGGGATTCTCATCGCGTGCACTGACGGGTGTACAAAGATTTGTACTAATCAGATCAAAACATTTAGTTGCGTTTGAACTTTGTTTCTTTTCTAAATTAACATATGTAGCTACCATTATATGTATAACCAGGAATCATTTCAATTGCAAGGTTTTTCCCCCTACTTTGGTGAGACAAATTAATACCAAATGCTCATTAGATGTTCAAACCAACATGTTTTGATGTTATTCGTATAAATTCATAGCAATTTTTTTGAAGTCTCAGATTTATATTTTATAATGCAAAGGTTGATGTAAATATTCTTATTTAATATGAGATTACTAATTTGAATTAAAGAAAATCAAGTGTTTTGCTAGTATTTTCAAATTGGATTGTGTATTCTTCTATATTTCTAGTATAAATGAGAGGTTCAATTCCTCGTTGCATTTAGAAAATTTACCTGCTACTTGCGAAAATAGAATATATGATTCTAGGAAACCCAACACACTATTGCATTTTTAACACATTTGTTCTTTAGACCAGAATTGAAAGCTATGTGGCTCAGAAATGTTTTGTACATACACATACAAAGGGAGCATTACAGTGTTCATTTATAATTTACAGATGAAACGGCTTCTTTAAAAAAAAATTTATAAACAGTTCAAACTCATATCTTATATAATCGAAAAGTTTCCTTGTTGTGATCTGTGGCAGAATAATAGCCAAGACTTGGCAATTTCCATGCAAGTGTACCACAAGAAACTATAAACTTACCAAAAAAACTTCTATACATATATATTTTTTTTAAAAATCTGTTTGGTGCTTTAACAATTGCAGTTTGTGTCACAGATCATAATGGTATAATCCTTATAATTACTTTCAGACAGTTTTTCAAGACATCTTTAAAGATAACGTGACATTATTATGATGCAGGTTAATTAAATGATGACAAAATCTTCAGGAATAGCAAAATTATAAATTCATATGTAGTTCAGTTCACTTCTTTAAAAATTATGTTTCTAAATAAATTTTGCTTATATTTTTTTGTTAAGTTGTGCACAGTAATGCAAATGCAAATGTAATAAGACTTCAAAAAGTTTGAAAGAAAAATTTATCTGAAGTGTCATTTGAAAGTAAGCATCATGACCGGCATTTTGAATTAATGAATTTAAAGATAGTTGATGTTAATAAAGTGTATTTTCTCTTTTTACCAGTAGATAGTGAGAAAAGAACCAAATTAAATTGAAACCAAATATAAAGTTAACTAAATACGAAGAAAAAAAGTTTTTTTTTAATAAATGGAATGCTAATGAAGATATCACTTGTGCACAAACAAACCAGAGGAAATAATTCATTTATGAAAATAGAAAAATTCATACTTTATTGTAAGTAACAAGAAATAGACTGTACAAGATTACCTCAAAAAACCTTGGCTATAGTAGGAATGTGAAAAAAGAAATTAATAACTAATTGCGTTAGTCAATATTTAAAATTAATTACGATTCACCTAATTAAAATAAGCATTAAATTCCAAAAAAAAAAATACGTATTGATGTTTGTTTACATTTTAGTTCAGCTTGTTGCCATTCGGTGAAAGATAAATTAAGCTGGTTGCCATTCAAAGAAATTATGCCGTAATGTCTATTTAATCAAAAAAGAGAATTCATAACTATTAAAATTACGGCTGTGCACAGTAATTTCAAATAGGTCTTATTAATATATAATATTATATAGTAAATATAATATATAGTCTTATTTCTAGTAAATGTTTCCTAGCTAAAGTCAACTTATTAGAAACCGCAACTAAAGTTAACTGCAACCGTCACGCTTTGAAATCCAAAACAAATGCTAAAAGTAAACAAAACAGAATTTACGCATTGAGAAATAATTCTTAGGTAGTGTATAGCGTGAGGATGCCTGTGAATCCTCAGGAAACAGGATGATCCCTCAAGGCATGTTTTCAAGCATGCGCAGTATACTAATCATAATGAGTAACGCCTCCTCCCTGTCCTTCCTAGTCAGATGACTACGCGATAGAAAATGGCGAGAAATGGCATTTCAAAAATGTGACTACTTCAAATTTATCCAAAACTAATCAAGGATTACATAAAGGGTATGTGACTATACTTTATTCAAAATATTTATTATCTGCCTTTTCACTAGAAATTTATACCTCCTTAAGAGTTGAATGATCATTTCTTTAAAATATTTGACTAACGAAAATCTTTATTTGATGTCAAAATGTGCAATGACTGGTGGATTACCAGAGGAAACCCGAATAGAGAATGATTTTTAAATTTAAATATGTTTATGCAATCCTTTGTAATAGTATTTAACGAGCATTTAATAATATATNAAATAACTGCATTGAAAAAATTGGAATTATTAAATAAAGCTGTGATAAACTGTCATCAAACGAAAAATTTCTTTAAATAAAGTAGCCAGCCAAATTATTATTCTTTCATTGGCAGTAAACATAAAAACTACACATCCACATATGTGGCCTCTAATAGAAAGAGATTAAAAATTTTAGTGAGCATGTGCATTACATTATCACTATTTTATAGCATAAATACCTTATGAGACGCCCCTACTGTCGAATGTTTAACATTGTAGTATAAATTCTGAGTGTCACGCTGATCTTCAGGCATAATCGAAGCATATTAACTTGCCACAAATCCATTTCCAGGTTTGACTTAGGGAGACTATTACCAGAAAGCTGGGTATAAAACATAACAACAGCTTGCTAGTCAATGTCCCTCTGAGTCTTTATCCCAGCAATTGCCACCTCATTTAAAACATTGTTATGTTACTGAAATCCACTGTAAATATATCGGAGCTCATTCTAGGTAGGAAAAAGGGCAGGGTACAAAAGGTTAAAAATAGGGCATTATTATTTTAAAAAAGGCAATAATTTCTTTCTATGGGCTTTACACATTCTATTAAAAAACATTGTCAATTAGTAAATGAAAAATATTTTTTTAAACTTTACTAAAAGTAGCAAAGCAATCATATTAATTACTAATTTTTATTACTAAATTAACATATATATCGAGCTAGTTAGCTTAGTAATTTATTTTAAATGCATGTTAAGTATCTGTAGTTATGATTTATAAATTAAAATCATTAATAATTATTATTATTTAATGATAGTGGAAGTAACTGCAAACTTTCAAAGACAAGTGCAACAAGGGGGTGTGATGGCTATTTTTCCTTTCCCATATAAATCTATCTATTGACAGCAATGACAAACAAAATAAAAAGAGTTGAAAATAACAAAAGTTAAAGAAATCCATTGTAGAGTTTGGGGAAAAAATAAAGAAGGGTAGAGGAAAGAAAGGGTATGGAATCTATTACATCAGGGCACTAATTTACTTCAGGGGCAACAGGGTTTATTCTTTTGACTAAAGGGACAGCAGGGTGCTGTGCCCTGTTTACGCTGCCTAGAATGAGCTCTGAATATATAATAACAAGCATAAGACATAAAAAAAAAATTCAAAAAGCATGGTCTTTATAATCATGCTATTAATACATAGTACTTAAATCATACTTTTAAGGATTAAAGACTAAAAGCCATAAATAACATTGACAATAAACAAACTTGTACAATAAAAAAAGATACGACTTACTTTGAGGGAAATTAAATCTTGCTTATAAAACTAGTTAAACAGTATTTTTTCTCTCTCTTCTTTAAACGAGGAATTAGTTTAAAGTAATTGTATAGTAAAGTAAGTAAAGAATAGTAAAGTAAGTTGTAAATTTAGCTACATATAACATAAGATGCTCTTTCATTGCATTGATATTTTAACAATGTGTAGAAGAGGACATTTGGCTTAAATAAGCATTAATTCCGTACCTTTAATACTGACTCAAATCAATCACGAGGTCAGAGAAACTACTATCAACAGTAGGTTTAGAAAATATTTTGAAATGTTTACAAACCAAATGAATATGTGAAAAAAATAATCAATGAAAGAAATGAGAAAAAAGTTACCTAAATTCCTAAGGAAGAATAATAAACAATTTATCATGAATAAATTAATAGGAAACATAAGGAAAGACCGTGGCGCTTTTTACTAATTATTATTTAGTTCAGCTAAGAAATTTTCTGGATTTTGGTAATTCACTTTATGAAAATTTATTTGAATACAAACAGATTAATAAATAAAAATCATTTCGCAAGGTTAAAACGTAAATTTAATAAAATCTTTAACGTGCACGAAAGTAGAAGAAAAAAAAAAGGTTTGAACATAAAAATAATTCAGAAAACATAATTATAAGCATTATTCTACAGTTATACTTTTGATAATAATTACTTTACTCTATAAACAAGACTTTTAATAAAGGTATATTCCTTACAGTCATGTACCAAATATGCACTTTTACTCACAAAAATTAAACACAATTCTCACATTAAATACTCACATACATTACTCACATTAAATACAATTTGCCAATGATATAGTTCACCTTTTTGTAAAACTGGAATAAAATTTTCAATATAATTCTAAAAATAAATGGAAACATTTTTCATTAGAAAGAATACATTTTTCCGTCACTCTTAAAAAATCACACAAATCTGCTATGTATTTTCAATAAAAAAATAAACATTATTCCTTATTGAGAAATTATGACTAAGAACAAAATTTTTACGGGCTTGAGACTTTCAAATCATGCCAGTATGTTTTTAATGAATGAATGTTCTATCCTGAGTTAAACTTCAGTGATGAAATAACGATGAAAGTGTTATTTGTATCCAACAAATATTAATAAAATAATTCTTATTTAGGATAGATCAGGATTTTTATTTGCATAGCAATTGATTGACGTGTCTTTGGGTAATTTTAATGCGTCATAAATTATTTTAAGTTATCATGCTGTATGCACATTATCAGGGGTCTGTCTATAGGTTTTTCTGAGAGGTACCTATTTTGTGAAAATTTAGACCTAATTTGAGAAAATTAAAAATTATATTAAAAAAAAAAACACAAAAATATGGATTTATCCTTTTTTACGGTATACCACAATAAAATTTTACGAAAAAGTATTTTGCGAAACTACAGTTTTTCTTGAATTTGTGTAGATACCGCTAAACGGTAGTAAATTTAGCCTGGACAGACCCCTGATTCTGCAGAATAAATCAGTAAAAAAAAAGAGAGAGACTTTAAACACAGAATTCATTAAATCTGAGGCGTAAAAACAATTATCTTGCTCAGTTTTATTAATCTAACTATTTTTGAAAAATACATCATTTTAAATGCTACTAAAAATACAATAACTGAATTAGATAACATAAACCTTCAATATTGTTGCTGAATATTATTGCTATAAGGACGGACCAATGTAACCCATGTGGTCAGCAAAGGTACCCTAGCCTTGGGATATGTTGGTTAATAAAATAAATAAGCAAAATGAAATAAAAATAGAGAAGATGAATTTTAATGGAATAACTATTATATGTTAAACTATCTCATTTTCTCAATAATTGCTACTAGAATCAACACTTTCTAAAATGTGAAATAATGCTTATTTACTTACTTTTATTAACCTTAAATTAGCTTGAAATTATTTAGTTATTAAAATAATTAGGAAAATCTGATCTAAAAACTTTATATTAATAGTGAGTAAAAAAAAAAATTAACAAAATTTAGCTTCTGTTACACATTTATTGTTTTGTATTAATTTTATTTACAGAATTTAAGTTAAACTAATCTTATTCACTTTAAATAAATTTAGTAAGAATTATTGTTATTCACCTTAATTAAATGGTCAATAAAAAAATGTAAACTTCAAATCTATGAAAAAAAAAGCAATAAAATAGTAAAATAAATAGCACAATATAAAAAAAAAAAGAAAGAAAAACACAAAATTTTAAACTATGCTAATTCTAAAATCCTAGGAAATACTCACTCATGAATTTAACTAACATTGAAAACATCAGAAGCTAAAAATAATATATGAGAGAAAAACTGAAAACATGGATTTTAATAACTTTTATTTAATTATATAACGAACTACGAATCACTGATTAATATGAACAAAATAAAAACTATTTATTTAACTAATCATAATAATTGAACAAGCAACAGTAAGCTAAGGAAACTCTACATAATTGTATCTGCAATTAGATTAACAATAAATTAATTATAATACATTTCTTTAAAAAGTAACATTAAACAATAAATACTACTTACTGAACATGATTTAAAAAAAAGAAAATGGCACGTGGATTCCTACACCCCGGGAGTGTGACGTCACTCACGTCACCTGAGAAGAGCCCATGCGCCGGTGAAAAACTGGTTCTCACTATCTCCTACTTGAAGCCGGAGCATTTCAGCCACGATTTTTCCCCCCAAACTCCTTCTGTCTAGTACACCGACACCGCAGAAAAAATATTTTTTAATCTACTCCGGCTATCAGTATCGCTAAACAGACACAGACAACCTTTATTTATTTATAGTATAATGAACGGACAATTCAGAAGGATATTCAATTCTAAGCAATTTTATATGCTGAAATATTTTTTATAAAAATTAGACTGGTAGATAACACTAATATTGAAATTGACATTACTTATTTTTAAAATGTATCCGTTTTTTTCTGCGTAAGCTAACATCATGAATAATCGTGTCAAATAAAAATTTATTTCATCAGTTTTTCATTCTTAGCTTATAAATTTTGATGAAATAATTCTTTTTAAAGATTAGTTACTGCTTATTAGATGGAAATAGCTTAATAAACATATAAAACCTAGATAGAATTTTGTTTTTAATTACTTTATTATTGAGGTGATGTATTCATTGAGGTAATCGGTTACTTTGCTCATCCATCTGCAAATGTTATAGGTTGAATGTTTAATAAAACTAATTGGCCTGAGTACGTTAATAAAACAATTTTTCTTAATGTCTATTTTTATTCAAGTGCAAGGACGAAGATTATATCTCAGACTGTATTATGCATTGTGTGTGAAGTTGTAATTAACAACCAGCTTCAACGTGCAGCAATGAGTAAAGTAGGCGTTACTACCAACCTACAATTGCAATTCTGACTAGCCCCAAGCGAGAAAAGTTACTGAAGTATAAGAAATAGATACTGGGGAGCGGTAGGCTTGCCACTGCAACGCCTCTTTCGAAAGATTTTATAGAGTGGTAGACATTTAAAAACCAAAGCTCGCAAATTTTTTGGAACTTTGCGAATAAATTAAAAGCCTAAGATAAAACTGGGTAGCAGGTCTTATTTATTTATTGTGACGATATAGGGGGAATCTCATTACTTGGCGTTAAGCACCACTAACTGATTCGTCGTTTCTGATGAGTTATGTACTGCTAGTCATGACTACCCCTAAAGAAATAAAATGAAGATAAAATAATCATAGGAGAATTCTGTGGAAGTCAGGAACGATCAGGTCTTGAAGGCTGTGGTCCACGTCGATGTCTCAGGAAGAAGAGAATTGAGAAGCTTAACAAACTCCTCGTTCCTTAAAAGTTCTTTTAATTCTTTGAAAAGCCGCAGGAAACGGCTGGCAGTGTCAGAGGCTTTCTTAGGTTGAGTCTTTCTCTAATTCAACTGTTTCCTGTAAAACAGGCTGGGTGCTCACCATTACAGATGACGCAGGTCAGATCTGGGTTTCGTATACTGGTGCGAGAAGTGGGCTCCGCACATTTCAAGCCGAAAGGATCAGTAGGTATGGATAAGGCTCCTATACTATCAGAGCTGACCTATCAAGCAATATTGGAGCAAACAAGTTCGCAAGTTAACGTTATTTTAGTATTCGTTATGTTATTACAGAGATGCCAACTGCTGCGGACACGGCAAAATAATTTAAAAAACGGTAAATACCTACAAAGTAAATTTTGCAAATAGTTGACAATATTTGCTAGCTTTTAAAAATGCATAGCGTATTATAAGTACTGTAAAGTGGTGAATTATATAAGCCTACGCATTGTTTAGACATAGTGGTGGATTAAAATCTACTAAATTGAACTTAAGAAACCAAGAATTACAATTAATAAACTACCACTTGAAAATAAAAAGCAGAACATGGTGAGAGTCATAATCTACGGTATTGGAGGGGAAAAAATTGTCGTAGAGGTGCCCCACCCCCGAGTCAAGGATCACCCTTTTGGTTATTTCCTTTTCTCAGGGAATGTCTATATGAGTTGAGAGGTTGGGATTGCTCATTATAATATAGTTAGAAAATATACCAGCAAAAAGGATGTAGGATGTCATGGGATTCTGATCTTTCCCGTCGTCAATTAAATCTTTATTAAGTAGGTTATAAAAACCTGTTGTGTCAGGTTTTTCAGCACTGCTATAGAAAGAGGCATTTAATTTGTTGGTAAAGTTGCTGATGATATCTATATCAAAATTGTTTCTGATAGCTGCGTTAAGTAAATAGTAAGTGCACCAGTTATTCTTAATTTTACGACCTCAAGTTTGTTTATTTCGGCATTCCTAACTCATCCCTTTATAGGTGAGCAGGGCCGGATTTACATATAAGCTAAATAAGCTGTAGCTTGGGGCCCCGAGATGACAAGGGCCCCCAGATAATACTTCCCCCCCCTCTTTTTTTAAAGTTTTATTCGGAGCTGGGGCCCTCAGAAGCCCAAAATGCATTTTTTTTTCTTTTTTACATTGTCGGACATAATAAATATAAATAAATGACTGAATAAATAAAAAACTTTGTTGTGATTAGTAGGGAACATATCTTTCAAGCAATTTGAGTATTAATAAATTATTTATAACTTTTTAGTTTTAAACAATTTTTTAGTTTAAAAGGTAAAAAAGTTTTTTTTTGTCCCTTCATTCGATCATTAGACTATTTAATATCTGTTTCTAAGAATCAGAATTCCCTTTTATTTTACTTTAAAATTGTACAAATGATATATTTAATGCTTTCATGTGATAAGCAGAAGTTATAAATAGCACTTTGAAATATCTAAAAAAGGACAAAAATTGTCAGTTCAAAAAAAAAATTAACTAATACTTTTGAATAAGAATTTAAATAACTAGACACCTTTGTTTTACTATCTCATTCTATATAACATTATTTAGAGTAGACAGTTGCGTGTGGGTGTGATGATGACGTAATAAAAGAGGCATACAGAAAAGTTCAAATATTATATTTTTAAACACCTCGAAAATGTAGTAAAAGAGGTATACAAATTAACTGTCGCAAACAAATTAATATTAAGTAGGAACGAAACAAAAATGATATCGAAATATGCTGAATCACTAATGAGACCGGTATGAAAGACATCGAAACCTACTTAATTGAATAGTATAACTAGAAGGTGTTTCTAAAATTCTGAAATCTACGAGGCTTCAATTTTTTCTTTTCTGTCACAAACTTTATCAGAAATTAAAAATAATAAATTCGTTAGATTTCAATATTGGCTCTGTTTTTTCGTTGATTAAATGTTAAAAATTAACAGATATTTGTCTTTTAAAACATTTCATTCTATAATAAGATAATTATTCTACAATTGTAATTATCTAAAACTAATTGCTAATTGATATAAAGCTTTAGTGTGTTCCATTGATATGTTGAATGCTCGTTTTGGCTGGATNCATCCCTTTATAGGTGAGGATGGGTCATTATACTAGGACACAGGTGAGGATGGGTCTTGTGCATTGTAGATGGAATAATCTTTTTTAAATTGAATGGACCAGTTTAATTTGAGTTTAAAATGGGTTTTAGGCAGCTATACGCCGCATAAGCCTTAGTTATTATTTTCCTAGTATGTAAGTTCCAGGTTAACTTATTAATAGTAAGGCCCAGGTAATTTGCCTGGTTTATGATCAAACATCGATTATTAGAGCCAATGTAAAAATTTTCTTCTCGAAAGAAGTTTGTCAAAGTTGTACTTCTCCTGTACACAATATCTCTATATCACATCATACATTTCATTCTTTCATTATTAACAATGTTCATTCATTTTATATCTTTTGCCCCTTTATAAAGCATAGTCAAACTTAAAACAAATCAAAGAGATTTTGTCAGCGTATATATAATATTTACAATATTTACATGTCATGTCATTGAGTTTATCTCACATGGTCAGAATTACATCACTTGTAAAAAAGTGTGCAATTGGCCTCAGTGAGGCGTCTTCTGCTAAATTTTCGAACTCAAAAATAGAGTCGAAATTTGCTTCATTGCAGTCTAGAGCCTTTTTAAAAAAGTTTTGATTTAGTTTGTTAAAGTGATGTTCGAAACTGTCCAGTTCTAAGTCCGTGTGAATGTCTACGTTTCTTTGATACCACTCTGCGCCAGTTAGTTTTCTCAAGATCTTGTTCTGCGTTGCTGTGAGTTTCCCAAGCTCACGTTCTGATACATTACACCATGCTTTCGAGGCATAGGTCATGATTAGTCTTATCATGGAGATGTACAGTAGCTTTTTCAGTTTTAAGCTCAATTTTTCGCTGTACATGATGGATTTCAGTTTTAATGTTGCAGCATTGGCTTTATATTTAACATTTTTCACATGATCTGACCAAGTCAGTGACCAAGTTGTTGTCAGTCTGTTGTTTGCTGACTAGACCTAAGTAGGTATATTTGTTTACCCTTAATACCACTTGATTAAAAAGTACTAGGTCATCATGCTCTCTAATTGATTTCCTGTTCTTCTGGATAATCAATAGTTGGGACTTTTGAGCATTTATCTCGAATTTCCAATCTAAACACCATTCTTCGTAATCGTAAATTTTTCCTTGCAGTTTCTCTATTGCCATGTTCGGGTTACTAAATTTCACTATGACACCTGTGTCATCTGCATAGAATGCAGTTAGACTGTTCCAATCTCCCCTATCGATTGGAAAATCGTGTGTAAAAAGGATATACAAAATTGGTCCGAGTATGCTACCTTGCGGTACGCCTGCTCTAATACTCCTCACCGTGGAGCATACGTTTTTCATTCTAATTTGAAAATGTCTCTCTGCCAAAATAACTGTTAATAAATTTTATTAATCCTTTCGGGAATTTAAGTTCAATCAATTTGTAAATAATACCTTTGTGCCAAGCTCTATCAAACGCTTTACTAATATCAAGCATCAACAAAGCCAAAGTCTGTTTTAGATGTAATCCTCTGCCAACGTATCAACTCAGCTGCTTAGTAATATCGAGTTTCGCCCTGAACCCGTACTGCTCGTCTGGTAAACAACTTAAGTATGGTTTGAGCTTTGTATATACTATTCTTTCTAGTATCTTCCCAAGAGTTCAAAGCAAACTTATAGGTCTATAGCTAGTCGGAGATAGTAAGTCTTTGTTTGGTTTAGGAAATAGGATTATATTTGCAGTCTTCCAAATTGCCGGAATATAATTTAACGATAAACATGCATTAAAAATCTTAGTTAGATATTCTACATAGTGATCTGGTAGGGCCTTGACCATTTTATTTTTAATATTATCTAAGCCAGGGGCTTTTCTATTATGCAGTTTTGCAATGATTGCTCTTACTGCTTGAAAATCAGTACTATCTATCAGCTGTGGATCTCTGTTTCCATTCAAAAAATTATCAACGCTTTCATTTACTATCCTATCATTATGAGGATTAAAATTTTGATTTAATGAGAACTGTTTTTCCAAACAATCCGCAAATACCTCAGCTTTCTCTCCTTCTGTGCATACAAAGCCATTATCAGTTCTTAAAGGTTTATTTTTCTGTGAATCCGTGCGCAGTTCCTTAGCCAATTGCCATATGCTGTTATCATTCACACATAAACTTTCTACTTTTTCGTTCCACTGCCTCGTTTTGAAGTTTTTGCACATTTTCTTTATCTGTTTGTTAAGGTCCACATATTCCTCTTTGAATTTAGGATCTGATGTTGTTTGATATCTCTTCCTACACCAGTTTCGTTGTCTGATTAGGTATTTAATTTCTGGTGGGAGCCTTAGGAGCCTCTTGTATGGAAGTTTGGAAGTGCCTTATCGCATTATCAATGCAGTCAGTTGTTTCTAGATTTTGTTCTGCTATTTTGTTTCTCTTAAGGATATTTTCATATAGGTTCCAATTAGTACTGTTAATCATTCTTGGATTTTCATTGATTGTTACGCCAACAGAGGTTAAAACAGGATGATGATCTGATGAAAGATCATTTATTGTACTTACCCTCATATTAGTTAAAGCAAAGTCTAAAAATTTGGTTTCTCATTACTGGGTAGTATGTGGGCTCTAAAGGTGCTACCACTGTGAGAGAGTATTTATTGACCAACTTTTTTAAGTTTATTCCATTTACATTCGACTTGCTACAGCCCCATATCGTGTGTTTAGAATTGTAGTCGCCAGCTACAATTGTGTCATATCCGCCTTCGAAAATACTTTTTAATTGTGCCTCTGATATGGTATGAGTGGGTGCGTTGTAAAGACCTGCTATTTTAAATGTATCATTGTTGTAATTTAAGAGGATTGATACATACTCGATACCATTTTCGTTTGACTGATCATATTCATTATGATTCAGACTGTTCTTAGCAAGGATCGCTACTCCTCCACCTCTGTATCTCCTGTCACATCTATATGTAGTGTAATTAGGGACTTTAATATTACACTGTTTATTTAAGTGCGTTTCCGTGATAACAAATACGTCGGGATCGTATTCTGTTATAAATTCTTTAAGCTCCACTAACATATTTTTCAGTCCGTTTGCGTTCCAGTTGAACAAATTCAAGTGGCTTTTTCTTGTATTTGTACTATTCATTATAAGTCATGGACTTTACCTAGAGAACGAAGCAGTTTTATATATATGATAATATCATAAAATAAGTCTTGGTAGTTAATGACATTTTTTTTTTGTTGAAAAAAATGCAGTTACTGCAGTTTTTCCTATTTTCTGTCTTGCTATATAAGGGCTTTCATCCATGGTTGAGTTAGAATAGTACGGCCCCAGGCGCCCAGATAAATGTTTATGATGATGAGTTAGAATAGTTAGATAAATACTGGTGTGTCGCATTCCCTAAATGATATATTTGGTTTATAATAAATCNGCTCCACTAACTTATTTTTCAGTCCGTTTGCGTTCCAGTTGAACAAATTCAAGTGGCTTTTTCTTGTATTTGTACTATTCATTATAAGTCATGGACTTTACCTCGAGAACGAAGCAGTTTTATATATATGATAATATCATAAAATAAGTCTTGGTAGTTATTGATATTTTATTTTTTTTGTTGAAAAAAATGCATTTGTATGTACTGCAGTTTTTCCTCTTTTCCGTCTTGCTATATAAGGGCTTTCATCCATGGTTGAGTTAGATAAATACTGGTGTGTCGCATTCCCTAAAAATGATATATTTGGTTTATAATAAATCTTTTTAATCATCTTACATGAACAAATGCACGCCTGTCAACTTTTACGCATTTGGCGTAAAATTTTATTTTTATACTTAAAGTGGTAGTAAATATATATATTTTTATCTTTTATAAACTAAATTTTTAAATGATTTTGATCACCACTATTCTTAACAAACATTAAGCACATATAAAAATATGTGTTACTATCATGGTTGTCAGCATAAGCTTTTTCAAATAAAACGTAATTTTTTTCTTAAAATTGAAATTTTAATTCCATTTTAATACCATTGGGAAAAATCATAATGGAAAAGATTAAAAGTTGGCAGGTATGCAAATGTATCGCCATTTTTTTTTCAAACTTAGAGTTAAATAGCAAGTTTTCCCTCCTTAAATCAATTTCAGATATCTTTTATTCTCTCGTTACAAATGACAACAAAAGCAAAGCCTTATTTTGTAAAGAATCATAAATTAATTGCTTAAAACTATCTTCTAGCAAAAGAATCGTGATTATATTAGAGATACTGTTATTAATTATAATTATATATTATAATAATTTAATATTTTTCCTTATTTAGTAGAATAACTTCGCCTGATGACAATTTCATGAAATGCATCTGAAGTTATTTATGAATCCACCTACATCAAATGTAGCAACTTACTTAATTGAGACAAAGAGAGTGCAAAATTATTATAGAAACTTACATTTTAATGAATGTTTAAATATACCGCAGACGATTTATGGACATGACGGCTAGATAATCATTCTAAATATTTTCCTGTAATGAGAATATGTTATTCTACACGATAAAGGAAACAAAATAATCAGTATTTTACTAATTATCATTACATTTTTGGACACAGCAGTCTATACAGGTTCTTCTTAAAACAAAACTCTGTAAAAACTGAAAAACACATTTCTTGTTTTTTTTTCACTTAATTTTTTAACACTCTCGAAAAAATTTTAAAGAGGATATTAGATTTCAATATATACAATAATCTTTTAAAAGCAGGGAATATATATTATCTTACCATATATAAAAACCTAATGATAGTGTTGCTGATTTACTTTGTTGTCATTACATTTTTAATGCATGGAAAATCACTTGGTAAAATCCAGTCTTCCCCCACAGTTTTTTTTTAAACTTTTTTCAGCTTTTTTTTGGTTTGGTTTGGTTGTCATTAGCAAATAATTTTGCTTTTTCTTGATCCAGCCATCACGAGATAGCTGCAATAGAGTTCAATATCATATCATACTCCCAATTTTCGATTTTTTTTTTAATGCAGAGTTGGAAAAATTGCATAAAATAAAAATACTAAACTAAAAGTAACTTTGACCACAGGTAAATACTCTTTTAGAAAGTGGAACAAGTTAGTTAATGCTTTAATGTAAAAGTATTTGTTGGGGTATCTGCCTTGCGACACTTGCCCCTTCTGCGAAATTATTCGCAATTAAAGTGACGGAATAATAAATTCTGATTGGAAGTAGATGGAATAACGTATAAGCTGGTGGAAAAAAATTTAAATGTTTACTGGGATTGATTCTCACTTTCATTATTGCGCTGGATTAGTTCCATTGAAGAAGCAGGGTTGTAGAAATCCAACGACCTCCACATCCTTCAGTAATTCTTGGAGCTCCTTGACTAAGGAGACAAGGCAGTGAGCTGTATTAGCAGGAGTGGATTTATTTTTGTGGCTATTTCTACTGGCGTGGGCCTCGCACCCAGAGAAGTTCGAAGTATAGCTCTGCAAACAGTTGCGACATGTGGCTGGGGAATCTCGGCTTTTGCTACACTGGTAGGAGATGATCTGGAGTACATTTCATACAACGTGGGCTATAGGTGAAGTTACGCTGTGTGTGGCCGAAACGCTGGCACTTGTAGCACTGTAGCAAACGTCCTTCGCGAAATCTCTCTGCTGATCTGGGATCTGCCTGATGCTAGTGCGGTTGAGAAGTCTTTCGTCATTAGTCGAAGATGGTGTGACGATGAGAAGAAGTGGGAGGGGCCTGAAGGGCCCTCCCTCGTTCTCTTCTTGAACTGCATTTTGGAAAAAGTTCTCAAAGTTCAAAAGTTCTCAAGTTCTTCATCTCAAAGTTCAATTTCCCTAGGGAAATATCTTCTGTATTGTGATCCTCTGGTAGTCCACGGATGAGAACTTTCAATTTCTTTACCGGAGGAACTTATTCAGTTGTCGAAGAAGGCNGTGAATTATAAAAGCCTACGCATTGTTTAGAAATAGTGGTGGATTAAAATCTACTAAATCGAACTTATTAAACCAAGAATTACAATTAATAAACTACCACTTGAAAATATTTATTCGCTATGCTAATGTTAGCTCTTTGCTCCAACAATAAATGATCACCCAACAAAAACTTTCTACTTCCAGTTCAAGCTGCCTGCACCTCACATTCTACAAAACACTCTTACCCCACTCATCCCTTATTATTTCTACATCTTCGATGGAGAGGCAGATAGCCCATCGGGCTAGGTACCTCGGACAACATAAATTATATCGGTATATCGGTAATAAATGATAAGTCGGCCTGTCTATTTCAGGGGCACTAGTGTGTCGATGAGAAGAAGTAGGAGGGGCCTGAAGGGCCCGCCCTCGTTCTCTTCTTGAACTGCATTTTGAATATCGATATCTCAAAGTTCAATTTCCCTAGGGAAATATCTTCTGCATTGTGATCCTCTGGTAGTCCACGGATGAGAACTTTCAATTTCTTTACCGTAGGAACTTTTTCAGTTGTCGAAGAAGGCTTCAAATCTTTACAGGAATTCTCCACTGTGGTCTCAGGTGGGATCGAAATGGTAGGCATAGGCTGTTAATGTGATTCGGAAGAAGAGCAGCTTGAAGTCCGGTTAGTTCGGCTTTCTGTAGTTTTCTTAGCATGGGCCGGCCTTTTTCCCTCTTTCTTCTTTAATTTCTTCGGGGGGGGGGGCTCCAAGTTGTTAGTCGAGGGTTTTGCATCAAAGGCAGAAGGCTCAGTCAACGCCTCCTATAATTGAAAGCCTCCACACGCTTTTTTCAGGTAGTCCGATCTGACCACTATGAAGGTAAACCAATTAGTGAAAGAACCATTTAATATGATATCGATTAAAAATTAGAAAGGGGTATCAAATATATGTCTGAAAATCTGTTTAATTTATGAATATAATTGGTTTGATTTATTTACTTGTCAACCACTACAGATTTAATTCTCAAATATATATGATAAATTTCTCTCAAGTACTTTTAAAATAGAATTTGGGATCATGCGCACAAGTGGCTCGCTTTTTAAATAATCTGCGCTGACTACTTATAAGAAACCGTGTGGAGGCTTTCTGATGTAGGAAGTGATGGCTCAGTACTCAGTTCCATGTTCTGAACAGTCTCTTTACTATGCTAAACTCAGTTTTTTTTTTAACGTCTTTATCTTTTCGCTCAGTAATAGGCTCTTGATGTTTTTCAATCACAGTATTGAGGGGGTCAGATTTTGCTGTGTTAGGTCGAAACAATCTCGCTAAACAAGCTCTAGACACTTCACCTATCACATCAAAGATCTATCTGTCAGTATTATGGTCTCAATATTTCCAACAATATTTGTATATTCACGAAGCACATTTATGCTTACTGGGAGTTTGAGATAGAATTGCAAAATTCCAGATTTTCCAGACGATTTCGGTGGAAGATGCTCTGGAGTTATCCCAAGAGTCGTAAGATCGAAGGAAGACGATGATACGTCATTACGAGATGTAGCAAAGCAGCGGCCGGGAGGTAAATTCTTTCCTCAGCAAGCTTATCGATGATAGGACATGTTTCTCCAATGAGATACTTGAATAAAAAATGCTGAGAAAGCTTGCATTTCTGAAAGATGATCTATACTCTTATAGCGTCTAGAAACGATTGATATTACCGCGTCACCACTATAATAGTCACTGACTGGGTAGTTGCTGGACTTTCGAAAGCTTATATAGCCTTTTATTTGTCGTTGACATTTTTTTTTCAATCTCGTGTAAATGTGAAAACAGTTGTATATATTTTCTCTATTATTTTCAATTTCAGTACACCAGCGTAAATGTTCATATTATTCTGACCCTAATAAATATTATTTTCTAATCTAGTTTAATCTCAATCACATTCAATTTCATATCGATTTCACCATGTGTTCAACCAACTGGATAACTATTCATAACTTTCCCACTCATATTTAGTGATTAGAACCCCCCCCCCCCAAATTATACACCCACTTCAAACATTCCTCCATTATATGCCTTAAATATCCGACAAACCGGATAATACCGCACTTAGATTTCAGCGATGTTCAAATGATCTATATCATTCAAACCTTTCTCAACCTCTTTAACGTTGCCCTCTCTAACGTTGCAGCCTCTTTAACGTTCAACGCCCTCCTTTGTGAAAATCTAGTTATTTAAAGCATAGTGATGGAGCGAGGTGTGCTGAATTACAAGAGACAACATTAAGCAATTTTTTAAGAGTTAAATTTATTTGGTTTTTAAAAAGATAATGTGTACATTTATGGATACTTTTCCCACGGTTGGTAATCGCAGTCTATTTGTTATAACTAAAATAAATACGGTAATGAAAAAAATACAACAGAGAAACCTATGCTTAAAAGGAATAATTTAATCTTAATTGGATCATTAAAAAAACTTTTTTTTACACAAAAAAGTAGTATTAACGAAACAATAGTCTCTTTACGTTCGGTTCAATTTTTTTAGTGAGGTGAAAACGCAAGTCCCGTTGCTGCACAGTTTCGAGTTGATTTCTCTTTTTTGTGACAAGGTCTGTACCAGCATTGAATCCAAATTCCACAAGGTAGGAGGAAGGGCAGGCATTTAAAGTTTTTTTAATGGTATTCCGCAGTCTAGAATAGATGCGACTGATGTTACCTTGAAGCAAAGTTCTGTGAGATGATCACCACTTCAGAGTTTCATTAGTTGAAAGTTCGACTAATTTCTCGTAAATCTGAACCTCTGCTGTTTCAATATTCACAAAAGAGTTCATAACCCATTATGGAACTTCCGGGGAACAAAACATCTTTAAAACGGTCAGAAAGGTCAACGTGCAAAGAATCAAGGTGTTGACAATATTCTTGAGCATCATCAGAGCGAATTTCCCCTGCTTGGCTGAACTCAATCCCATTAAAATTTTGCTAAAGCAAAATGAGTTTATTCAGAGAGGCAGAAAAGACTGATTATGTAGGGATCAAATTGAGCTCTTTGCCTTGAAGTTGTAAATTAATGCCATGAAATTTTTTAAATAAATCCGCCGAAGAGTCTTAGATTTTAGCAATCTGTCTCTCAGAGCTACATCTGTGTTTTAGATGAACTCAAGCACAGAGTCGAAAAGATTACAAAACCTATTGAGACAGGCGACTTCGGAAAATCGAAGAACCTCGGTGTGTAATAGCAAGCGATTGAATTCTTTATCATGCACAGCTATCTGAATAATCAATAGTTGAGAGCATTACTGTGAATTTTGTACACAGCAAATATTACATATTGCAATAACTGATGCAAACGGTCGCTGAGATTTTTTCCTACTAAATGCTGTCTGTGAATCACTCAGTGAACAGCTAATATCTGTCAGCAAAAATATACACCTTTCAAAAGGGCGATAAACCCAGAATGTCGACCCACCATTTTAGGAGCTCCATCAGACATAATATTCGCAAGAGAAATGTTTTTCTCTGTAAAATAATCTTGGACAGTTTAAAAAATAGATTTACCTTTGGTATCTACAATCAAGCTTCTTGCAAAAAGCATCTCTAGTATATTTTTCCTACCTTTACAAACCGGACCTACGCCTACAGTAAAGCCTACATTGTATGGCAATGTTGATTTATCAACTTGAAGGAAAATTCGTTGGATATCAAAAGTTTGCTTAAAAAACTTAACTTGCATAAAGAACTTAGTTTTAGATTAATTTTCATTTATGAAATAAATTTTATTCAATAATTTTATTTGTAAGTTTTAAAATTAAAGTAGATTGACAAAACATTCTCATAGTCCTTCTACCACCCAAAAGATAACCTACCGCCCAAAACAAGTCCCTTCAGCATACTCCAAACGACCCCAGGGGGCGGTATCGACCCCGTTGTGAGACAATGATCTATCTATATGGTGATATGTTACTAAAAGCTCAAAATAAATATTTTAAGAAGTTATCAGATTTATTAAAAAAAAAATTTCTATTACTCAATTCTTATATTGCTTATAGTTATACAACTAAATAGTTGAAAAAGTTTTAAAAAAGGACTTGCCTGGGGCAGCAGATTTAGCTGAATTGTCGATGCTCCGGTGAGTTCTGCACAAAAATTACATGTATGTGAACACAATCTTACCAGTATTTAAAATAAAAATATATTTTATAATTTTTCTGTTTCCAACATTTTTCCCTTCTTTATAAATCCGGAGTTCCAAATAAATTATATATTTTAAAGCTCGGGCATCGTACTATCGATGACTGAGTAGTGAGAAATTAAAGTGATCATAGTATTTTGTGCATAATGAACAGCCAGCGTAAATGATAATAATAATGGATCATATAATCCTCAACATAGAGCAATACGAGAAAAGTAGGCGTTACTGCTTGCTTACATAAACAATACTAAATAGCTACAAGTAAGGCTCCTGCTACAAGCAAGAAAATTTGTAATGTTGCTGAAAAGTATAATTGAGATCCTTCGTAGATTAATTCGTAGTAAATTCTGGGGCAGCAGCTTTAGCTTAATTGTCGATGCGCCGTTGAGTTAAATTAATTACGAACGAACTAATGAAGAACATATGACGCTACACTGTGCACAATGAATAGCCTGAGTAAAGGAATATAATAATAAATATAGTTTTGCACGGGGAGTATAACAGACGGTGTAGACGTCACAATCATTAACGAATTTCAACATAGAGCAATACGTGAAAAGTAGGCGTTACTGCTTACTAGGACAGGGCGATATTAGAAATTATATCAGTTTGATATACATCTGTATTTTTCCAAACGAAACTAGCTTTAAATTTACAAACGATATAAGTAAAATGAAGTACTTGTAAAATTGCAACAAAGCATTTGTTCCCGAGTGTAATTATGTAGAAAGAAGCATGAGTAACCAGTAGAAAACAATCGTACCAGTAAATGAAAAAAAAAAATCTGATAATTTTCTATATTAAGTTAATAGCACAAATCCTTTGTTGTTATAACTAAAAGGTAAAAATTAATAACTTTTGTTTCATCAAAAAGCAAGGTCTCTAAAAATATTTCAGTAATCTCAAAAGAAGAAGAATTTATTTTATATTATTTTCAAATAGGTTTTATTCAGAAAATTAATCCCTCTAAACATTAATTTTCTTATGACGTAAACAATATGCGTGAAAATTACACAGTCCTATTGTCTTTTTAAAATAGAATTGCCGCCAGTCTGCAACAATCACTTTTGCTTGGGTGAAGTGCTTTAATTGTCCCTGTTTGCAAAAAGTTTAGAAACTTATACATTTATATTTCGTTAAAATGAGGGAGGAAAAATTAGTTTACACACCGTTTACTCGAATTAAGTAAGATAAAAAATTTGCATATATTCTATAAATTTGCTGCAGAGTGCAATCATCTGTATAAAAATTAGATATATGTGAACACAATCTTACCAATAATTAAAATAAAAACATATTTTATTGTTTTTCTGTTTCCTAACCATAATTTCACTGTTTTGTTTCCAGACGGAATCCCACATACAATATATTATAAAGCTCGGGCATCGTACTATCGATGACTGAGTATATGAGAAATAAGAGTGATGAATCAGATTTGTAGAACGCTGAACGCTGTGCTCAATGCATGGCCTGAGTAAAGGAATATGATAGTAAATGTAATTTCGCGCGGAGAGGATCATGTAACGGATGATGTAGATATCATAATCAATAACGAACTTCAACATAGAGCAATGAAAAGTAGGCGTTACTGCTTACATAAACAATTCTGAATAGCCACAAGCAAGAAAATTTGTAATGTTGCTGGAAAGTATAATTGAGATCCTTCGTAGATAAATTCGGTAATTTTATTTAGATGTTAATTTTGGTTACTTAATTTTTTAAAATTAAAATCTTTATCATTTCCAGCACTTTTATGAAATGATTTAAAATTTTTTCCCGGCTGCGGCTGGAATTGTACAGTAAAACTATGGTTTCCTAACATCGCTTCAAGGGAGGAGTTAAATTCCTTTCTTGTTTACACTAAGACTCCTATACTATCAGAGCTGACCTATCAAGCAATATTGGAGCAATCAAGTTCGCAAGTTAACGTTATTTTAGTATTCGTTATGTTATTACAGAGATGCCAACTGCTGCTGACACGCCAAAATAATTTAAAAAACGGTAAATAACTGCTAAGTAAATTTTGCTAAGAGTTGACAATATTTGCTTGCTTTAACAAATGTTAAGCATGTCATAAGTACTAATAAGTGGTGAATTATATAAGTCTACACATTGTTTAGAAATAGTGGTGGATTAAAATCTACTAAATCGAACTTATTAAACCAAGAATTACAATTAATAAACTACCACTTGAATATATTTATTCGCTGTGCTTTTGTTAGCTCTTTGCTCCAACAATAAATGATAAGTCGGCATGTCTAATTCAGGGGCTCTAGTTTACACCAGTTTCGTGCAAAAACTCCGCCGCCTTTTTTAACAAAATGCAGTTTCTGTCACACATTTCTGAGTTTTCTAAAGAGGAGTTAAATTCAGTGCGAAATACTCCAGCTGGAAGTTATAGAGGTTATAAAAAATAGATATTCACGTCACAGACATGTTTGAAGAGAAATTCAGTAAGTATTTTGTCTAAAAACTTCTTAATTTTTTTTATTTCTCTCTTTATGTGCTTATTTTATTTTATTCTTGCTTTTGCTAGCCATTTATTTTTTAAAATATTTTTAGACTTTACAACGAGATAAGCTTTTTTCAACATCTTTATTGTTTTCACGGCGCACTGTTGGAAATCTTGTAGTGTAATTACTTGGACTACGTACCTCGAGTTATGTCTCACTTATAACACCGGCCAGGTTTCGTTCTTAGCTGTAAAAAAATTTCAACGATGACCGAGCGCACAAATGAAGAACCTTTTACTGCGCAGATGCTTTATCTGATTGTGAATCAAATTCTTTAAGTGATTGTGAATCAAATTCTGGTAACTTCGAAAATGATACTGTATCGGAAGATAGTGAATCTGCCTCCAACATCTCGAAAAAGAAATATAATATTATCAGATAGCGACGACGAATTGTTGGACGAAAGGAGCGAACAAGATATCACACGGAACTTACCGAATTATTTAAATATTCCAGGTGCAACCCATTGAACTTGGTGACGCACAAACTATCAGTGAAGTAAAGGATTTATTTTTTGACAATACATTTTTTCGATTTAGTTGTTACGCCGACCAATTCTCAAATGATAGCCTTACATAAAATCTTTGCAAAACCGGTTCCAAGGACGGAAGCGACCACCAATGAAATAAAGAAGTGTCTTAGATTAATGGGTCAAGCCAGAAAACCTTGTTGGAAAGATTATTGGTCAACGGATCCTTTAATTGAAATACCAATATTTCGGACAACTGGACCAGAATGCGATCTGAGCAAATTCTCACATTTTTTCATCTAAATGATTATACATAACGTATAGTTATTCCAGACAGATTTTTGTAAATTAAACCGCTCCTGGATAATATCATTCCGAAATGCCAGGACCATAATTTTTGTCATACATAGCATTGTATTTAATTTCGTCCCCTTCGAAAACTCTCTGATGTTGTATATGTTTCTACGCGAACTGGTGTCGCGTTAAAAATGAATGAAGAGGGAAAGTGGGAGGAGCTTATACTCCTGCCAGCTTCTTCTCTTGAGTAGCATTAGTTTCAGTGGAACTTGAACTAAGTTAGATTACACTGTCCCTGCAAATGAAGTGAACTCCTCCCTCCTTCATCCCAAATTCTACCCGCAGGCGACTTTAACAGTGTCGGTGAAAGTGTGTAGATCGCACTAAAAGATGCTTGTCCTGTGTTGAAGTCAACTTCAGTGAAGTATCTCTAGCACTACTGCTTATTGAGTCCGGGAAGTAGAGATTGCAGAAATCTTACTAACTCCTCATTCTGTAAAAGTTCTTGCATTTCCTTAACCCTTTCGCGCCGACTGTCACAAATACGTGACAGCATAAAACCGTATCAATCAGGGTAAAAAGATAAAACTGGTAATCAAAGTATTTCTTTAGCAGTTTATTTGTGGGCGGAGTTATAATTGTTTGATTTATTTAATTCACCATTACTTTGTTCAAAATAAAAGTATTTAGTTATACTTTGAATTAACATTGATTATATATATGATTAAACCAACAATAATTAAAGTAAAAGCAAAGTAAGTCTGTCAAATTAGCAACGATTACATTTAAGTTACCGTTTTTTATTTAATTACAACTTGATTCCGATTTTGTACGAATGCTTTTCTGCATCACCCGTCCCCAAGGGGTTAAAGATTTGCTATAATCTGATAGCTTGGTCAGCAGCATTCCTGTGCTGTAGATTCTTCTTGCAACCCGAAAAGCATGCTGGATGATTTTATTTCCAGTTTCGTTGCAGGAGGAGCCTTAACTCTTGGCCGGATCTCTTCCCCAGCTGTATTTTCTTTTCTTTTTTTTGTAGTAAGAAACCGCTATCCGTAAAAAATTTCAGGGATTTAGAAATCTCTGTCTGATCCTCGGATGAGAAGTTTCAAACTCCTACTAGTGGGCTGCGGGGTTTTATCTGGAGCGTCCTTAGTAGCGGGAACATTGTCCGTCGCCTTGGCTATGAGCGCGGCAGCTAGCTCCATCATTTCCAGTGTTGTGGCTTCCGTCGGTAGTGCCTTTTTCTGTGGGTGGGTTGTTTCGCTATCTGACTTAGAATTTTCTTCTTGTGTCAAACACGATTCTTTTTTTTTCTTTTTTTCTTCTTCTTTTTCGGTTTCTTTTCTGAAGTAATCCGTTGTTGAGTAGCAGGCACTCTGATGATAATTGTACCTGGCTTTTCTGTGCCTATAGTAGTATCAACCAATGTTGCGGTCGGAACTTCTGCAATCTCTACTGGCTCAGATGAAGTTTCTGCTACATCGATCTTCTCGGACTTGGTTGTCTCGACTCGATTTCAGAATCAGAGGGTTGTGAAGTTTGAGAGTCTTCCAAAGCCATCAATCCTCCTGCTATCTATCTCATTCTATACATGTTTTCGTAGGTCAAAGGATCTACACCCTTGTGCAAATTAATTGAAACAAACTTTTTTTTTCGTGTTTTTTAAAGAAGATGTTTTGGGGTTGTTTCGGTTACAATGGGGTTGGACCTTTGCAGCCCATTGACGGTATGATGCGTTCTGAGCAGTACATTACTATTCTGGGTAAAAAAGTTGTTCCAGAGTTGAAGAAACGATACCCTGATGGAACAGGGATTTTTCAACAGGATTTAGCTCCTTGCCATAGGTCCAAAATTGTCAAGAAATGCATGTCTGAGAATCAAATTGAGACATTGGAATGGCCAGGGAACTCTCCGGATATCAACCCAATTCAGAATCTCTGGGCCATATGCAAGAATTTCCTATTAAATATGGACTGTACAACTATGGAGAAGCTAATCACGGCGTTAATTCATGTGTGGTACAAGGACACAATTATTATAAATGACTGTAAAAAATTAGTGGAATCCATGCCGAATCGTGTCCAAATGTTAATAAAGTGTCGTGGAGATCATATTTTGTACTAAAAATTTTTGAGTTGGTATAAACTTAAATAAAATAGCATTTTCTCTTAGTTTTCTGAATTTATTGAGTTTGTTTCAATTAATTTGCACAAGGGTGCATAGATCTCTTTCGTTGAGTCTTATCCTCTATTTCTTTCTCACAGTGGTTCTCTATTGATTGGTGCACCTAATGTCTTTATCAATATTGGATGTCTTTCGTTCAATGTCAATGGCTGCCTTCATCGTCTCCTCCTTTAATGTTGGATGATCAATAGATGGTTCGCGGCAGGGACGAAACAATTTCTCTCTGCTGCCGAATCGTTGCGTAAACACGGTAGCTCGGAGCGCTGTTATAGAAGAACCTTACTCTGTGAGATTCAAGACGAGAAAGCTGATTTTCAGGGGATTTAATCCAAATTCTTTAACATGTTTCTCCAAATCTCAGATATTGGTGTCGATCTTTAATCCTCTGAGTTAGGATTTTCCGCTTTTAACTGGATGAAGAGTCTGTTACAGATGAAGTGGATACGGGACGAGTCGTCGTCGCCGGGTTTCGTTATCTCCTGCTCTTTCCGTCAGAGCCGGAACCGCTGGCGTTGCAAAAGGTGATACTGGTTGAAGGTGTTTTAGCTCGCTGTCAGGGTCTTAATCTCCATCTCCATGTTGACGCAAGTGTTTTTTTTCCTCTTTTTCTGCTTTTCATCAGAGGAGCCTGAGTTTCGGAAGTATCCATATCAATGGAGTTCAGATGTTGATCTGCACTCTCCAAGCTGGTTATCGAGTGTGTATTTACAGGTACCACTGTCGGTCTGCTGGGGGGTTTTCTGTCATGCTTGCAGTGTCTATCATTTCAGTTTGCTCAGGCATAATAGTTTCCATCGCAGTCCATTATTTCTTGATCAACTGGCTGGTTTCGGTGAAATAGTGCAATTAGTATAAATTTTCATGGAAGCGCTTGAACAACTTGGCTTGACTACTTCATAGTCAAAGAACTCAAGTTTTCCACAGAACTGGTAGTGCTAGATATTGGTGAGAGCTCGGTATTTAACGTGACGTGCTACCAACTGATTCATCTGTACTAAGTAATCATGCACTTACAAGTTATGAAATTTATTCTGGATTGGAACTGCGACAAAATGTCGTTGCATATCAACTTTTGAACAATTTATATGAACTGGAAGGGAAAGTAAGTTTAAATAAATAAGATATAAGCAGAACCATATCTATGTAATAAATAGGAATTTATTGAAGTTTTTTTTTGTATCAATACTTTTTAAAGAAGGGTTATTTTTCAATAGATGGCACCACTATGATAAAATTTAAATGCAATCAAAATTATGATATTTCATGAGAAATTTTTATTTATTCTTTTAAAATGGGATTTTTGGGGTAGATTGTGGATATAAATTGTATTAACATTTAAGGAGNTGAGTTTCGGAAGTATCCATATCAATGGAGTTCAGATGCTGATCTACACTCTCCAAGCTGGTTATCGAGTGTGTATTTACAGGTGTTTAGTTATCCATAGTTTCTAACACTGTCGGTCTGCTGGGGGATTTTCTGTCACTCTTGCAGTGTCTATCATTTCAGTTTGCTCAGGCATAATAGTTTCCATCGCAGTCCATTATTTCTTGATCAACTGACTGGCTTCGGTGAAATAGTGCAATAAGTATAAGTTTTCATGGAAGCGCTTGAACAACTTGGCTTGACTCATTCTTCGTCAAAGAACTCAAGATTTCCACAGAACTGGTAGTGCTAGATATTGGTGAAAGCTCGGTATTTAATGTGACGCGCTACCAACTGATTCATCTGTACTAAGTAATCATGCACTTACAAGTAATGAAATTTATTCTGGATTGGAACTGGGACAAAATGTCGTTGCATATCAACTTTTGAACCATTTATATGAAGTGGAAGGGAAAGTAAGTTTAAATAAATAAGAAATAAGCAGAACCATATCTACCACTAGAAATGTTTTTTACAAAAAATCGTTGAAAGTTGGCAATCCTGTAGATGTTAAATTTGGTAATGTTAGATATTAACATTGTTAACTCAATTTTAATCAGTCTTTCCCAAAATTTTTCCCGTTTGGGGTTGGGATTGTTCACTGAAACAGAGATTGCTCACAACAATTAAACTCCACAGCTTTCTGTACAAAAAGTCATACATTCCTGAATTTTCAAATGAGGAATTAAATTCAGCACGAAACACTCAGGTTGAAAATTCTAAAGATTAGGAAAAAACGAGAGCAAGAATGCTGTTTTTCGTTTCAACATAAGTAGTTGATGCACTGAACGATTCATTGACATGAATCGATTCTTTCAAATCATATCAGCAGAATGAATGGATTAAGAGCCATTATTCTGAAAATCAGGCAAAAATCTGAAATTTTGATAAAAGTATTTTGATTAGCTTGGATTTTTTTTTATATTTAAGTGGGTTAAGATAAATAAATCTTGAGCAAGTTCAAGAAAAAAAATCCCTTCCCTATAGATAATTTCAAATTTAAAGGTCGCTCAAGGTCATGCCTTTAAAAATTAAATTATTATGTTTTAAAGAGTTTATCCAAGGAAAGCAACAACACCCCTAAGTTTCGTTGTGCTATATTAATAATACCTAGTTATGAACAAGAGCTCATTTCCTTGGAGCATTGTAACTTTTTCAGATGTATGCTTTGTCAAAATTGATTAAAATTTTGGTTTTAGACAATTTTCTGCCTTGAGAACCGTGGTTAAACCAAAACATACCAGTAATTTCTTTACTGAATATTAAAATTCACGAAAGATAGGTCCAGCGACCCAGCAATTTTCTGAGTGACCGATGTTTTTAGTAGATATAGCCATTCAAACTTTCAACAATTCGAAATCTAAAATATTTTTTTCAGCTTTTCTCAAAACCGCATCGTGGACCAGAAAATTTTCACTGCACCATTATGTAGGCAAATGCATCTACTAACACGTGTAGAAGAAAAATCAATGGGTTCTTGTCCTATTTTAAAGAAAACAATTAGCAAAATTTTCTAATAAATGATATGTTAAAAATCACACCACCCTCTTCTTTTTTGATACGGTAATGATGACTCTCGTAATTCAAAATAAGCTAAAATAATGAGATTTTACAAGAACACTATCTGCAATTAAAAGATACAATTACAGAAGGAATTCACGGATCGGATTCTTTCGATTGCTCTCGCCTTTAATCTGCAAATTACTGTCCAATCATTTTTCGAAGATACCATATGTTATTAAATNGTATTAAGATTAAAGGATATATATATATATATATATATATAGTACCTGTTAAAAGACTAGACTTGTATTTACTTTAAAACTTTCAAAAATAGTTAAATATTTCTGATTTAAACATAAAATTTAACAAACATAAGCAAACTTTGTTACCATTTAGACCTGTTCATTACTTTTTCGTTTTGTATATATTCTGAAGTTGATTTCAATATGAACGAAACAGCATGTGAATACTTATTCCCAGGGAATATAACTTAATTGCAAAATTTTATTACTTTTTAGTTTATAAGCAAGTTACTTTAAACGTTTAGCAAGGTTAATTACAAGTTGATTTCATGTAGAAAGTGCATTTAAAATATTGATAGAATAGCCTTCTTTTGACAAAATAACTGGTACATATTAAAAACAGAATAACTGGCACATAAGTTAACATTATTTTATACAATATATTACAGAAATATGTTTCAAAAACCAGTAATAAGTATAGGAATACGAACAGTTATTATTTCACCTCATGCAGAACGATATTCAAGGTGAAAAATTACCTCTAAAACTAATACTTCCCAGACCACTGTTGTCAGAACTTTGCAAAAGAAGAAAAACACTGGCTGTAATAAGAGCCGCCAACGATCTGGGAGACCTAGAATAACTTCTTATAGTGAGGATAAGTTTATCTGCATTAAGGACTCAAACAGCACAAGAAATCAGCGAGGTATTGTGTGCTACAAGACAGAAAAATGTGTCAGTAACTACTGTATGCAATCTAATTCGTGAGTGTGGTTTAAAAGGTGTAGCTGCTAGAGAACCTCTTTCGATGAAACACAAAACATAGTAAAACGACAGAAATAAGCTAAAAAAAACATGTTAACTGGTCTTAAGAACAGTTGTCAAACGCTTTGTTTAATGACGAGTCAAAATTTGAGTTGCTTGGAAGCAAAGGAAGGCAGTTTGGTCGTCGTTTAGTTGGTGAACCTAAGAAAAATTAATGTTCACTACCAACTGTGAAGCATGGTGTATTACAGGTAATAAAGTTGGAGATATTGTAAGAATAGAGGGAATTATGGATAAAAAATACTATCACAGAATGTTGAAGCTTTACGCTTTTCCACGTGGACAGAGAATCGTTAGTCAAAGATTTGTTTTTCAGCAAGGTAACGATCCGAAGCATTCATTGAAATTGTCTAGAAACTACATTGCATCAAGAAATGAGAAAAAAAGTACTGAAATACGTGGATTCAATTCCAAGATTTTATCCTGTTGAGCTATTGTGGGATTAACTCGATAGAAATGTAAGAAAAATGCGATGTATCAAGTAAAACAAACTGAAGGAATTTTTACTTAGTTGTTGGAACCAGTTCTCAACTACAACATTGAAAAAACTAATAGAAAGAATACTAAAAATATTCGCTGCCTTGATTAAAGCTAAAGGAAGATATTTCGAAGAATACAAGAAAGGAAGATTTTTTTTGTTGCACATAAAATTATAACTCTTAAAGCATAAATGTACCTGTAATTATCAAAATAAAGTTAATTTGTTGAAAGTTTAAGTTTTCTCTCTCTCTCTCTCTCTCTCTCTCTATATATATATATATATATATATATATTAATATCGACTCAGGTGATATTCAGCAGAAAAGAAGGAGCTACAAGAAGGATGTTATCATTGATAACTTCTCATTCAAATGGGAAACGAAGGTCACATACTTAGGTGTCATTATGGATAAAACCCTGACATTCAAAAATCATTTTAAAAACATTGAAAATAAATTCATAGCAGCAAAATATACACCTTATCCTATTCAAAAAAAGAACTCCCCCCTCAGCACTAATAACAGGATTCTAATTTTTAAAATGCTCTTCATCCCTCTATTAACATATGCGGCTCCCGCCTGCTATAAAAATCTTCAAGGCATCGTTTTGCTGATTTTTCTTAACCCTGACTGGCTCCTCATCTCCTCTATCATCATTACCCTTTTACTACCTGTTGGGATGGCCTCATTTTTCGCGGAATTATTGGGGCTCATTCTGAATCAATTTACTAATACAACCACTAACAATGCTAATCACTAACTGCTTATTTGTTAATTATTATAAATAATAATAATTAAATAATATATCTTATTAGACAAATAACTTCATTTGTTTGTTTATGTTAATACCTGTCTGTGTTATACCTGTTTTGTGCTGTCCTTTCTATCTTCTTTTTTCACAATATTATTTAACTACCAAACATTAAGTTTACTAACCCAAATAGTTTTTAACCATTAATGGCTTTTGATTCAGTTAGTAATCATATGTTTTACGGAGGTAGCCTTTTTGGGAGGTACTCCGGTTTAACAAATTATTTGCAAGTTTCCGCGGAAAATATATTTATTAGTATACTTACGCAGGCTGTCAGTATCAGTTATCAGTATCGTTAAATTCAGACACAGACAACCTTTGTTTTTAAAAAATCACAACAAAAGAGTTGTTGTTAAAAAAGCTGGTAGTAAACAGACACTTTATTATTGAGGTAATGTATTTATCCCTATAATCGATTACTTTGCTCAACCATCTGTAAATTTCTCGCTTATAGGGCGACTGTTTAATAAAATTTATTGTAGTTAGTATGTTAATAAAACAATTTTTCTTAATTTCTATTTTTATTCAAGTGCGAGGACGGAGATAATATCTCAGACTGTATTATGCATTGTGTGTGATGTTCTAATTAACAACCAGCTTCAACGCAGAGCAATGAATAAAGTAGGCGTTACTACCAACCTGCATTTGCAATTCTGAGTCAGGGGTGAAAGCGAGACGGAAAAGAGGAAAGGCTGGTAGTAAAACCATTTTTCTTTTTTTAAATTTTTCAACAATATCTACTTTATCTTGGAAAAGAAGCAGTTTTATATATATGCCCGAATTATAAAAGAAATCTTGATAGTTACAGATATTTCATTTTTTTCGGAAAAAATGCTGGAATGAAATGTTTTACGTACCAGGTTTTTCTCTTTTCCGTCTTGCTATATAAGGGCTTTCACCCATGTTCTGAGTAGCCACAATCGAGAAAAGTTGCTGGAGAAAGTATATAAAATAGATAGTGGGGAGCCTAGACCTAGTGTTTAGATTTTATTAGGCACCTGGATCGCGAAGTGACACCTATCCCATTCATCTTGAATTTTAACACTGTTTTGGTTGACCATTGAGGTAAGCAGGCAGTGGAGTTGCTTTTATGGATGTTCCAAGCACTTTGCTTAAATAACTAAAAAGTAATCAAAAAATAAAATGAGCAGCTTGCTCTAAACTGTGTTTCTTTGACATTGGAGTTGTTCAGAATTGTATCAGCATGAGGAAACGTTAGTTTCAGAAAGGTTGATGAAATTATTTGTTTTGATAGTTATGATATGAGGCGTCAGAGGTAAAATGTGTAGCGATTGGTCTGTAGTTTTTATCTTTGAAATAATTTTCAAATTTAAAGATTTCATTAAAATTTGCTGTTTTACGTTCTATGGCTTTATCGTAAAAATCTGCTTTTAGCTTGTATATATGCTGTGATAGAGTTGGTATTTAGAGATCTGCATGTATATTGGTATTCCGAGTGAACCATCTTGCACAGGTTATTTTTCTAAGGACCTTGTTTTGGCATTGGTTTAATTTCTTCAGTAGATGTTGAGATATCGTTGTCCAGGCAGGTGAGGCATAGGTGAGTATTGGGCAGATCATTGCTGTATATAGTAGCTTTTTTAGTTTAAGTGACATATTCTGATTATATGGTTGTATGGCTATTATTGCTGCATTTGCTTTATCTATTGTGCTTTTGATGTGATCATTCCAGGTGAGTTTGCTATTGATTATAAGGCCAAGATAATTTGTTTTTTCAACTATTGGTATTGGTATGTTGAACATTTTTGGTTGAAGTTGTGGAAGTATTTTACTTCTTCTTTTTTGTATAATTAATATTTGTGATTTTCCAGCATTCACTGCAGTTTTCCATTTTAAGCACCAGTCTTCTATTTCGTCTATATGGTCTTGTAGTTTTTGAAGAGCATGATTTGGGTTTCTGGATTTAATAATAATACCGGTATAGTCTGCGTAATAGGCTGTTATGCTGTTATAATCGACTTTGTTTGTAGGAAAATCATAAGTGTATAATATGTATAATATCGGTCCCAGAATGCTGCCCTGTGTTACTCCGGCTGTGATGTTTCTCTTTGTGGATTTTTTGTTTTTGATGGTGATTTGAAATGTTCTATAAGAAAGATAGCAGGATGGGAGTTTGATTATGCCGGGTGGAAAATTCAGCTGAATGAGTTTATATATTGTACCAGTGTGCCATACTTTATCAAATGCTTTGGATATGTCGATCATCAGGAAGGCTATTGTTTCTTTATTTATTACTGCTCTGCCAGTATAGTCTATTATTCGGAGTAACTGTTTGGTGGTATCTAGTTTTTGTCGGAATCCATACTGTTCGTCGGGGAGGGCTGTAAGAAGTGGTTTTATTCTATTGTAGATGATTTTTTCGTATATTTTTCCAAGAATGTTAAGTAGACTGATTGGGCGATAACTCTCAGGGCAGCTTGGGTTCTTATTTTTCTTGAGAAATAGAATGACTGATGCGTTTTTCCAGATTTGTGGGTAGTAATTATGAGCAAGGCAGACATTAAAAATATGCGTGATTTTGCAGATGTAGTTGTTTGGTAATAGTTTTATCATCTTATTCAGTTTTTGTATGATGCAGCTAACTTCTTGATTATTGGTTGAATTTATTGTTTCTGGGATGAGGTGTTCAGTTTGAAAATTATTAACTTCTTCTGTGATGATATTGTGATGATTTTGGTCAGAGTTGATATTTGGTGAAAATTGATTTTGAAGTGAATCTGCAAATATTTCGATTTTTTCTGATATTGTGTAAGCTGCGCCTGATGGTCCATTTATTGTTCTGTCTATTTTAGGAGTTGTTTTCAGTTTCTTGGCCATTTTCCATATAGAGTTGTTGGTAGTGCAGAGGGAGGCGATTTTTGCCACTAACTGATACGTCGTTTCTGATGAGTCATGTACTGCGAGTCATGAGTACCCGCAAAGAAATAAAACGTAGAAAAAACTATCATAGGAGAATTCTGTGGATGTCAGGAACGAGGAGATCTTGGACGCTGTGGTCTATGTCTATATCTGATGAATAAGATAACTGAGAAGCTTAACAAGCTCCTCGTTCTTAAAAAGTTCTTTTAATTCATTGAAAAGCCATAGGAAACGGCTGGCAGTGTCAGTGGCTTTCTTAGGTTGAGTCTTTCTCTAATTCAACTGTTTCCTGTAAAACAGGCTGGGTGCTCACCATTACAGTTGACGCAGGTCAGATCTGGGTTTCGTATACTGGTATGAGAAATGGACTCTTTCACATTTCAGGCAGGCAGGATCAGTAGGTGTGAAGCTTCTCTGAGTATGGCCAAATTTTTGTCATAGATAGAATTGTATTTGATAGCGTCCACCTCATGATCGCTCTATCTGAACTGGACACTCTAAAAGAGAACTGATGTTGTATGTGTTTCTACTCCAGCTAGCGTCTGTCTATACACTTATGATGGGGAAGAGTGGAAGGAGCTCATACTCCTGCCAGCTTCTTCTCTTGAGTTGCAATATCTTCAGTGGACTTGGAATGAAGTATCAACCAGAGTACCTGTCCGCGAAGCTGTCAATCAATTCTTACATATGTGTGTATGCCCTTGGTAGACTGGTATGTAGCATTAAAAGCAGATAATGGTGAGAGAATTGTTGAGGTGGTAGCAGTCATATTTTGAAACAATATATCTGAAGTCATAATCTACGGAATTCGAGGGGGGGAAATTGTCGTAGAGGTGCCCCACCCCCGAGTCAAGGATCACCCTTTTGGTCATTTCCTTTTCTCAGGGAATGTCTATATGAGTTGAGAGGTTGGGATTGCTCATTATAATATAGTTAGAAAATATACCAGCAAAAAGGATGTGTTGGGATTCTGGTCTTTCCCGTCGTCAATTAAATCTTTATTAAGTAGGTCATTGAAGCCTGCTGTGTCAGGGTTTTTAGCACTGCTATAGTAAAAGGCATTTAATTTGTTGGTAAAATTGCTGATGGTATCTATATTTAAATCGTTTCTGATAGCTGCGTTAGGTAAATAGTACAGTGCACCCGTTATTTTAAATTTTATGACTTTAAGTTTGTTTCTTTCGGCATTACTAACTCATCCCTTTGAAGAACTAGTATAGGTGAGGATAGGTCTTTTGCATTGTAGATAGTTCTTTTTCTTTTTTTCTTTTTTTTAATTGAGTGGATGATTTTAATTTGAGTTTAAAATTGCTTTTAGGCAGATGAATGCCGCATAAGCCCTAGTTATTATTTTCTTGATATGTAACTTTTAGATTAACTTACTATTAAAAGTAAGACCCGGGTAATTTGCCTGGCAAGTGATAGCCACGTTATTGTGCTCACACCCATCCTCTATGTGAGTCATAAGTTGATTTAGGTAGATGACAGCTTCATCTAGGGTTCATAGCTTTTATGGCAATTGCTGTATCATTGGCGTATATAAATAAAAACGGAAACCAAATAAAATCAAAAGTAAGTAAATAGTAGATTATATTATGCTCTATAACTGACTTACTTAAGATCACTAAAAAATAGCACAATAAATAGCACAATATATACACGTTTATACAATTCATCTTTCGCATAACTTTTTGTGGTTTTAATGTTATTCATAATTTAAAATAATTCTGAAAAAGATAAAATATTTTGTTTTATTTTTAAAATAAATATTAATATTGCGTAATGCTCCAAAATTTGGGCTTTTCTAGTTTGCCTGCTATGCGATAATAATTTATTTTAGCCAATGCATACAATTAAAATTTTAGAAAGTTAACATAAAATGATAAAAGTATTTGAACTAAAATAGCAAATTTCGGTTTTGCTATTTCTCTCTTTATTTAAAAAAAGGTATTACAAAATTCCTTATAAGAACATACTATCTACTTGTTGTTTGAAACATTGATAGTTTTTGACCTAATTAACATTTTATATTAAAAAAAAATTATTGATAATCACAAAAAGAGGATTATTCCCTTTTTATTTCCAGAAATCAAAATATAAAGCATATAATAATAATAAATAGCCACACGTTTGACAGCTTATAATAATTAGTTAAAAATAGAACCTATTGTTTAGAATAGAACCTACAATAATATAGTTAATATTTTCCTGAATAATTAATAAACAGTAAAAAATATAAGTATACAATTTAATAAATATGAATATCCAAACAATTTTCCTATATAATAAAATAATTTTCTCAATAATAAAAATAAGTATTCTTCAGTTTGTAAATTTTATTTAAATATAATTCCATTTTTGATCCAAAAATTTTTTTATTAGATGAAATGCACTTTTATATATTCGTAGTTTTATGCAACTAAAATATAAAATTAAATTCGCTTGAAATTATTAAAAAAGAATTATTTTAACGCATCAACACAAGTTACAGAGCGAAAATAAAAAGCGATTTGTTCGCAAAAATATTGGCGTGAAAAAAAATTAGCCAAATCCGATGCATGTGCTTCATAAAAAAAAGAACAATAATAGTATCAAAATATTTATATCAATATGAAATTTAATTGGGTATAATAT
Organism: Parasteatoda tepidariorum; assembly: GCF_043381705.1. Lineage (NCBI taxonomy): Eukaryota > Metazoa > Arthropoda > Arachnida > Araneae > Theridiidae > Parasteatoda > Parasteatoda tepidariorum. The sequence goes on from NC_092209.1 coordinate 14,416,435, forward strand.
GAAAAAAACACAACTACTTCGATTTAGTAGGAACAACATATGACGCAATGCNTAAACTGAGTTTTAAATATGCTTACTAAATTCATAAACTTCGGTAAAACAACAATATAAATTATTTCCAAAGGAACTAGACTAATACAATTCCAACCTGGCGAGTAGCGACTTATAACAAGACACTTGGTTTGATGCTTTTACTTGTTGCTAGAAATCAGGTTCGCAGAAAATGCTGTTTACTAGTTAAATTTAGTAGGAATAACACGATCTGTGACGTAGGCTATAGTATACCCAATTGTAATGAAAATACCTACAAAGGTTTAAACTGCATTATAATATATTAAATTAAATAGAAGCATAAAAAATAATAGCTTTTTTGCTATTTAAAAAAACAATTTAATTCATTCTTTAACCTACCGTGCTATCATACGAATTACAAATAAATGTTTAAAAGTGAATATAAAAGAATGAAAATCTTATTTATGAAATGTAAAAGGTCCTCCGTTTAAGAATTTTTCTTCTCATCCGCATGCACCATCCGTATCGACCCTTTTTATTAAAAGTTTTATTGTTCAAAACAAAGCTCAGCATTCCACCTCCGTAGTAAAAAACAAAGGATAGGATTTAATGAGAGATAATCGTTCCAGAATCACGTGACAATGTTCTTTGCAACAAGGAAAGGGGGACTGATTCACTATATGTAAATCTCTCCTCGAAGCATTCAGGGGAAAGATCCCCACGGTTATAAAAACCTTCTCATTTTCTAACTTTTTCTATTTACTATTTACTACTACTTTCTTTCTATTTACTACTAACTTTTTCTATTTTTTTTTAAATAAAATAATCAAGAATGTCATTACTACTCAAGTTCGCGTTACGAGTTGAGAATATAATTATAAAAGTAGGCGATACTATCTACAGTATACCTAATTTATTATGAATTTTTTCGGGCCTCTTAAAATAAAGGTTAATATTTGCATTTTTTTTTAATAATTTTAATTTGCTTTGTTAATTTCATAGAAATATGTATAGTAGAGATAAGTTTTTGAGAGTAAGTTATGTGAAACGCGTTCAGCTATTGCGGGATCGAACCTGGGTCACATCATTCGGAAGCGAGTGCTCTATCCCCTGATATCTATGAATATCAATAAAATGGAACAATGGTTAGGTAAAATATTCATACTGTTCACGATATGGCCGGGATAGCCTGGTCGGTAGGGCACTGGGCCCATGTCCGAGAGTTCGTGGGTTCGAACCCCGCCGGCCGAAGACTCCCCGTGTAGTAAAGTGACTGATGCACGTTAAATCTGTCGAGTCGCATAAGTTCTCCATGTTCCCATAGCAAATCAATACCTCTGGGGGTACTGGATTGGAGATCGATCGTTCTCTGATTCAGGTCAAAATTACGATCTGTGGATGAATGAATGGATGTATGAATGGGTCCACCTTATAAACAGGTGTGACGTATGATGTGGCGAAGTTGAATTCTTGGCCATAGATGGCTTCACTGAAAAACAAGAATCGCACACTCTGCCTTAAATTTGCTCGGTTTCACCAAGCAGGCTTGCCCGAGTGGCAAGTGGCATTAGAACCAACCAACCAACCACGATACTTCTCCGATTGTATACCAAAGAATACGAAAAAGACCTCTAATGTGCTGTGTTTAAAAATTACAGTTAAGGATCAGTTTTCAGTAATCATTTAATAGTGACCATTTAGCTGCTCTGTCTGGTTGTAGGCTCATCGACAAAGGATCGCCATGCCATCAATCTGACGTGCAACATCAAATTCAGCAGTAAAAATGTTGATCCCGTTTATATTGACTACTTCAGAGTTTACTAAGACTATAGAGATTTCAGCACCGACAACAATTGTCTAATTTTGTCAGTGGATATATGGAAGGAAAGTCACACATTGAAATTCATGAAAACGACTCATATTAGGACAGCATGATTTGTTTGAGATGTTGTACTTATAATTAATTAATAAAATTAAAAACGTCGAAATAGTCTATGTCATTTGCATTTCCTCACCAGTATTGAATAAAACCGGTAGTCATTTAGTCAGGAGTTTAATTATAATAATATTTCATTATAATATTTCAGACTTTTTTTTTTAAATTTTAGGAAAATGATATTTTACGCCGAGCGTTTTTAAACTAAGATCAAATAATATTATAAACTGTGGCTACTTCTGATAAAAAGCCTAGAGTTAAAAGTAGGCGTTACTTTTCGCATTAAACTTGATACCTCATTCTTCGACATTAATACAAGTAAAATTGTAATAAACATACCACTTTTTTTGAATATATAACATTAGAAAGTAATATAAAAAAAAGAGGTTTTGATGATAGCAACAGGGAAAGACGAACGTGAAAATTTATTTAAAAGCGAAGCAACTGCCTACAAACTAAGCATGCTTGCTTCGATTTTGTGAAAATTTAGTGATCCTTACCTCTCCTTCATCTGAAAAGTTAATTTTGACTAATTTTTTTCTTACAAATGTGGATGGGGAGAGATTTCAATTCTAGAATTAGTTTCGTTACAAACGGTACAAATTTCAAATTTATATATTAGTTAACTTTTGCATTTCAAATGGTAGATTTATGTTTATCGATGCTGATGCGGTAATGGTTAAACTTATGGTTGCGGTAATTTCAAATGGTTGAATTATTTTGAAGATCTCACTTAAAAACTTAATTTAAAGTTAATGCCATTTTGCAAAACTCTTTCGTACACCAATGTAATGGATCGCAATGTCGACGAGTTAAACTGGATTTGAAGTAGCAGTGAATAATCAACGTGGATCCTTTTTCCATTCCCAGTGAAGTTCTGGAAAATCACAAGTGTAGGTAAGATGGAGTTTCGGGCCTTAGATTCTCCTTTTTTTGATACGTGCCCGAACATTTCAAATGGTTGATTTATGTTTATCGATGCTGATGCGGTAATTTCCTTTGCTGAGATAGTTCTGAATTATTTTGAAGATNTCGTTACAAACGGTACAGATTCCAAATTTATATATTAGTTAACTTTTTATTTATAAGTGCAGGTTTCTGAAAAATGCATGTATTAATGCTTGCTTCGATTTTCAGAAAATTTAGTGATCCTCTAATCCTCTCCCTCATTCATCTAAAAAGGAAATCTTGACTAGTTTTTTGTTCAAATGTGGATGGGGAGAGATTTCAATTCAAGAATTAGTTTCGTTACAAACGGTACAGATTCCAAATTTATATATTAGTTAACTTTTTATTTATAAGTGCAGGTTTCTGAAAAATGCATGTATTAATGCTTGCTTCGATTTTCAGAAAATTTAGTGATCCTCTAATCCTCTCCCTCATTCATCTAAAAAGGAAATCTTGACTAGTTTTTTGTTCAAATGTGGATGGGGAGAGATTTCAATTCAAGAATTAGTTTCGTTACAAACGGTACAGATTCCAAATTTATATATTAGTTAACTTTTTATTTATAAGTGCAGGTTTCTGAAAAATGCATGTATTAATGCTTGCTTCGATTTTCAGAAAATTTAGTGATCCTCTAATCCTCTCCCTCATTCATCTAAAAAGGAAATCTTGACTAGTTTTTTGTTCAAATGTGGATGGGGAGAGATTTCAATTCAAGAATTAGTTTCGTTACAAACGGTACAGATTCCAAATTTATATATTAGTTAACTTTTTATTTATAAGTGCAGGTTTCTGAAAAATGCATGTATTAATGCTTGCTTCGATTTTCAGAAAATTTAGTGATCCTCTAATCCTCTCCCTCATTCATCTAAAAAGGAAATCTTGACTAGTTTTTTGTTCAAATGTGGATGGGGAGAGATTTCAATTCAAGAATTAGTTTCGTTACAAACGGTACAGATTCCAAATTTATATATTAGTTAACTTTTTATTTATAAGTGCAGGTTTCTGAAAAATGCATGTATTAATGCTTGCTTCGATTTTCAGAAAATTTAGTGATCCTCTAATCCTCTCCCTCATTCATCTAAAAAGGAAATCTTGACTAGTTTTTTGTTCAAATGTGGATGGGGAGAGATTTCAATTCAAGAATTAGTTTCGTTACAAACGGTACAGATTCCAAATTTATATATTAGTTAACTTTTTATTTATAAGTGCAGGTTTCTGAAAAATGCATGTATTAATGCTTGCTTCGATTTTCAGAAAATTTAGTGATCCTCTAATCCTCTCCCTCATTCATCTAAAAAGGAAATCTTGACTAGTTTTTTGTTCAAATGTGGATGGGGAGAGATTTCAATTCAAGAATTAGTTTCGTTACAAACGGTACAGATTCCAAATTTATATATTAGTTAACTTTTTATTTATAAGTGCAGGTTTCTGAAAAATGCATGTATTAATGCTTGCTTCGATTTTCAGAAAATTTAGTGATCCTCTAATCCTCTCCCTCATTCATCTAAAAAGGAAATCTTGACTAGTTTTTTGTTCAAATGTGGATGGGGAGAGATTTCAATTCAAGAATTAGTTTCGTTACAAACGGTACAGATTCCAAATTTATATATTAGTTAACTTTTTATTTATAAGTGCAGGTTTCTGAAAACTGCATGTATTAATGCTTGCTTCGATTTTCAGAAAATTTAGTGATCCTCTAATCCTCTCCCTCATTCATCTAAAAAGGAAATCTTGATTAGTTTTTTCTTCAAATGTGGATGGGGAGAGATTTCAATTCTAGAATTAGTTTCGTTACAAATGGTTCAGATTCCAAATTTATATATTAGTTAACTTTTTATTTATAAGTGCAGGTTTGTGAAAAATGTTGAATTAATACACACTTGTCAGCTCCTCTGAAAATAACACTTAAAAAATTACCCGATTGTATTGCTTTATAAACTCAAAAGATTGTATTACCGCCTTCTTCCTGTTATACCTTACGTAGCAGAGAAGTGGTGGGGAAACTTTTAGTGGAGTGAATCCTAAAAAGTCCTAGTTTGAACTATATTAATTTAAAATCAGCGTCGCCCAAATTTATCAGACCTGATTCTATGCAACTGAACCAGGCCTGCTTACAAGTACGCTTTCTGCAAAATACTGTAAATGGTAGACATTTAAAAAACGAAACTTTCTGAATTTTTGATAAATAGCCAACATTTTTTAGAGCCTCATAATGGAAAAAACTAGATGTTGGGAACGGGTGATATCTCCGCATTTTGGCGTGAAGCGCCACTGACCGATTCATCTGAACAAATAACTGATATATTGAGAAGTCATGACTATTTTTAAAAGATTAGGTTGTGATCAGAAGGAAAAGGGGAGAAGACCTCCATTGTCAAGAAAGGACAGGGCTGAAAGCCTATATATAGCAAGACGGAAAAGAGCAAAAACTGGTACGAAAGGCATTTTATTTTAAATTTTTTTTCAAGAAACATTAAATTTCTGTAACTACCGCAATTTTTTTACAATTTTGGAGTATATATAAACAGCTTCTTTCGTTAGAGAAAAGTAGATAAAGCTGATTAATTAAAAAAGAGAATAGTTAAACTTCTCCCGAAAACATGCTAAAACTGAAGTGGGTTTACTACCAGCTTTTCCTCTTTTCCGTCTCGCTTTCACCCATGCCCGGACCCTGCCAGATCCTGGAACCTACTAGAGGGTTGCTCTTTTACCGGGTTTGCCACAGTCCTGGTGTTTAAGCTGTGGTGAAAGAAAAAAAATGCTTGACTTGATAAGTGTTTAACCAGAGTACCTGACCGCGAAGCATGCATATCACTCCTTCATCTGATATTCTCATGTGCAGCTGGGACTATTGGCATAGGAAGAATATATGATAAAAATGCCTTGGCTTATGAAATTTTTAATCATTATTATGTAGTGCTATGGAAAATACGCTTAAATGACTAAACAAATAATACATTAAAACTTAAACATAGACCACTAGAATAAATATTTATAAGAAGCATAGAAAGTTGGCAGCCTGCCGAACACAAAATTTCTTCCCCCCGATTTTATTAATCACTTATGAGCATCACTACATAATCATTTTCATAAAGCTCTAACTGGGTGTTTGAGTCTTCACGTGGACCCTTTTTCATTCCCTGGAAATTCTGAAAAATCACAAGTGTAAATAAGATGGAGTTTCGGGCCTAAGATACTCCTTTTCTTGATACCTGACCGAACATTTCAAATCGTTGATTTATGTTTATCGATGCTGATGCGGTAATCTTCTTTGTTAAGATAGTTCTGAATTATTTCGAAGATCCATCGTAAAGTTACATCATTTTAAAGTTTATATCTACCATTTTGCAAAACTCTTTCGAACCCCAATGTAATGGATCGCAATGTCGACGAGTTAAACTGGATTTAAAGTAGCAGTGAATAATCAACGTGCTTCAAAATAACGAATGTCAGAGCTGGACATTTACAAAGCTTTACAGAAGGTGGAAATTTCGAAGAATACTTATTGCAATCGATTTCTTTTTTGAAAGCAATAAGATTATTCCTCCGATGATGAGCAGCGAGCTCTACTCTTAATGGCCATCGGTAAGAAAATATTTTCACTTCTTCGAAGCTTACTCCAGCCACGTGACATGAAAACGGTTGCCTATAATGAAATCTTGAAAGCATAGACGGATTATTACTCTTCCACTTCATCTACTATTATGGAGTGTTTCCGTTTTTGTAACTTGAAACAAGGAAATGAGGACACAGCTTCTTTTATTGTGAAGATATAAGAACTGGCGAGAGCAGATGTAACTTGGGTGCATTTTTAAATGATGCACTTAGAGACAAGCTTGTTTGTGGATTACAGTCTGAAGAGATTCAAAATAAGTTGCTTAGTGGAAAATATATAAATTTCATCAAAGCTTCTGAACTAGCGCTTGACATCGAAACAGCTTGTAGAGAAAATAAATCCTTAAAAAGAGGATACTGATGTAAGGGGGAACTTAAAATACTTCACCCAGCGGCGATTTTGTTGAAATCTCGCCAAACTAGATTTCGATAAGTTATTTCGAGGAGATTATTTTGAACGTCCAATCACACCACTTAAATTCTTAAACCTGATAGGTTATTTGATATGTATACCTACGAAAAAGTTGGATTGTGTTAGAAAAGAGGTAAAAGGGTTCATTTTTTTCGCCATTTATACTTCTGACATCTTGCTGTTAGAATCATCGTTTTTATTTCATTTTTTAACCGTTATTTCATTTATTACCGTTAATTATTTAATTACTTAATTTTTTTTGGGCAGTACCGGATGATTTATTGTTGTAGTTCATTTACGTCGCACTAAAGCTGCACAATGTGCTGTTGGCGACGGTCTGGGAAACATCCCTGAGGATGATCCGAAGACATGCCATCACAATTTTGATCCTCTGCAGTGGGGATGGTACCCCCGCTTCGGTAGCCCGACGATCTGCGCGCGAAGTCGAGCACTTTACGGTAGAACAGTTTAACGAGGACCAATACCGCACACTCTCGGTTCCTACGCAGACTGATCCAAGTGGTCACCCACCAGCACACTGACCGCAGCCAGTGATGCTTGACTTCGGTGATCTGCTGGGAACCGTGTCTTAACGATCAGTCCACTGCGGGACTATTCTTCGTTCATACACGAGTATTTTAGTTTAAAATTATTCCAAAAAATTTGTTTAAATGCATAATTCTCCGAAATTTTCTAAAATTATTTCTTTTTTCAACCCTTTTTTCTCACATTTTTAATGTAGCAGAAAACGTTCTCAATAGAATAGTAATAAACTTTTAATAGTATATATTCTTCTGTTACAAAATGAATACATTTGTCTTCTTTCGGCAGTCTTCAAACATCATCGGTAGACTTNAGATTCTCCTTTTTTTGATACGTGCCCGAACATTTCAAATGGTTGATTTATGTTTATCGATGCTGATGCGGTAATTTCCTTTGCTGAGATAGTTCTGAATTATTTTGAAGATCTCACTTAAAAACTTAGTTTAAAGTTTAAGCCATTTTGCAAAACTCTTTCGTACACCAATGTAATGGATCGCAATGTCGACGAGTTAAACTGGATTTGAAGTAGCAGTGAATAATCAACGTGGATCCTTTTTCCATTCCCAGTGAAGTTCTGGAAAATCACAAGTGTAGGTAAGATGGAGTTTCGGGCCTAAGATTCTCCTTTTTTTGATACGTGCCCGAACATTTCAAATGGTTGATTTATGTTTATCGATGCTGATGCGGTAATTTCCTTTGCTGAGATAGTTCTGAATTATTTTGAAGATCTCACTTGAAAACTTAGTTTAAAGTTTATGCCATTTTGCAAAACTCTTTCGAACACCAATGTAATGGATCGCATTGTCGATGAGTTAAACTGGATTTGAAGTAGCAGTGAATAATCAACGTGGATCCTTTTTCCATTCCCAGTGAAGTTCTGAAAATCACAAGTGTAGGTTAGATGGAGTTTCGGGCCTAAGATTCTCCTTTTTTTGATACGTGCCCGAACATTTCAAATGGTTGATTTATGTTTATCGATGCTGATGCGGTAATTTCCTTTGCTGAGATAGTTCTGAATTATTTTGAAGATCTCACTTAAAAACTTAGTTTAAAGTTTATGCCATTTTGCAAAACTCTTTCGAACACCAATGTAATGGATCGCAATGTCGACGAGTTAAACTGGATTTGAAGTAGCAGTGAATAATCAACGTGGATCCTTTTTCTATTCCCAGTGAAGTTCTGGAAAATCACAAGTGTAGGTAAGATGGAGTTTCGGGCCTAAGATTCTCCTTTTTTTGATACGTGCCCGAACATTTCAAATGGTTGATTTATGTTTATCGATGCTGATGCGGTAATTTCCTCTGCTGAGATAGTTCTGAATTATTTTGAAGATCTCACTTAAAAACTTAGTTTAAAGTTTATGCCATTTTGCAAAACTCTTTCGAACACCAATGTAATGGATCGCAATGTCGACGAGTTAAACTGGATTTGAAGTAGCAGTGAATAATTAACGTGCTTCAAAATGACGAATGTCAAAGCTGGATTTTTACAAAGCTTTACAGAAGGTGAAAATTTCGGAGAATACTTATTGCAACCGATTTCTTTTTTGAAAGCGATAAGATTATATTTTCGATGATGAACAGCGAGCTCTACTCTTAATGGCCATCGGTAAAAAAATATTTTCACTTCTTCGAAGCTTACTCCAGCCACGTGACATTAAAACGGTTGCCTATAATGAAATCTTAAAAGCATAGACTGATTATGACTCTTCCACTTCATCTAGCGCTTCCGTTTTTGTAACTTGAAACAAGGAAATGACGACTCAGCTACTTTTATTGTGAAGATATAAGAACTGGCGATGTAACTTTGGTGCATTTTTAAATGATGCACTTAGAGACAAGCTTGTTTGTGGATTGCAGTCTGAAGAGATTCAAAATAAGTTGCTTAGTGGAAAATATATAAATTTCATCAAAGCTTCTGAACTAGCGCTTGACATCGAAACAGCTTGTAGAGAAAATAAATCCTTAAAAGAGGATACTGATGCAAGGGGGAACTTGAAATACTTCACCCAGCGGCGAATTTGTTAAAATCTCGCCAAACTAGAATACGCTAAGTTATTTCGAGGAGATTATTTTGAACGTCCAATCATACCACAATCACACCACTAAAATTCTTAAACCTGATAGGTTATTTGATATGTATACCTCATACCTGCCAACTTTCACTCTTTCCGAGAATGGATTTTCAGAGTGGTTGTAAAACAATAAGCGAAAAACAATCTGACTCAAAAATATATTTATATTTTGATCATGTTGAAATTCGCTTGTGCAAGGAGTATTATGCTTTCATGTATTTATTGTAATTATTTATATGTAGTGGTGGTCAAACTCATTTATAATATATCATTAAAATTCAAAGAGTTAATTGGAATAACCTGAGTATTGCTACCACTTTAATTATGAAAATAAAATCTTCGGGAAAATCCGGAAGGGTTGGCAGAAACGATTCTTACGAAAAATTTGGATTGCGTTAGAAAAGAGGTAAAAGGGTTCATTTTTTTCGCCATTTATACTTCTGACATCTTGCTATTAGAATCATCGTTATTATTTCATTTTTTAACCGTTATTTCATTTATTACCGTTTTTATTTAATTACTTTTTTTTTGTGCGGTACCGGATGATTTGTTGTTGTAATTCATTTACGTCGCACTAAAGCTGCACAATGGGCTGTTGGCGACGGTCGGGGAAACATCCCTGAGGATGATCCGAAGACATGCCATCACAATTTTGATCCTCTGCAGTGGGGATGGTACCCCCGCTTCGGTAGCACGACGACCTGCGCGCGAAGTCGAGCACTTTACGGTAGAACAGTTTAACGAGGACCAATACCGCACACCCTCGGTCCCTACGCAGACTGATCCAAGTGGTCACCCAGGGGTGAAAGCGAGACGGAAAAGAGGAAAGGCTGGTATTAAAACCATTTCATTTACAGCTAGTTTTGGGGAGGAGTTTACTTATTCTTTTTTTAAATGTTACAACAATATCTACTTTATCTTGGAAAAGAAGCAGTTTTATATATATGCCAGAATTATAAAAGAAATCTTGATAGTTACAGATATTTCATTTTTTTCGAAAAAAATTGCTGGAATGAAATGTTTTACGTACCCGTGATGCTTGACTTCGGTGATCTTCTGGGAACCGTGTCTTAACGATCAATCCACTGCGGGACTATTCTTCGTTTATACACGAGTATTTTAGTTTAAAATTATTCCAAAAAATTTGTTTAAATGCATAATTCTCCGAAATTTTCTAAAATTATTTGTTTTTTCAACCCTTTTTTCTCACATTTTTAATGTAGCAGAAAACGTTCTCAATAGAATAGTAATAAACTTTTAATAGTATATATTCTTCTGTTACAAAATGAATACATTTATCTTCTTTCGGCAGTCTTGAAACATTATTGACAGGCTTCTAAGGCAAATTTAATTCCTTCTTCCAATTTCAAAGGATTATTGCTATAAATAGAAATATAGACATTTTAAACTTTTGAATATAATTTTTTAAGATTATTCTTACTTCTATTTTTTTTAAAAAAAAAAGAATTTTAAAGTAATTTTTTTGCATTAAAAAAGTATTCCTTTTTAAAGCACAGTTCCTTTCAACAATTTTTTGACCAAGATTTGAATAAGAAACTAAGCAAAAAAAGTAACTAATTATTGCAAACAATGTCACGCCTGAGGATCAAACCTGATTGGCTGTTGAATGGTAGCATTTTTTTTTTTACTTGCAGGTACCCAATTAAATATGTTCCAAAAATTGATTCAGCATGATAATAAACCAAGCCTAACAACTGCAAAGTTAACACGTTATCGTGTTTATAAACAATCAGTAGATTTCAGCGGTCTTCTTCTTTTCGACTTGAAAGTTCGTTTTTTTCTCAAATAATTAATTTCTACCTAAACAAGAATATTTACTGTTAAAAAATAAGACCACGGAACTAAAAACGCTGAAAATAAAAAAAAAATTACATGATATTGATCCTCTAATTATCGAACTTCTTCAAACATTGCGTTTTTCATTTGATTGACTTTGTGGCAAAGTTTAATTTCAACAACATTGTGCCGTTCTTTTTCAGTAACTACATCTAGTTCATTGACAGATTAAAAGTGTTTATTATTCGCATAAACGCATAAACTTTGTGGCATAATATCATGCAATACATAATTTTTTTTAAAATATACGATCAAAAAAAATGTGGCACAGTTTACTTACAAACATTTTTGTTTAAAAAGGAGGTTTCAATTTTTGGTTTTGGCTATAATAATTGAGGGGTTTTTCCACGAGTATCCAATTTTTTACCACTACAGTTACAAAACTTTTTAATCCATTTTTCAGTGAACTTAGATGTTTGTCAAAAAACATTGATCTGCTGTTTCCAGATCCAATTTAGAGCATCTAATAAGAGACCAAATGGTGTTAGGTTATAATGCAACAAAGACTGATATGAAAAAGACTTGCTTATAAACATCCAGAAAATTTGCTGTAAATAGCCTCAATTTGTCATAGTCCGAGACTTCCCTGACCATTATTGAACCTTCTCCTGTTTGTCAAATGAATCTTTCTTTTGATTCTGAAATCAAATTATGGCAATTGTATTTGTATACTTTAGGAACATAAAGGGTAATTTTCTTATCATCAAAAAAAAATTTTTTTTTCCTTCCACTTTTCGTTCAATAACTTCTGATTTTCTCAAATTTTTTATTGTCCTTTGATTTCAGACCTTTCCTTACTGTGACAATTTTAAAACCATTAAAAATTCCAAAAATTAAAAAACCAACAAACATTTTTTTTTTTTTTTTTTGAAAGTCGAAAAATTTACCAATTTAGAAAATCGGTCAAAAGTAGATCACCTATTTGGAATATTGGTCAATCAGCCGATGTTGTAAAAATCATTTTTTCTATCAGATCGTTTCGGTTTATTTGAAACAGCTGTCTTGAGCATAACATTGTGAATATCAGTTTTAAAGGACTTCATCAACCTAGTTATTTTTCTTCTGGCAGACTTAACACCAGCATTAAAAAATGTTTCGCGCTTTCTCCCGCGGCTTCTTCAAATAAACAAAGAATAACACTATCAGAACTTCAGTTTCTTAAGAAAATAATACGCACGTTCTTGAAAAATAATGTAATTGGTTTCACGAAATACTAGTGCATGCGTTTCAAAGCGCTAGCGACACACACTTGTATGCTCCTTTGAAAATAACACTTAAGATAATAAAAAAAAGACATACGTCCTTAACGCATCGCATCATAAATTTAAATGAACTATCGCCTTCATCCTACCACTCCCTACGTAGAAGAGACGTGTGGGAAATTAGTATTCATTCGAGTGTATTTTTAAAATATTTCGTATAGGAATTGAGTATTAAATTGAATAAAAGCTGTAGCTTGTAGTGGAAAACCAATTGCAGATACAAAATCAGTTACATGAAAATATCAGTGAGCTGTTAAAAATTTTCATGCCACAGGAAACAAGAACAAACAAAAATTTTTACCAGTGTAAAGATTTTACTATGANACTAGTGCATGCGTTTCAAAGCGCTAGCGACACACACTTGTATGCTCCTTTGAAAATAACACTTAAGATAATAAAAAAAAGACATACGTCCTTAACGCATCGCATCATAAATTTAAATGAACTATCGCCTTCATCCTACCACTCCCTACGTAGAAGAGAAGTGTGGGAAATTAGTATTCACTCGAGTGTATTTCTAAAATATTTCGGTTAGGAATAGAGTATTAAATTGAATAAAAGCTGTAGCTTGTAGTGGAAAACCAATTGCAGATGCATAATTAGTTACATGAAAATATCAGTGAGCTGTTAAAAAATTTCATGCCACAGGAAACAAGACCAAACAAACATTTTCACCAATGTGAAGATTTTACTATTATGGATGATATGCAAATTTTTGTAGGTGGTCTTATAAGTTTTACAACAGATACTTTTTGTAAAATAAGTAAAATTTATTAAAATTAATTTTGAAAATATTGAAATAATTTAAAGCAGAGTTTTCAATAAAAATATTTGAAAGAATCATAAAAGTAATATAAAAGAAAGAAAATATTGAATGACATGATGTAAATGAAATTTATAAGACAACTAATATTTTATATTAGATATAAGACAAATAATATTTTAAACACCTTACCATGAGACTTAGTGTGTAGAAGTTCTGACAGAATTTCTGGAATTTTGTGCTCTTTTCCAGACGCAAGTTCTTTCAAAATTTTCGAATGTACTTCAGAAAAATCAACATCTTTTAATTCCAGAGGTTCGCGTAAGGACTCCATAATTCTTTTGATAGTATCTGTGATAAGCAAAGCATTGGCTTTTATTTCCATTTCCGATGCGTCTTGGCGTATTATGGGTGATTTTGTTTTAAGTATGAATTTATTGAACAAAATGTTTAGTAGCAACAAAGGACCATTTTTGTCTGGATTATTTGATCCTAGAAATCTTAATATGTTTGAATGCTTTTGATCTAGCTGCAGTTTCTTCTGTTGAATGTGTTCTTCTGGAAAAATATAAATTGCATCACTAATACTGCGTTTTACCGACGGCGCCTTTTGTTTCTGTTTTGCGGAGGATTCCAAAGCGGTGGAAGAATCTATTCTGAGGGGATTGTAATTATTCCGACGAAAGCGACGATATCCATAAGAGGTTCTATTTCTTTTTAGAACAAGTGGTCCGTTATATGGTGGTGAAGAGGAATCTATAAAAAACCTTGAATCTATATATTTTTTTTCAGTCGTCTGTCCATTGCTGTATCTACCAGTAAAAATCGCACCACGCAGTGTAAGGTAATCAACAATTTTATAATAATTTTCATCATAAGCAGCATCCAAAGCAGTGTAATTATTAAAATTCAGTGCGTTAATATTAGCTCCTTTATTTTCGATTAAAAACTTTACACATTCTAAGCAGTTAAACAAAGAGCTGTAATACAACGGAGTATTTTCAAATTTATCTTTTTGGTTGACATCAGAAATAAAGTTAACAAAAAATTTAAATATTTCCATTTTCTTATATTCAATGGCATAAATCAATGGAGTATACTTTTTCGACCCTATAGAGCAGTCTCCATCTATCTCTACACCTGCCAAAACTAAATGGCTTATAACATCATAATGTTCTTTTTTCACTGCATAACACAAATCCTGCATAACATCATCATCTCTCTTAAAGCGATTAAAAAAAATGTTTTCCCACGACGATGAAAAAATGGGCAAAGTCGAAAGGAATAAGAGGTAAAAAATAATCGACATTTCCCTTCAAGAAGCTGCTTCCTTAGAAATAATCGTATGCACAAAAAATAGTGAATTCTGAAATTTGAAATGTCAAACTGAATATATAAGTAATGTATGTTTTTGTAAACACCTGCAGTAGCTTTTGGTAAACATTTCTTAATTGTTATGCTTAACATATTTGATTGACGGTTGGGAGAAATAAGCATTCAAACTTCAAGAATTCAAGTTTATTTTTCTCTTTTTTTTTCTTCAAATTAACAGTTGTTGCCCATCTTCTGCAGAGAGAATAACTCTAAGATCTCACAATATGTCATTCAATTTCATATCAAAATAGAAAAACAATATCAGCTACTCTTGGGGGAAATGAAAAGAAAAAAAAATCAGATAGTTTTGTTACGATTCCATCAAATTAATTTATATCGTTTGCTCTTTATTTTATAAAAAAAGCTTATACAAACATGTGTACCAGTATTAAACACAAAGTTTCATGAGAAAAATTTCATTTATTCTATTTTAAGATAAAAAAATTTTTTTGAAAATTAAAAAAAAAAAAAAAGGGAGAAAAACTAGAGACATTATAAATGTTAACCCAAGAAAAGATGTGCGCAAGTTCTTCGGCTAATCTCAATTACACAAATAATAGAAAGCTTTTGCATAAAATATTTGTATGCTAATATATGTGTGCATTAATGTACTCTTATATTTATTCTTCCTACTATTGCTAGTTGTAATATATCTATATCTATCTATCTATCTATCTATCTATCTATCTATCTATCTATCTATCTATCTATCT
>NC_092209.1:14432035-14437892 GCF_043381705.1 Parasteatoda tepidariorum
AGAGGGTGAACATATATATATATATATATATATATATATATTATGTGTGCGAGAAATAAAAAGATATTACCCTAAATAACTTTTCTCTAATGACTTTTGTTCTAATGATCGACGTTTTTCATACTAAGTTTCAATCTTAATTATTCCAGGGGCTAACTTCAAATATGCTAATTAATAAGTGCTAACTATTAATTAAGGTACGAAATCAGACACAAAAATGTATTTTTTCTAAATAAGCATATATTTTTTTTACATATTTGCATTCTTGACCATCAAATTAGTGGAGTAGATTAGTGGAGTAAAAAATTGGATCATAAGTTGGGGGGCTAGGAAGCTATATATCAGTGATGTGCATCATTTACGAAAATTTTATTCATGACTAAATTTAGTCAGAATAAATTCATTCTGAATTCATTCGCAAATTTAGTCATTATTTATCATTCATTATGCAAATTTTTGTATATTGATTGATGAATAAATTCATTAGTCGTCTAATTTTTCTGAATAAAATAATGAATAACCAGCGAAAAATGTCATTTTCATTGCAAGTTCGATTACAAAAATAGATTACAAATGTAATTAATTATAAATAATGATTTCTTAGTAGTGAACTACTTGAAATGATCATGATTAAAAGTAATCACAGTAACAAATAATTATTTCTCATTACAAGCGGTTATGACTATTTATAATGACAATAAAAAGTGATTACAGATAATCAGAATTATAAATAATCAATTCCTGGGATTGCAAGTCATCGTAACTTCTTGTAATCATAAAGTAAGATTACAAGAAATCATAAGTACAAGTTTTCATGCCGGCCAGGTGGCCGAGCGGTTAGCGTGCCTGACTGCGAAGCCATAGGCTGCGGGTTCGAATCCCGCTCTGGGCATGGATGTTTCTCTCTCTCTTTGTGCTGTTCTCTGTTGTGTGTGTGAATGTAGCCCACCCTATAAACGGGTTTATGGCAGTGTGGCGTGGGCAGTATGTTGCTCGCCTCCGTGACTTTGGTTCACAGGTGCCCACTGGGTAACGCGAAATGAGCAACAATTCTTGCATAGTATAGGCAAAGATTCAAATTCAGTGCCTGCCATTGGGAAAAAAAAAGTTTTCATAATCTAACAGTTGCAGGTAATCTTAAACTCAAGTAATTGTGATATATATGATTACAACCACTGCCGGATCAACCATTAAGCAAACTAAGTACGTGCGTAGGGCACCAGAGAGTAGGAGGGCATCACAAAGCCTTACTAAATATTCGCAATACATATTTTTTTTTCGAAACATTGTTTATAAATTTATTATTTTGAGCTTCCATATTATGAGTAGGGTTTCTGTCATTTTTCTAGTCAACAAGCATTTCTAAGTTCGAATTTTTTCATAGCAAAANAAAAAAAAAAAAAAAAAAAAAAAAAAAAAAAAAAAAAAAAAAAAAAAAAAAAAAAGATGTTATGTATAAGAAATTCCTGCTTAGGTAGAGAATTTCTACGCGATAAAATCTCTATCCACTTATCGATCTTATCAATTACCATGATTTTAAAACATACTGCTACGATTTATGTTTACAGTTGTAGCAAAGTCAATACTTCAACAATTTGATATTTTTATGTAAAAAAATATTTGATCTAAGAAAAGTGTTTAAAAAATTTCAATGTAATGATTTGATGATGTAAAAAATGTGATTTTTGATGTAAAAAAATGTGTTTTGCATGTTTGCAGTTTTTGTACATGTTTATGTTTTGATGTACTGTACATTTTTATAAAAATATTTGCTTATACTATATTTTAAATTAATATTCTCACTGCAACTGGAAAAAGTAATCTGTAATTTACGTAATAGTTGTGTTTTGGCACCTATTGATTTCAAAATTTTACGTTAAATAAATTAAAAGCAATGAAAATTTCATAGTAAATTTAAGAAAGATATTTCTACTAAATGAATTTAGGAGTATGTTTAATTATTAATAAATAAAATCCTTAATGACTTAATAATGATAATGATTAAAGTTTGAGCTAATCAAAATTCTTATTTAGATTACACACTATCTATCAATAAGTATTTGGACACGTGTAATTGAAAAGAAAAAAAAACTTTATTCATAATTAATAGTAGGTAGAGCCTTCACGAGTGGCAATTACAGCGTGAACCCACCGGGACATGCTTTCCACAAGTCCGCCTGTACGACGGTTAGTGGTATTTTCTGCCACTCAGCTTGGAGAAGACATCTAAGTTCCTTCACCGGTTTTGAACGGGTAGTACACCCCTTAATTCGACTGTCCAACTCGTCCCAGAGATTTTTGATAGGGTTCAGGTCTGGGCTCTGGGCAGGCCAGTCCATTTGATTTACCCCATTGGCACCATACCAAGCCTTGGTGAGCCTCGCAACATGACAGCAGGCATTGTCGTCCTAGAAGTAACAGGGGTCCACCACGTAAAACTGCCTCAACGTAGGAAGCACATTGTCATCCAAAATAGGGCGTTGAGCTTACCATGAATGGGGACCCAATCCATAACAGGAGAAACACCCCCAGATCATAATTCCACCTCCGCCGAACTTGACTGTTGGCACAATGCATTCTGGCAGGAGAAGTTCTCCGGTCATACGCCAGACCCAGACCCTGCCATCCAAATGGTAGAGGGTGAACTTTGATTGTGCGGTTGGACTTTGTGATCAAAGGCTTATGGGCAGCAGCAAGACCATGAAAACTAAGCAGATGTACTTCCTTACGGATGGTATTAATTGAAACAACACTCCCGGATGCCTGTTGAAAATCCTGGAGTATGTGGGCCATTGTATGGGTGCGGTTCTTCCGAATTTCTCTGGACAACACCTGCCGGTCTCGATCTCCCAGTTTCGTTGGTCTTCCGACTCGGGCACATTCCGACTCTCACTTTCCCTTTCTTAATCACATAAGCCACTGTCGATTTTGGGTAATTCAGCTCGCTAGATATGTCCCTTAAAGATCGGCCATTTTTGTGATACCCGACACTTATACCCTTTTCGAAATCAGAGAGCTCCGAATTGCGTGGCATCTCGTTGTTCCCTACGCGATATATACCGGCGAAGGGCGTGACGTATCTCAGGACCGCAGATATAGTCATTTGTATAGGTGTCCAAATACTTACTGGTAGATAGTGTGTGCATATATTTATTGTGTGTATCCA
The DNA here is from genome assembly GCF_043381705.1 of Parasteatoda tepidariorum. NCBI lineage: Eukaryota > Metazoa > Arthropoda > Arachnida > Araneae > Theridiidae > Parasteatoda > Parasteatoda tepidariorum. The sequence goes on from NC_092209.1 coordinate 14,435,202, forward strand.
TTTCGGGCCCATCCTTGGTAACTAACAAATCAATGCACAGAATAACAAATCACTTCAGCAGTGCAGTAAGAACGGCACTTTAAAATCCTCTAGTTGCAGTCAATTTGCGCTTTTGTTTTCATATTTTGTAATCTGGCAATCTTGTTGCGAAAACATTTTTAAATCACTCTTGAAAAATTTCCCGTCCATGTAAGTACATCTGATTTCGCTACTCGCTTTATAGTCTATGTTTTATACTGTTTTTTTCTTTTTATTTTATTTTATTTTCTGTTTTTACATGTTATTTTTACTTATTGTGTTCTATTTTATTTGTTGTAATTTTTGTAAAAAAATTTTTTGAGTGCGCCTCACACTATTGTATTAATATATTTTGCTTTGGCTATATTGATACAATATCAGAAAGCACTCTTTTTTGCGGATATAATCGTGTGGACTGATGAAAAGATTATATCTTTTTTTCCGGTTTTAAATAAAATTTCTTTTTTTTTTAAACTGTTATTTGTTATTTTTTTACTTATTATTTCCCCCCCCCCCTTCTTTTCACATTTTTTTTGGTATACAAGTTTATCTTTAATAACGTATAANATATACGAGGGTTGTCCATAAAATAAGGTTCCCAACGAATTTTCACAATGAAAAACATGTTTATTGGCATTGAATAATACATGTTTGGAAGGCTTAGACTTCCCTCTTTTTTTCGGCATAATCGCCGTTTAGATCAATGCATTTTTACATGCAGTGTACCATCTTCTTTATGCCTGAGTCGTAGAACTCTGCCGCCGCTCCGCGAAGATAGCTTAAAACAGACAAAATTTGCTTAAACTTCTTCGGCTTTGGCGAGCATGGATGCTTCCACTAACGGGATTGTTCTTTTGTTTCCGGTGTCATGTAGTGGACCCAGGTCTCGTCCCCAGTGACAACAGAGTCCAAAAATTCCTTGCCATCGGTTTCGTAGGCATGAAGAAATTCGCAGGCGGCTTCCACATGTTGCCGTTTGTTGTCATAGTCATCCGTCCGCATTTTCGGGACCCACCTTTCCCAAATCTTGGCATATCCTAAGCGGTCTCTCAGAATGTTGTGAATGCAGGACTTACTGGCAACAGGGATCATCTCACTGAGGTCCCGAACCTTCACCCTTCGATCTTTCAGCATTGCTTCTTCCACTTTCGCAATCGCTTTGTCCGAAAACGATGGCCGACCAGAATGTTGTTCGTCATGAACGTCTGTAAGTCCGTCTTTGAATTCTCTGCACCATTTGCGCACAGTTTGCACACTCATACACTCTTCCCCGTACGCCTCACAGAGTTGGGAATGAATGTCCACCGGAGGAACGTTTTTTGCACTCAAAAACAAATCACAGAGCGTAATTCGCACCTGGCGTGAGAAACAAATGGAAGCTTTATCTTTCACGGCTACCAAGACAAGAATTAACGTTGTAGATACCTCGCCGGGGAGGGAACTGGGGCAAAGGGAGCTAAGTTACACGACAGTCTCAACAAATCCCGCTTAACAGCGTTCCTAGCATCCGCAGCTCCTTGGGAACCTTATTTTATGGACAGCCCTCGTATATATATATATATGAATATTTTTCTGAATTTCCGAAATTTAATCAAATTTTATTAAAATGATTTCGGTATGTAACAGACAATCCCGCCGAAAAACAACGCATGTTTTTCGCATTGTTTACTTTTTATTTTACTTAATTTTTACTATTAATATTTGATTTGTAATTGATTTGTATAATTTACGATTTGATTGTTGTTACTATTTCAAAAGAAAGGTTTTGGGCAGCTATCTAATAATAAGCCTATAAAGAGGAACAATTTTAGACTTGACGTAAGTAACCATTTATTCTATTTAAATTGGTTCACCTTCCTTCCATGCTTATTGAAAAAGAAAATGTTTTTATAAACAATACTTGGGGATTCTTCCATTTCATTGGGTAAATAATTTTAATTATTAAATTTTGAACAGCTTTTTAAAGGCAATTTCATGAAATATAAGTTTAATTTTGTTTAAACGAAATCACTAATTTGTTTTTAATAAAAGCCTAAGTCAGGTGTTTGATAAATAGCCTTGTCAAAATGGTTAACTTTGATGCATCTCTACTTAGAAAATATTGATTTTATCGTCCTTGCCTGTTCGAAATTTTAAATTTCAGAAGTTCTTTTTCTTCTTCGTTTTTAAGCATTAAAACGTGTACTAAGATCTAGTAGAAGGTATTTCAAAATTGGTTATTTTAACATATAATGTAAAATTTAAGATACAATGTATTAATATGTAAAATAACCAACAATATTTTCTTTTTTTAAAAGTTTATTTGCAATACGTTTATTTGCAATTAAATTTCATAATTTTAATATTTAAAATAGTTAATATTTCAATAGGCTATTGCATACCTGCCAACATTCACTCTTTTCGAGAATAGATTTTCCAAGTGGTAGTAAAACAATTACCGAAAAACTATCTACCTCAAAAATATATTTATATTTTAGTTGGGTTAAATTCGCTATCGTAAAGATTAATATGCTTTTATATATTTGTTGTAATTATTTATATGTACTGGTGGTCAAACTGATTTAAAATTATTATTATAATTCAAATAGTTTAGTGAAATAACATGAATTTCGCTAGCACTTTAAATATGAAAATAAAATCTTCCGGGAAAACCGGAAGAGTTGGCAGCTATGA
>NC_092209.1:14438611-14449305 GCF_043381705.1 Parasteatoda tepidariorum
CCAGACCACATACGGCACGTGTTGCTATGAACTGTCTGCAAGCTTTTCAAACTCTTCCTTGGCCTGCCAGATCACCAGATCTGTCTCCCATCGAGCATGTCTGGGATATGATGGGAAGGCGATCGCATCGGGCACGGAATGTTGATGACCTCGTTCGACAATTCGATCGAGTTTGGCAGGAAATACCACAAGAGACCATCCGGGAGCTTTATCGGTCTATGCTACGCCATGTGGCAGCTTGTATCCAGGGCAGAGGCGGGTCAACACCTTATTGAACTTGTTACTGTAACTCTTCAATAAATTATTCAATTGTTCTGAAATTTTAATCATTTACTATTCTGTACATTGTCTTCCTGTCCACCAACTTTCGTTTCAATCGAATCACTCCTTCTTGGTGCGTCGATTTTTTTTGTTATAGAGTGTACATTAGAAATCCATAAGAACAACAATGCAACAGGGAAGACTGAATGCCTTATCTTTGTTGCGTATAGAAGCAAATTAAATTATTTTGATGTGTTTAAATTCATAATGCACCGAATGCGTAATGCACCGAAAATGCATAATGCACGGTTAAAATGCATAATGCACCGAAATTTTCATATTTTGTTTCGTTTTTCAACCTTTTTTCTTACATTTCTAATGTAGCAGAAAACGTTCTCAATAGAATAGTAATAAACTTTTAATAGTATATACTCTTCTGTTACAAAATGAATACATTTATCTTCTTTCGGCAGTCTTCAAACATCATCGGCAGACTTCCATGGCAAATTTATTTCCTTCTTCTAATTTCGATGGATTATTGCTATAAATAGAAACATAGGCATTTTAAACTTTTGTGTATAACTTTTTAAAATTATTCTTATTTCTATTTTTAAAAAAATTTAAAGTAAATTGCATTCATTATAAAAGTACTCATATTTAAAACACATTTCCTTTCAAAATTTTTTCTACTAAGATTTCGATAATAAATTAAGCGACAATAAATTATTATAAATATAAGCTGATTTTCATTGGGTACTTGTAAGCAACGGCACGCGTGAGTGCCTAACCTGATTGGCTGTTGTATGGTAGCATTTTTTTAACTTGTAGGAACTCAATTAAATAAGATCCGAAAATTGATTCAGCATGATAATAAACAAAGCTTGACAGCTGCAAAGTTAACACGTCTTCTTGTTTATAAACAACCAGATGATTTCAGCGGGTTTTTTCTTTACGACTTTCACAGCAAGTTTCTTTCTTTTTTCTTCTGTATTCATTTCCGTAAATTCAAGATTTTAACTCATTCGCGTATTCTTATTGGATACATAAATCACATGGTATCATGAAGTTTTCCCACATGCAAGTCACCATTCCTACGGATGTTTTAGACGTATAGTTAATAAAAAATATAAAAGTAATGTTCACCTGCAAAATATATCTATGATCATTACTTTACACGTAATTAACGTTTTTAATTTTAATTACGATTTCAATTTAAAATAGTGGATCTAAATGTGGTGTTTGTTTATTATAAAATAATCCTATAGTTTGTAAATAAGTTATAAGACCACTGAAAACAACTAACGGTTCTTATCCCAAAATAAAATTTTACTACTTTTTTTTCATAATTAGACATAATAATTTAGAATTATACAAATACCGATTTAAAAAAATTTAAAATTTTTTATGGGAACATAAAATTGCGACTCGACAGATTTAACGTGCATCAGTCAGCCTTTACTACACCGGCCGATGGAGATCGAACCTACGAACTCTTGAANTATCTTTTTTGGCGCACTATGCATTTTTCATGATCAATTAGTAAAAAAAAATGTACACAATTTTTATGCAAAAAAGTACGGATTGCGAATTCCAGATTAACTTATAACTTTTGGCTTCAAAGCATGCTTATAGTAAGGGCCCCATTAACTTCTGAAGTTAGGGGGTGCTCAGACTAGTTTCGGGGCCTGCTTTTTTTGTTTAGGAAAACTTAATTCTATGCACATGGAACTTAATAATTCAAATATTTTTTCCAAAAGTGACTCAGAAGCATAAATATCCCCCCCTCTCCCTATTATGACATATTTAAAATTATATAAACATTATATTCAGAGAGGATGGGTGTGAATACTTCTTTTTGATCCCCTCGATCCTGGTAACCAATATCATCATTTGTAATAAAATATCTCACAGATATAAATAAATTGAGTAAGATTCAATGTAGATCTTTTAAATATTTAGAGAAAATTATTACTTATGGTCATATTATTTTATAACCGTCGTTGAACAGTCGACCCAATTTTGGGTACACGACTACTAATGTTCAACTCCGTAGTCTTGTTATTTTGAACCAATCCAGAAGAAAAAGAAACTCCTGGATCAGCACCCCCAGAAGTATAATTTTTTATGGGAACATTAAATTGCGACTCGTCAGATTTAACGTGCATCAGTCACCATTTACTACACAGGGAGTCTTCGGCCAATGGAGATCGAACCTACGACCTCTTGAACATGGGCCCAGTACCCTAGCAACCAGGCACCTAGGAATTTGAAATCGATGGAAAAAAATTGAGATTAAGGAATGGCGGGGATCGAACCCACGAACTTTAGGACATGGGTTCAGTGGCCTACCAACCAGGCTATCCCGTTCCCTGAAATCTTTTATTGTCTCTATTATTTCCGTCTCGATTTCTTTTAATTAAAAAATATCACTTTTAAGTTAACCTGTTTTCTGTAAGAATATTAAAAAACGCCAAACTGAGATGGGCATCCAATAATTAATTTTTACCTAACCAAGAAAATTTAGCGCTAAAAAAATAAGACCACGGAACTAAGAACTCTGAAAATATAAAAATTAACATGGTTTTGATCCTCTAGTTTCGAATTACTTCAAACATTTCATTTTTCAACTGATTGACTTTGTGGCTAAGTTTAATTTCAGCAATATTTTGTGTCCTTCCTTCACAATAACTACCTATAGTTCATTGACGGATGAAAAGGGTTTATTATTCGCATAAACTTTGCGACATATTATCATGCCATACATATTTTTTTAAAATATACTATTAAAAAAATGGGGCACAATTTACTTACGAACATTTTTGATTAAGTAGAAAGTTTCAATTCTTGGGTTTGGCTAAAATGATTGATGGGGTTTTCCACAAGTTCCCTAGTTCTTTACCACTATAGTTACAAAACTTTTTAAATCATTTTTCAGTGAATTTAGATGCTTGTCAATAAACATTGATCTGCTGCTTCCAGATCCAGTTTGGAGCACCTAATAAGAGACCAAATGTTCTCAGATTATAATGCATTAAAGACTGATATGAAAAACACTGACTGATAAACATCCAGAAAATTTGCTGTAAATAGCCTCAAGCTGTCATAGTCCGAGGCTTTTTTGACCATTATTGAATCTCCTCCTATTTGACGACTAAACCATTCTTTTGATTAAGCTCTCAAATCAAGCCAATTGTAGTAGTAACTTATCATAAAAAAAAATTGTTGTTACTTTACGTTCAAAAAATGTTGTATTTTCTCCATATTATTAAATTTTTTTTATTGCCCTTAAAAAAAATTATTTAAAAAAAAAAAGCGATATTTATTTGTCGAAAAATTTACAGATATGGACGACCGGTTAAAAGTCTATCACTGATTTGGACAATCGGTCAATCGGCTGATGTTGCAAAAATCATTTTTTCTGGCGTATAGTTTAGTTTTCTTTGAAACAGCTGCCTTGAGCACAACATTGTGAATATCAGTTTTAGAAAGTTTCTTCAACCTAGCTATTTTTCTTGCAGACTACGAGCTTAAAAAAATACTTCTCACTTCAAAATGAGACTTTCCCCCGCGGTATCTTCAAATAAACAAACACAATCAGTATATCAGTTTCACAATTAATGGTTTCACAAAATTCTACTGCATACGTTTCATAACACTGGGTAACAAATATTTTGTTGCATTTAATCACGTACTATAGACTTTACGTAATTCGGTTGTGGAAATTTAAAAACTGAAATAAATTTTGCCCCAATATTTTTTCAAAGTAAAACCACATAGTATTCATTCGAGCGTATTTTTAAAAAATTCCGGTTGGGAATAAAGTATTAAACTGCATAAAAACTGTAGCTTGTAGAAAGAAACCAACTGCTGATTCAAAATCAGCGACGCGAAAAAAACTAAGATCTGTTTAAAACTTTCATACAAAATAATAATAATAATAATAATTGTTTCTAGTGTAATGATTTCACTATGATGCAAAAAATGCAAATTTTAGTAGGTGGCCTTATAAGTTTTACAACAGATACTTTCTGAAAAATAAGTAACATTTATTAAAATTAATTAAAAAAATTATAAAATAATTATTATAAATCAATCAAAAATATTAAGCTTAATTACTCAACTACTTAATTAATTTACTGAAGATGTAGTGATAAACATGAGTGGTACTTTCTTGATAATTTAAAACAGAGTTTTCAGTAAAAATATTTGAAAGGAATTATAAATGTAATATAAGAATGAAAATATTCAATGATATGATGTAAATGAAATTTAAAAGATTAAGCACCTTACCATGAGAGCTAGTGCGTAGAAGTTCTGACAGAATTTCTGGAATTTTGTGCTCTTTTCCAGACGCAAGTTCTTTGAAAATTTTCGAATGTACTTCAGAAAAATCAACATCTTTTAATTCCAGAGGTTCGCGTAAGGACTTCATAATTCTTTTGATAGTATCTGTGATAAGCAAAGCATTGGCGTTTATTTCCATTTCCGATGCGTCTTGGCGTATTATGGGTGATTTTGTTTTAAGTATGAATTTATTGAACAAAATGTTTAGTAACAACAAAGGACCATTTATGTCTGGATTATTTGATGCCAGAAATCTTAATATGATTGAATGCTTTTGATCTAGCTGCAGTTTATTTTGTTGAATGTGTTCTTTTGGAAAAACATAAATAGCATCACTGATGCTGCGTTTTGACGAAGACAGCTTTGGTTTCTGTTTTGTAGAAGATACTAAAGAGCCTGAAGAATCTATTCTGAGGGGATTGTAACTTTTCGGTCGAAAGCGATATCCATAAGAGCTTCTACTCATTTGTAGAACAAGTGGTTCGTTAATTTTTAATGAAAAATAACCTCGAGGAAAAGTTACAGGTCGATAAGTGATAGTAGTCTTAGGTGTAGGTCTTCTAGTAGTAGCTACATGTTTTTTAGTAGCTCCAAGCCTTTCGAGGTAAAAAGCAATCTCAAGATTTTGTTTAGCATAGGCAGCATCCAATGCAGTGTCATTATTAGAATTCAGCGCGTTTATTTCAGCTGTTCTATTTTCTATTAAATACTCTACACATTCTGAGCAGTTAAGAAAAGAGCTGTAATACAACGGAGTATTTTTAAATATATCTTTTCTGTTGATATCAGAAATACTGTCAACAAAAAATTTAAATATTTCTATATTCTTATATTCAATGACATAAATCAATGGAGTATACTTTTTTGATCCTATGGAGCAGTCTCTATCTATCTCTGCACGTTTAGATACTAAATACCTGACAACATCATAATGTCCTTTTTTCATTGCATTACACAAAGCCGTTTGTCCGTTTCTATTCTCGTTTACATGGTAAGCAGCTTCTTCAAGTAAATATTTTACAATATCCAGTTGACCTTCTGAAGCTGCAGTTTGTAATGGATCGCATGATATTTCGTTCTGCTCCATTAAATATTTTATAATATCCAGCTGACCAGAAGCAATGGCTTTGCAAGAGACTTCGTCCAATTGTGGACGACTGATTGTTATATTCTTAAAAATGTATTCTACAATGTTTTTATGACCATTCTCTACGGCCAAGTCATAAAACGTCTTTCTCTCGAAATCTAAGCCTCTTAGATCTGCACCTCTACTAAGAAAATATTGCACCATTTCAATGTTTCCAATTTTCGCGAAAGTATGCAAAAGTGGTCTTCCTTCTCCGTAAAGCCCAGTCAAATTAAGTCCTTTATCTACAAAAGCGTAAATAATATCATTATATGAATTCTCTGCAGCTATGTCCACCGATGATTTGCCAGTGATATCTTTCTTATACACAATGTTGATATCTTCTTCAATAAACAGCTTCGTAACTTCTAAATGACCATGGGATACCGCCTCATGGATCGGATATCGTTCCGCTATGTTACGAACCCGCATTCTTGCTCCCTTCTTCAAAAGATCTCGTACTGTATCAATTCTGCCTACCGCTGCCGCACAGTGTAATGGTGTGGAACCGTCTTTGGTTCGGGCTGTAATATTTGCACCCATTTCAACTAACGTACTAGCAGTTTCGGACTCTTTTCTCATAGCTGCTAAGTGAAGTGCTGTGTATCCTTCCTTTGTTTCAGCTTCAATATTGATGTTTTTTTCGAGCAACTTGGGAATAACTTCCTTTTGTCCAGCCGATACTGCTAAATGCAAAAAAGTGACATTTCCTTTAAGATGCAACGATAAACGGATTTTTTCCTTTCTTAACAGTTTCAAGGCTGCATTTGTATTCCTTTTAAATAATGCATAGTGTAAAGCAGTCCAACCATTATTACATTTAGTATTTAGGCCATTTATTTTCTTTGTAAGTAACTCTTCGACAATAGCAAGACTTTTTTCTGACGGAAGAGCAAGTACTGCGTAGTGAAGTGGCGTAAGGCCATCGCTGTCTCTAGCATTCAAGCGTGTCACATTGTTTTTAATTAATGCTTTAATAACTTCAAGGTCTTCCTTCATTACCGCAATATGTAATGGAGTAAATTTACGAATGTCTGACGTCGCATTGACATTTGGATTAAATTCTGTTTTCTCCAGAAAAAAATCCATAACCATTTTTCCTCCAATGACGGCTGCATGAAGAGGTGTAAATCCGAATTTGTCTTTTTCGTTTACAGTTTCGTTAGTAGTTAAATGTTGTAATAGGTCCGAATATCCTTTTTTACTTGCAAGATGTAACGGTGTTAGTAATTCTTTTTTAGTCTTTGCTCTCTTGTTTGCATTTTTTCCAACCAAATATTTAGTAACATCTTCTCTACCAGCTCCAGCGGATAAATGCAAAGGGGTGTAACCTTCATCATCTTCCATATCAATATCAACACCTTCTTCGTGTAGATATTGTACTAAAGTTTCATGGCCGGCTAGAGCAGCTGCGTGAATTGCACTTCTTCCGTGTTCAAATGTCGCCTTAATATCAGCACCATGTTTCTTGTATAATTTTACTTCTTCGATAGCTTTTAACTCCAATGGATTTTTCACAGCGTTGTAAAGATCCCTACTGATATCCCAAAAACGAGTTTGTGAAGTATTGACCATTCCTACTAACTCTGCTTTATTATCCCCTATCTGCCGAAAAATAAGTCGCTTGTTTTCCGTATCAATTGGTATTCTTAGGGTTAGATTACCTTTTTTTTCTATTCTGGCTGGTGTTGTCCATTGACTGATTTTCGAATAAATTCCTTCTTTCTTAAATTGCAAAGCGTATTTTATTGTACAATCACACCTAGGATATTCGGTCTCGTTAGAAATCGCTTTAAATGATATAACCATGTCATTGTCGGGCTGTGATATTGTTACATTAAAGTTTAAAATTTCATACGTTAAATCATTAAGAAGTTTCGTCGAATTAGATAAAAAATTATTTTCATAATAAACTGGATTCGAAGGTACTTTTGACAATATATCTTTAGCGTATCCAATGATAGATTTATCTCTATGAATTAAAACGTTCGAATATTTTTTATGTACATTGTCAATATTGACCATTTCTTTATTGTAGTCGTCTAAATTACCTTGTTGATAATGATAATTTGCAAGATATATATGTGCTTGAATAAGAAAACTCATGACAGAGGAATAAGTTTGCGTTCCCCTCAATATTGTGTCGATTGCTGATATTGGAACATCTTCTCCTCTTTCCAACATGTTCTTTACAGTAGCAAAAAGCAATAGTAATGGCGTCCACATTTCAGTTGGATCTCTAATGTCTCCCAAATGTTTTTTTACATTATCATCATCAACCCTTAAGAGTTGAAGCAGATAGTCTTGTCTGGGTAGACTTTTCGTGTCTTCCATTTCTGCCTCATAATAAGAAATCATGCTTTCGACTTTGTAGATTTTGTTTTCTATATCTAAATCTTTAATGGTATCTAGAATTTTCTTTATACCTTGCCTCAGCTCTTCTCTTGATTTCTGAACAATGTTTATGACAGTATTTATTTTATCCGATATTACTTCCAGTTCTTTTGTCATTTTTTCCATTCTCCTTTCAACCTCATTGATCTTTTCATCGATATGAATTTTAATCTCATCGAATGGAATTTGATCACAGTCCATCGCAGTTGAAGCTATATTCAACCCATTTTTACTCGTGTAGAAATTGTAAGCCAGAGCTGAACAACCAGCTTTCATTAATGGTCCAAAAAGAGGGACAACATTTAAGAGATCACCTGTAGCGGTTAAAAAATCTCCACCTATCGAAAGGGCATCGGATGCTATTCCCATAGATTTGCATTTTTCCGCTCTCTCTTTCAGTTCAGTTCTGTTTATCTTCGCATCTCTCCTTAAGCGATTTAAAAAAATTTTATTTTCACTCGACAATGAGAAAATGGGCAGAGTCGAGAGAAGTAAGAGGCAAAAAATAATCGACATTTCCCTTCAAGAAGCTGCTTCTTTAAAAATAATCGTCTGCTCAAAAAGTAGTGAATTCATAAATTTGAAATGTCAAACTGGATATATAAGTAGTGTATGTTTTTGTAAGCACCTGCAGCAACATTTGGTAAACATTTCTTTATTGTCATGCTTAACATATTTGATTGACGGTTAGGAGAAATAAGCATTCAAAATTCAAGAATTCAAGTTTATTTTTTTCTTCAAAACAGCAGTTGTTGCGTATCTTCTGTAGAGAGAATAGCTCTAAGATCTCGCAATATGCCATTTAAGTCAATATTAAAATATAAAAACAATATATGCTGCTTTTTAGGAAAATGAAGGAAAAAAAAGATTTCAGCCAGGTTTTGTCAAGTGTCCATGAAATTAATTGACATCGTTTGCTCATATCTTAATTTTTATATATAAAAAAAAAGCTTACACAAACATGTGTAAAAGCAGTGAACGCAAATTTTTATGAGGAAAAATTTGATTTTCATTTATTATCTTTAAAAAAAAACTTTTAAAAAAATCAGTGAATTTAAAAAAAAGAAACAAAAAAGAGAAAACACCACTGAAAATATAAAAGCTAACCCGAAGATAAGATGCGTTCTATAGATTATTCGTGAAAGTTCTTTGGCGAACCTCAATAACGCAAATAATAGAAAACTTTCACACGTAATATTTGTATACTAATATATGTGTGTATAAATTTACTTTTACATTTACTTTCCTTACTATTACCAGTTATAAAATATGTATATTATACTGAATAACTTTTGTTCTAATGATCGCAATTTTATGTGCTAAGTGTCAATTTTAATGATTCCAGGGGCTGATTTCAAATATGCTAATTAATTATTAATTATATTTTTTAATTATAATTGAATATATTAATTATTAATCATGTTAATTATTAATTATATTTTATATGCATATATTTTTTTTTATATATTTGGAATCCAGACCATCAAATCAGGGGACAAGACGAAATTTCGGAAAATCATAAATAGGGGAGCTAGGAAGCTATATATTAGTGATGGGCATCATTCAAGGAATTTTTATTCATGTCTAAATTTAGTCAGAATAAATTCATTCTAAATTATTATTCATTTGCGAATTTAGCCATTATTTATACTCATTATGCAAATTTTTGTATGAAATTTGATGAATAAGTTCATTAGTCATGACAAATTTTTCTGATTAAATAATAACTAAATTCTGATTAAATAATAACTAAACAAATAAAATAAATATAAATAAAATTAAAGAATAAAAAATAATAAAAAGTTGTGATCGCCTTTTCACAGTCACTGGTTACCCTCTGGGCAAAATCTTTTTCTTTCTAGATTGACATCGTGAAACGCCACAACATTTCAAATCATAGGTTGCAAAACTGTTTCAATTGATGTTCGTCGTCGAATTGATTTTCAAATCCTGCCTATGTACGTGTTTAAGACGTCACAAAATACTTTTCCTTTCTCAGCATTCATATTTATATTGGAATTACCGTCAAACCAGTTTTTATACGCTAACAATAAAAAGAATATAAAAAATAATTTAAATTATTATTATGTAAATACATTTAAAATGTCTACTAGTGAAAATAAAAACAGCAGCGGTCGCCATAGCAATGCATGCAATTGTTTACTGTTACTCTTAAAGGCAGTTGAAAAGTGTGTGGATACCATCAAATCCAAACTAAGACCCATTTTGTCAATGGGTAATAATATACACTGGGAGGCTCCGCCCCCTGCTCGCCATCCCCCGAGAATTGCTACGCAATCCTATGTGGTTCACGCCGTGAACCATGGCTCGCTCGCCAATGAACACAATGTTCTAGCACAAAGACATAATATATTATCATCAAAGACATAGTATTTTATCATCAAAGACATAGTATTGTACTTATGTAGAAGAATTCTACCAATGTTCTTATTGGCTTTTAAAAAAGTATATTAGCTATTTAGATTGTACATGGTGAAAAAATCAAAACATTAGCTAAATAAGAAACATATTAGCAAAATAAATTATCAAATATTGCTTCACTAATATT
>NC_092209.1:14450460-14465442 GCF_043381705.1 Parasteatoda tepidariorum
TGTTTTAGTTATTTTGTTATTTATTATTAAAAAAGGTGACAGGGTTGCTAGATTTTGAATAACTCGCTTTTTTGGCAGTCTTGATTTGGCCTCTTTCCATTTGTTTATTACTGTTTGTTCGTGTTGCAAGCTGTGCACCATCTTACGTTAGTGTTAACACTTTTAGTAATGTAAACACAAGTATTGTTAGCATTGTAAACATAAGTAATCAAATACATTGTTTGCAAGAATCTCAAAACACAATGATGCCAAATGGCTTTAAAATACAACGGAAACAGTAACCCGGAAATTTAGGCAGTCCCGAGCTTGTAGCGTTCCCTAGTGTAGAAAACACTATCCATATAGTAAGAATTTAGTTATCATTTTGCAGTGTTTAAGGTGAATGCATAAAAAAATGGCATTATAACATACTAAAAGTGACATTAGAACATTTTCTTCTGTTCAAACGTAGTATTGTAGGGTTTTTTATGAAAAAAAACTCATCTGCAAGGTCTACTAAAGCCAAAGACAGTAATTTCACTTCGCTCGGAGTTTATGTATGGTTCCATAATTAGAGCAGCATACTTTTCGCAAATAAAAATAACCATTTGTCGTGTATTTAGCAGTTCGAGGCTATGTGTATAAACTATCATATCAAGCATGCGCAGTCGAATCTGTACTTTCCATCTAAATCTCAGTTTAGATTCCTCACCTGCTAGTGTTGCGTTAAGATGCATCTTCTGTATTCTAAAGTCCCGCAGTGGACTGATCGTTAAGACACGGTTCCGAGCAGATCACCGAAGTTAAGCATCAATATCTGCGGTCAGTGTGCGGGAGGGTGACCACTTGGATCAGTCTGCGTAGGAATCAAGGGTGAGCGGTATTGGTCTTCGTTAAACTGTTCTACCGTAAAGTGCTCGACTTCGCGTGCAGTTCGTTACGCTACCGAAGCGGGTGTGCCATCCCCTCTTCAGAGGATCAAAATTGTGATGGCATGTCTTTTGGATCATCCTCATGGATGTTTCCCAGACCGTCGCCAATAGCCCATTGAGCAGCTCTAGGGCGACGTAAATGTACTACAACAATTTGTATTCTAAATTTTAAAATTATTGATAAATTGGTATATATAAGTGTTTATTCCTTAAACCCCATGCTGCCGAAGAGCAAAAAAAAAATTTTTTTTTCAAACTTTATATCAGTTGAGATTAAAGTTATGTCCCTTGCTTGCTTGAAAGTCATACAATAAATTTTCATTATTATTTACATGATAATAACTGTTCCCCAACAATACTGTCTTTCCAAGAATTATAACAATGATCTCTTATAATAGGCGTGTGCATGGTTTATTCAGACGCAATAATGAAATAATAATTTAATAGGATCGAAACAGGTGAGCCACTTCGGTAATCAAATCTAAGATACATAATAATTTCACGAAAACTGATGCGCGTGATATTTTTTTAACACGGCGGATCCTAATTTTTATTGTTAAATTCATCTTCATATTTTTTCCTGCTCTGCAAGATGAAAAAAAGATATAAAGCTTTAAAAAATGAACGTTTTCCTTTTAGGGGTCCAAACGGCCCCTTTTAACTGTGTTAGGCACTTCCATTATTACATATTTTACTAATTATCAGAAAGACATGAAATTTTCATATAGTACACTTAAAAGCAATTTAGGAAAAGTAAAAAAAATATGAGCTTCGAGGCTCATGTGTATCTTCAACAACAACAATTAAATTATTAAATAATAATACAAAATAATTAAAAAACCATATGAACTGGCAAAAAACGATCAAAATGTCCCGAACGGCCCTTCTAGTGTTAAAGACAAGGAAAAAAAAAGGAATAAAAAAATGGTTAGGGTTTGGAAAAGATTATCTATAAATCACATTTGAAAGGTTTTATATAATTTACGATATTTCTTTTTCTATAACTGAAGAAGTTTATGAATGTTAAATGGCATTTTAAAAACATTGAAATGTGTATTTTTAGGAATATGTTAGATATTGTATGAATCAGTGATTAAAAAATCACTTCATTTTTCCAAATGTTTAAGTTGCGTAGTTTTTTGGATATTTGCAAATAGCATCCTAATGGTTCCATGCATTCTGAAACTTATTTTCGCAAATTCACCATAACATCATTCAACACGTTCTTCAATTGCAATCCAAATACATATTTGTATCCAAATATTGCTATTCTTTATATTTTTTTCTTTTAATTTACAAACTTGTTTTTTGATTTTTACCACCACTTTATACATCTGATACCATATTCCCTTTTTACCGAATGAATCTCCTTTTACTGCAGCAAAAATAAGAACAGAAAATGTATTTTATCCAGTTCATACTGACCAAAATGTTTAATTTCCTCAACTCCAAATATCTGGTATCAAAATTTTAACTTTATAGTTAAAGATAACTTCACTATTACAATATTGATGCTACAGTTATCTTACTGTTTCATATGGAAGTCCTGAACAATGTTAGAATATTTACAAAAAAATGCTTACTTGTACAAGCATAAAGCTCTTATCAAAACACCAAGTTTAGCACAGTGTAATTGATGATAAAAATTTTATTGGCTTCAGAAAAATATGAAGATTAATATAAAAGTTAATGGGTTTCGAGTGCTCAAAACTAAGCATCCAAGGTCAAGCCTGAATGATTTTATGACAAGAATTTTTCAATAAAACATGGCTCAAAATGTCTACTTCCATTATAATCATCCCACCTTTTGAAGTCAATGAAGTTTTTATCTTTTCACTTCAGTTTCTTAAAATTATTCATTGAGTAACACAGTATACTAAAAAACTTATCATGATCTTGAAATAAGTTTTACGCAAGATAAAAGCATACACTCTTAGATTGAAAAAAAAAAGGTAATTAGTCAAAACTTTCTAAAAAATGACAAAAATTTTTTTTTACTGCTAAACTTTTTAGAACAGCATTTTTAGAGACGTCAAAAAACTCCGTTTGCAATTGAAATTTCAAAACTTGAATGAGACAATGGAATGTCACCTATCAACATGAACCTAAGTTAAATACTTACAAGAACAATTATTTCAAGCAAGTAAACGTTTTCATTCTACTCAAAATTGTTTGAAAATGCATTTTTTATTTATCGATTCCAAAATTTATTCTAGATATATTTTAGGGTACACTTTAGGCATACTTTCCATAAAGTTTATTAATACACTCTTTATTCTTTTTTCTTATTCATTTGAAATTATAGAAGATATATGATTTAATGCATCCATAGTATAAAAGTAAACAATGATTCCAACACAATTCCTTATCAAAGATGCAACTATCAATAAATAGTGAAAAAAAATATTTAAATTGTTCGTTTTAGCTTTAAAATAATAAAATGTTTTGTTCCATTCTGGTATTAACGAAATTATTGAGAAGGTTTTTTTTCGCAATAGCATTCTTATCCTCTTTTGACAAAATATACATTTATATAAAAAAATTGTAATCAAAATTTCTATCAAAAAGTATGTTAATTCTCTCACTCCATTATTATTTTTTTTTTATCAAATTAAGATCTAACGTACGTATTTTTCCCCCTACTTGTTTCAAATCTTGTATATACATTTTGGCATTTCTGCACTATATTTGTTTTCTTTTCAAGATAGAAGATCATAAAAAAGGTTGCTATAAAATGCAAATGAAAGAAAAATCTTATTAAAATAAAATTTTATAGCAGAAGATATAATATTCTTTTTTCTGTATTGTGTTCTTGAAGCTTATCTGAAGTTGCATTTTTCTTTGTCAAATCTGTGTAAAATGGTAATTATCAAGCATAAATGAGAACTTATGATAGAAAAAAATAAGAGTACTAGTAAATTCAGAATAATGTCTCATTAGTGGCCACTGGCAAAAATGTTACTGGGACACGGTTAAGCAATGAAATGTTTAGATTATCCCCAAGTATTATAACTATTGTAAAATAAAATACAAACAACTTATTAAATACCTCTACAGAAAACAGACTTTCACAAATATCATACTGAAAAAGCATCAAGACCTTTATTCTTCCGTCATACACTTATTTTTTCTTATCAAACAAAACAAAAAAAAATCATAGAATGATTGTTGCAATGAGTATGATAAAATATATATGAGCGATAAATGTATTAAAAAGACATTCATATGTTACATCTGTACAACATTCTAAGGTGGAATCATTAAAGGAGCTCTCATTGTGGGTCCTGCCATTGGCCCAACAGGCATCACAGAGGCAATTCCAACAGGTGGCCTCATACCTATATTGGAAGAAAAAAATTAAAGTTACAATATATAATTCTTTACAGGAAAGGTGGTCGAAATTAAATACAGTAAAACCTTGATCAATTATTTCTTATGGAACCATTCATTGTGAATAGATACGAGAAAACAACAAATGCATGTCCACATAAAATATAAAATATTTATTTCAAAAGTTTGGCTTTTCAAAAATATTTACTATGTCAAAAATATGAATTAGCACATTTATTTAAAATATTCGGAAATTTCAGACCGAACACACTCTCTTACCCTCAGCACCATAGGCGTAGCGTAAGGGGGTGGAGATACTTTTTGTTAATTGAGAACTGTTCATTTATTTTAAGTTTTATTTATACATTGGTTTTTCATATGTACGGATATTTACTTAAAAACGTATGAATAAAACTTAACATAAATGAACAGTTTTCTAAAAACAAAAATCCTGCCTCCTCATGCTACGCCCATGCTCAGCACCCGCAATACATTTTCAACTTTTGTAACAGATTGCAGTTAACTTTCTGTAAGTTTGTGCGATAATATAAAAAGTTCCTCATTGTTTCAATGGATTCTAGGCCTTGTACAAATATTGTTCTCTGGTTATGGTTCCTATTCACTGTCTTCCTCGCTATTATTTAACACTTCTTCAATCACATTTCTTGAATTGACAAAAAAAGTTTTAATAGTGATTGACTAGTTAGTGATTTAAAAGGGCATTATTACAAGAATAGAATGTGCCAGAAAAGTGCTCTCAGTCTATCAAAAAACTGACACTTAAGTATACAGTAAACTACTGATTATCCGGTTTGCAAATTATCCACGCTTCACTATTTCTTTTCTTTTTCTTTTGCAATGATGAACAATATAGAATCTAGAATTGAAAATAGATGCATAGAGATATAACTATTTAAAGAGTTTTGAGAACAACATACAAGCAAACATTCATGTTCGTTGCCCAGGTGCTCACAATTAATCAAATAATGGGTTGACATATAAACATTATAGTTTCAAGTGCAATACCTAAGTAAAAAGGGGCATTAAAAGGGTGAAAACACAATCATAAAGAGGATGACAACATAGGGTATGATTTACAGCTGCCAACTATAAATGCAGAATGAAGTTCAAATTTCAATGAATAGATTCGGCACCAAAGCATTTTTTCTACTAGATCGTATTGTTATTATTCAAAGCAATGATATTGATAGCAAGAATAGAAAGTTAGTTTTTTCCATCTTGCCTTCGTATGATAAATGGACATGAATTATCCTGTCATTTATTTAGTTAATATGTAACATATTCCTGGAACTTATACTTTATTTTAATCTGTTAAAAAATTGATAACTAACATGCAAGGGTGGTCCTCACACAACACTTATACCCCTAAAAGGAAAAGTTACACATTTGTTTAACTGCCAACTTTTAATCCTTTCCATTATGATTTTTCCCAGTGGTATTAAAAAGGAATTAAAATTTCAATTTTAAGCAAAAAATACGTTGTTTTTGAAAAAGCTTAAGCTGACAACTATGATAATAATACATATTAATATATATGCTTAATGTTTTTAAGAATATTGGTAATCAAAATTATTTAAACATTAAGTTTATAAAAGAAAAATTAATAAATATTTACTACCACTTTAAATATGAAAATAAAATTTTACGCCAAATGCGTAAAAGTGCGTATGCACTTGTTACCAATAAGAGTTTCTGAAAATCATGTATGTGCAGTAACTCTTTGCAAGAACCAATTTTTGTGTTAACATTGTTTTGTGTGTTCTTTTTCCAACAGCGCATGAACTTCCAAGTTATAAGTCTGTTTGTGCCTGTTTTTATTCAGCATCCTGCTCTCCAACACGAAGAAACAAGAAAAAATTGGCAGGCTTTTTCATACAGAAAGAAATAAAAAAAAAATTATAAGTAGAAAATGTGAATAAAACTGCCAATAGATATTGAAATTTATCATTTACATTACAAATATTTGCTGATGGGTGCATTACTTAAGCGTTTTATGGATCATCCGTGAACTAGCTTATTCGCTCTGCTTTGGACTCTCAATTCCGCGGATAATTGAGAGTTTATTTGTACTTTCTTTTCTCAGGGGTCTGTCTAGGTTTTTCTGAGAGGGGCCCAATTTTGTGAAAATTTAAATGTAGTTTGTGAAAAATTAAAAAATATATTAAAAAATTAACACAAAAATATGGATTTATAGTTTCTTACGGGATGCAAAAATAAGATTTTAAGAAAAAGTATTCTGTGAAACTACCATTTTTCCTAAAGTTAAATTAGAGAAGGTTCCGCTAAACGGTAGTAAATTTGGCCTGAACAGACCCCTGTTTATTTTTTTAATATTCACTGCAAACAACAAAACTTCATAACTCCTTGCAAAAGAGGAAAAATATTTTTAATATACTAATATGAAAATTTCCCCAAATAAGAAATCTCAACTAAGATATCATAATAATTATGGCTAAATTATAATACTTAGCACCTCAGTCGCTTCAAGAAATCCANAAATTTTAATCCTTTCCATTATGATTTTTCCTAGTGGTATTAAAAAGGCATTAAAATTTCAATTTTAAGCAAAAAATACGTTGTTTTTGAAAAAGCTTAAGCCGACAACTATGATAATAACACATATTAATATATATGCTTAATGTTTTTAAGAATATTGGTGATTAAAATTATTTAAAAATTAAGTTTATAAAAGAAAAATTAGTATATATTTACTACCACTTTAAATATGAAAATAAAATTTTACACCAAATGTGTAAAAGTTGGCAGGTATGCATTTGTTACCAATAAGAGTTTCTGAAAATCGTGTATGTGCAGTAACTCTTTGCAAGAACTAATTTTTGTGTTAACATTGTTTTGTGTGTTCTTTTTCCAACAGCGCATGAACTCCCAAGTTAAAAGTCTGTTTGTGCCTGTTTTAATTCAGCATCCTGCTCTCCAACACGAAGAAACAAGAAAAAACTTGCAGGCTTTTTCATACAGAAAGAAATTTAAAAAAAATTATAAGTAGAAAATGTGAAGAAAACTGCCAATAGATATTGAAATTTATCATTTACATTAAAAATATTTGCTGATGGGTGCATTTCTTAAGCGATTTACGGATCATCCGTGAATTAGCTTATTCGCTCTGCTTTGGACTCTCAATTCCGCGGATAATTGAGAGTTTATTGTACTTTCTTTTCTCAGGGGTCTGCCTAGGTTTTTCTGAGAGGGGCCCATTTTGTGAAAATTTAAACGTAGTTTGTGAAAAATTAAAAAATATATTAAAAAATTAACACAAAAATATGGATTTATAGTTTCTTATGGGATGCAAAAATAAGATTTTAAGAAAAAGTATTCTGTGAAACTACCATTTTTCCTAAAGTTAAATTAGAGAAGGTTCCGCTAAACGGTAGTAAATTTGGCCTGAACAGACCCCTGTTTATTTTTTTAATATTCACTGCAAACAACAAAACTTCATAACTCCTTGCAAAAGAGGAAAAATATTTTTAATATACTAATATGAAAATTTCCCCAAATAAGAAATCTCAACTAAGATATCATAATAATTATGGCTAAATTATAATACTTAGCACCTCAGTCGCTTCAAGAAATCCAATACATTTCACGAAAAACAAATGTCATGATAAACTGCAGTATAATGCCTAACAGACGCTCCACAGGTAATTCAAGTGTTTTGGAAGTCAGTAAAATACAAAAACTACATAACACTATAATCTAAAAACTTAAAGCCACTTAAATAAATAATCTTTTTTAATGTTATAAAAATCTTAATACATAATTGTGATTATAAATAGAACTTACTTTAGATAGTTATTTAAACATTCTTTAATAAGTTTAAAAATGGAGAGTTCTGAATAAAAAAAATTGGACATTTCAGAGTAAGAAAGAAAAGCTTTAAACTCAGTACTGTAAATGTGGTTGACTTTATCTTTAAACAAAAATACTCTTTCATATAAATTAGGAAGCAATAAACTGAGTAAATGATCCACTTAGAAAGGGATCTTTTACAGAAATTTTCCCACTTTAAGAAAATTTTATAAGATAAGCTAAGATCATGAGCATTTTCAATTGAGTAAAAAAAATAAATTAAATGAAGTGAATTTTTAAAGAAAGAGCATATTCTCTGCTCACACTGTATGATTTATATTCGGAACTATATGATACGGCATTGATTAAACAAGCGTATTGTTGAAAACATTAGCAACACAAAATTCCTACTTATAAACAGAATTTGAAAAACATATTTTGTTTTTCTTTTTTAAATAACTTAACCCACCTGGGTTTATTATTATTTGGGTTTTTACTAATAACCCAAACTTATGTTCTCTAAAAAATATATAAAATTGTTATGGCTGAGACCTTAACGAGATTGCAAGGTTTGCTTCAAACATGAAATTTAAATACTTGGAAACTATTCATAACATGTTTTGTTGCAAAGTGACAATTATTTGGAAGTTTAGATTACAACACTATTATTTTTATTTCTTAATGAGAAACAGATTGTTAAAATAGAAAAATATTATATTTACCCTATTAAAATACCTCCAAATTTCCTATTGCATTAACACTAGTCCAAAGTCTATTGGAATAAAATTCAAACTTAATCATTCTTTAGATTACCATTGCAACTTAATATAAAATTTTGCTTTTTAAATTCCTATTCTACTTTTGATTACAGTAAATTTAGTTAAATGTTTTTCGCAGGATTGTTTAGTGAGATTGTGCAAAATTGATACCTAATAATAGTTTTGAATTCATTATTTGCATTGATTGCATAGATAACTTTATACTTTCACAATTTCAGTGATACTAAGGAAAAATTTAATGAAAAAATACCAATACGTATTCAAAAACGTAATGACGAGCCTATTTTATCCCTCTGGCTACCAATGGAACTCATTTGTCCCAACAAAAGTTTAAAAATTACAAATGGGTACTCGAAAAGCACTTAGAAACTCATTGTAATATGTCCCAGTCGTAGAGTCGAACCAAGTATTCGTGTTTCATGTGTCAAATATCCCTTAGATGGCGCATAAGAGTTTCTTGCACGAAATAGTATTGTGACTTAGGGCTGGGATAGATATATCCCACTCATATTCTTCATTGGGATTGTTATGTCCATTCATATTTTCACAAATGAACATAGAAAAATAACTTGTTGTCCAATGTGTAATGTCGGGTTATGCAAAGATTGCTTTACCCTGTATCATACCATGTAAAAAAAAGTCCATATAATAAATTTTCAAGGAATGATAGATGTGCTTGTAGTAAGTCTATCACTACAGGTGGGACATATGTATCCCACCATTAAGTACAGCTAGGTCATATATGTCCCAACCTCTAAATTGATAACCACTTGTCAGAAAATTCCCAAATACTAAATTTGTGACCTATTTTGTCCTTTTGAATAATAAACGGGACAAAAAAATCATTTTTTAAAATTCATAGTGAAAGGGTTAAAATGGGTGACATTTTAACTTAGCGACTAAAAATTTTAACATTTGATCAAAATGTATCAACACATAAATATAACATTATTATATAAGATATACAAAATGATATCTTACCAGGCATCATCATATTGTGAGGACCAGGAGCTCCCATTACGGGCATTGGACCTCCCATTGGTGTGGGCATAGGTCCCATTGGAGGTGGACCCATGACCGGCATGCGTTGTCCAGGGGCAACCGGTCTTGGTCCTAGATACGAACAACAATTAAAAACTTCGATACATTTACGACAGAAATATAACAATCCTCTAAATATGCAAATTATTTAAAAGTATTAAAATTTTAAACTTTGAAACAATTATTTTTGAATAAAAACTGTTAAGATATCCTATATTTACTAGCAGTCACACAAAGAAGCATCCAATATAAGTTTTAAATCTAAAATCTTTAATAGAATTAATTACCAATCACTTCACAAAAAATCCAAAAAATTCCCTTTAACACATACAAAATAATAATAATAAAAAACTTAGGTATAGAAATTAAAAATGTCTAATTTGAAGATGCCCATTGCAAAAGTCTTTATAATATGTACTAAAGTCTATACTTGAAATGCTATGAAAAATGCACATTTGTGAAAAATGTAGAAAGATGAGATTTTTTATCACAATGAAACGAAAACAAATAAAAATAACTCACAACTATTTCAACAGCAGTAAGACTAGAAAATGGTTTGAAAATTTATCAAATCATTATAACATTAAACAACTTGAAAATCATAAAATATTGTCCCAGAAGACTTCATCAATGTACTATTACAAGGACCATTATTCCATTAAAATTTTTTTAAAAATAAAAGTAGTTGTCACACACATTGTTTGGTGATACTTAAAGAAAAGGCAACCTTTCAGAAAAACACCAAATACTATTTCCATCATAATAGATCTACTTTCTTTTATTTTTTTATTTTGACCATTATCAGTAGACAAAAAATGAAATATCCTTCAACATTTACTTAAGTCACTCTTGCAATTAGAAAAGTAACACAGAGCTTAAATTAGCTAGCTCAACAGCTATAAAAGATATGTTTCCTATTCGCAAATTTGTCTAATCCAAATAAAATAAAATAAAAAACAGTTTCGCTCTCAAAGCAAATAAGCTTGTTAAACATGATCGAAATTTAAAAAGGTTAATAGAATCAGAAGGAACTACAACAAAACTTTAATTAAATTGCGGCGGTCACTTTACTTTGATAAATAATTTATTATGGAATATAAATTATAGAATTTTCTAATGAAATGAATATTTTATGATATCATTGAGTTTAAAAAATTTGGAAAAAATATTGAAGAGTATAATTTGTTCCATTTCCGTTAAAGTATTTTTTATTCTTTAAAATTTAATAACTTTCCATTTAATGAAAATTTCAAAAATATATTAAAAATCCTTTGGTTAACAGCTTTATAGAAAATAATCAAGGTTAGATAAAATATTCTAAAATGTGTGAAATTATAATAACAACTGACTGGCAAAAAACTTTTTTTTAATCATTTCTAAATAAAATTTTTAAAACAATCCCACTCAGGTTTTTTTTAAGCAGAAGGGTGAGGAAATATCCTTGATATTTACAAATATTGACAATTTTATCACAATATAGCCAAATATTTACAAATTAAAATTTTTTTTTGAACAATAAAGCGTATTGATAATACCTTGAAGACCTGCAGGTGGTGGAATCATTACCCCAGCAGGCTTCCCTACATTGGGAAACTGTGCAGATTGAATCTTCCCTGCTTTGAATGCAGCAGCTAGAAAACAAACATGACTTTATAAAATCAAAGCTATAATACAGAATTATGATTATGTGAGAAAATTTAAAACAGAACTATAAAGCAAGAGACATATTTTTGAGAACTAAACGTACTTGTAGCATCAATTAAATATTGAGCTTGGTCCTCCATCCATTTCTGATAATAAAACTTTACATTATCCCGATGCTTTCTCCCATTGCAGTGTGTTTTACGCACTGAAGGCTGAAAAAAAAGTAAATATGAAAAGATTTATATTAAAAAAAAACTCTATAATATTTTAATCAAATTATCATCAAAACATTTTAAAAACACAACTGAAAAAATATACACAAGCAGTGAACATTAGTAAATCACAGAGGTAATGAAAGAATAAAAATGTAACACCAGGGCCGTAACTACGCCGGGGCAACCGGGACACCGACGGTCAAGGGAGGCCCCATATGAAGAGACCACATCATGTTTTTTCAAAATACAGTACTCTAATTATATATATGTAGGAAAGAAATTGTGTTAAGATAGAGTTGCTGAAAATTTTTCTTTTTTGTAATTACGTACCTACTATAACATAAAAGAAAGGGTAAAAAACGGTAGAACACCTTTTCGCGAATTATTTCCCTTTCTCAAAAGAACAAACACACTTTGCAGAGAAGAGGAAAGGCCACAGCTGCATGTAGTTGATTGTTAACACTTTTTGTATATTGCACTTCTGGTTTGCTTAGTTGTTTCCTCTACTATCTAGCGTCAGACCCAGTGGCGTGCCAACCAGGCGGAGGCAGAGGGCCCCTCTAAAATTTAAGTGATAGGGCAAACGATGCGCTTCGCCCCTCCTGAAATTTAGGCACTCACAAAAATAAAGTAAAATCAGTAATTTAGATTTTTTTTTTCAATTTTGAAGCTATTTTTGAAATAAGAAAACCTTAATATTCCATTAACATTTATGTGCTTTGCCTCTTCTGATATTTAGTTATTCGCCAAGACGAAGTCCATTAAAATAGGTAATTTTAGAGAAGAAAAAGAAAGCTATTCTTTCTCAGCTTTGAAGTTATATATCAAGTAGGAAACTTTATTTTGTTATAGGCGATTAATGTATTTTTTGACTTTTGGAAAAGTAAAATGAAAGTGGAAAAAATATTTTATTTCCAATTTTCGCTCTATTTTTTCTTCAGAAATAGTAATGAGGGGGCGAATATAGTGTTTCGCCCCTTTCGAAATTTCGAAGTGCTAAAAAATAATAGAAATTGGTAACTAAAAAAAATTTCATCTTTGAATCTATTTTCTAAATAGAAATTTTTTTCTTCTTCTGAAATAAAAGTGAGGGGGAAATTTGGACTTCTGAAATTTAGACATTAATAGAATAAAATCAAGTAAAGTAGGAGATTTTAGAAGAAAAAAATTGTAACATAATTTTAACATAACTTCGAAAATTTTTTCTTCTGATATAAAGTAAGGGGGACTAAAATGTATTTTGTATCTTCTGAAATTTAGACGTTTGAAATAATAAAGTCTAGTAAAATTGTTTTTAAAAAATAAAAAAAAAAAAAAAAGCTTTGAATCTATCTTCCAAAAAAAAAAAAAACTCTTTTTCCCCTCTAAAATTAAAGTGAGGGGGCGAAGAATATACTTCACCCCTTCTGAAATTCAGACATTTGCAGGAATAAAGTCAAGTAAAATTTATACTTAACTCTTATTTTCGACTTTAAAAGCTATTTTCCAAATTGAAAACTTTATTTTCCTCTGAAATTTAATTGAGATAGAAGATAATGTGCGCCACCCCTTCTGAAACTTGACATTCGCTACAATAAAGTAAAATAGAACTGAGAATTTCAGAAAAAGAAACTACTTTTTTTCCAATTTACTAGTTATTTTCCAAATTGAAGTAGAAATCCCCCACACAAGAAAAATACTTCTGCTTTGTTTAAATTTTTTTCTATATATTACGAATTTTAATTTATTAAAAAAATTTAAAACTAAAACACGAAAAGAGAAGAGGAGCACATCATAAAAAAACATAACAAGTGTTTAGAAAACTAAAATAAGTACCACTGTTTCGCGTCCTGAAAAATGCATCTTTTGACTGTGGGTGGTATGAAGGTTCTTCATACCACCCACAGAGTTGACCCACAGTTATCTGACTCCTCAAAAAATAATCTCCTTTTACACCATGGGAAAATGACCTTTTGCTTCTTTAAATTGCCTTATTCATTTTTATGATCCTGGGCTCTTTTGTGCTTTCATAAAATGTCATATATTTACAGTACCATCTATATGTCCCTTAAGTTGTCTTAAACTAGCAATTATCTAGATGTTCTAGGAAAATAGATGTAAGCTTTTAAGGGATCCAAGGGAATGACTCTTGTTGACATTTACTTAGGACATTTTGTCAAGAGATTTTTCTGAGACAAACGTAAAACGTTTCAGTTAAATTCCAGTTTTTAGCTCATTTAATTGCGTCATTTAAATTAACCATTTTTAATTCAGATATAAATTTTCTGTTAGCTTTTATTTTATTCAATTTTTGAAATTAAAATTTAACTTTAATTAAGAGTTATTGAAATTATTTGCAACTTCATTTTTTTCAAACATAAATCGTGATATCAACAATTCCCATTCTTAATAAAAATTTTCTTTGGAAAGCAGCAAAACCAAATGTAAATTTATTTATCAGGAGGTAAGTAAATGTTTGCATTAACTCATTTAATGCATTTAAATGTTATATTTATATACTATTCGAATTCTTTTATAAAAATGGTAACATAAAAATTGCTTTTTTTTATGTTCGTATATAAAATTTAATTTGTATAGTAAATACTTTAATTGATAATTTTACCGTTTATTGGGTGCATGGATTTTGTTCTTATTTTATATTTTTCAAATTATTAACACCTTTAAATTTTTTAAAATGGAACTTCGAATTTTTAGGGTTTTTAACAACTTTGTTTTCATTAAAAAGTGAAATGCAATCTTCATTTAATATAAAAAAATCATATTTAATTTAATAACGGAACGCATTTAATTTAATAAAAAAGCTATGAACATCAGCTTAGAAATCCGCAGCAATTAAAATTCATTTCCATGACAAACCATTAAAAATAATTTTTTTTAATTAGCAAATATGCTTTGAGTTTTTCTCATTTTTCTTTCATAAAAAAAACTATTACTCTTCGTCATAATTTTGTCATATATGATTTCATGGCGTCATGAATATATAGGCCAAATATTTAAAAAACGATTTTCTAGGGACCTGTCCATATTAGAGAAAGGCAACTTTGTTTTTGTTAATCGATGTATATAGAGAAACAATTTCTGAATATTTTTTCAATTAGGACTATAGATCAATTAGGAATATTTTTTCAATTAAAATGTGGGTACATGTGCAGATAGAAAAAAAAAGTCTACAATTTCCTTCAGTTTCCATAACGCGATCAAAAACTTTTAGATTTGAAACTAAAAAATAATTTT
>NC_092209.1:14466164-14494422 GCF_043381705.1 Parasteatoda tepidariorum
TTTTTTTTTGTATCATTTTAAAGTATCTAATTCCACATGGAAAATACAAATTTGAGCGAAATTGGTTGAATAGTGCATTAGTTCCTGAGAAATCTAGTTTTATAAGTACGACTTTTTTAAAATTTAATTTCTCAGGATTAATCGATTTCACTGAAATTTTGCATTTTGTCATGTTTAAAACTTACATTGTTTTGTAATCCTATTTATATGCGTACAAATAACTTGTTTTCATAAATATATTCGCTAATATAATACATAAATATCTAAAATGACGGCTGAAAGTTTTTGAAAGGGCCCACGCCAAAAATGTTTGCCCCAGGGCCCCGAGGGGTGAAGTTACGGCACTGTGTAACAACTGTAAGAAATAAAACTGAACAAAGAAACAAAGATATAATAATTTACCGAGGGTAAAAAAAAATATTTATTTTAAAATAATATTATTAAAGAATTGATGACTCAATATAAAAAGGTGCATTTCCACTTACGCACATCAAATATGTCAAAAATTTTAGAGGGGACGCGAAAAGGAAGTTATGATGTATTTCTAAGCTTTTCAGCATAAATATATATATACATATATTTACCAGACAGCAGCAGATTTGATCTGTTCAAATTATAACTGAACTTCAAATATTTATACATAAAAAAGATTCTTTATCTGTTTTATTGATAGCTGAAGGAAAAATTAAAATAATATTGAGTATGAAACTAAATTGTTGCTTTTCCCTGGTGCAAAATATAACTCTCTTCTAGTTTTAAAATCATTTGTTTTTCTAAGAATAGATACAGGGTTTAAAGGGAAGAAAACAAACCTAGTAGGTTTTATTCGGGTTTTTTAAGATATTACCTGGTTTAACACTTTTCAGATTAAAATTTTAATTCAAACAAGAACAATTTCAATAAAAAGAAAACTTTTATACAAAAATAATAATTAAGTTAATATTTAAACAAAAAAGTTTTAATTTTAATGTAGTACCATCTTTTCATGCTATGTATTAATAAAGTACTCTAAATTAAACTTTTCCTTGAATAAAAATAAAATCATAATATTAGGATCATAGAAATATGCTGTTTTCTATTTTATTTATTTATTATTAAAGCTAAGTGTATTAAACATAAGTTATAGCTTTATTATTTAATTATAGAATAAGCCTTTTGCAGGTCAACTAACTACAGAACTAGTGCTTATTTAACAGTTTTCTTAGAAGTTTTAGGAATTACTCTTTAAATTATGTTTTTATAGTTAGTTTGACTTGAAGATTCTAGAATCAATATATTTAAAATAAATATGAAAGCCCTTAAATCTATTTTTCTTTTATCTTATTCTTTATTAACATTTATAAAAAACCCATTTGAGTCAGTTTTTTATTAGGGGGGGGGGAGGTATGGGTGGATCAAAGACCCTGGAATAGAATCTAACTATTTTTAATTGGCATATTAATAAATGAATAAAGAATTCATATCTTCAATAGGGACCCAATTGTAGTAAAAGGGGACTCGGAAAACTATAGTTTCCACAGGCTGGTGGGATCACTCTGTACATACAACAAAAACCATTTTTTTAAAAAATAATCGAGCTTGGTTTTTTTTTAAAAGAAATAATATTTTAAGTCACTTAATTTTTTCTACATAAATAAAAATACTCTTAGCTTAAATGCAAGGAAATGAAAAAAGTAGTAAAATTTCCCATAAAAAACTTTTTTATTCTCAAATTTATTTACTAATGTGAGTCTGTTACTTCTAATAAATATATGGTTTAGTTAATTTCTAAATGCTAACGTATTACTCCCTTTCCTTAAAAATATATTTAGAAAATAAATGAATGTAAATAAATTGGAAGTGATATTACACCTAAATCTTTTTTTTTTATGAAAACTGGCCACGGTCAACTCCATGTTCTAATACGTTTGTTTAAAAATTACTTTAAAATTTATTAATTTAAATTACAGAACTATTAAAGAAATAAAGTTTTTAATCTTGTTATAACTATAGTATACAATCAAAAACATAAAATTGGAAAGAGGAGCTTCTTCAAAGTTTGTATATTTTATTTTCTTCAGTTTATTTTTAAAATTTTTTCTGTTATCAGCTTTGTACTGTATAAAAATACAGGGTAACAAAAAAATATAGGGATCATTTTTGAATGTTTTTATTTCCAAAATTTATTACATAAATTCAGCGATGTTTCTCAATATGTCGACCTCCGGCATAATAGATTTGTCTACAACGCTTCGGCCATGATTTTAAANATATTAAAAATCCTTTGGTTAACAGCTTTATAGAAAATAATCAAGGTTAGATAAAATATTCTAAAATGTGTGAAATTATAATAACAACTGACTGGCAAAAAACTTTTTTTTAATCATTTCTAAATAAAATTTTTAAAACAATCCCACTCAGGTTTTTTTTAAGCAGAAGGGTGAGGAAATATCCTTGATATTTACAAATATTGACAATTTTATCACAATATAGCCAAATATTTACAAATTAAAATTTTTTTTTGAACAATAAAGCGTATTGATAATACCTTGAAGACCTGCAGGTGGTGGAATCATTACCCCAGCAGGCTTCCCTACATTGGGAAACTGTGCAGATTGAATCTTCCCTGCTTTGAATGCAGCAGCTAGAAAACAAACATGACTTTATAAA
The DNA here is from genome assembly GCF_043381705.1 of Parasteatoda tepidariorum. Taxonomy (NCBI): domain Eukaryota; kingdom Metazoa; phylum Arthropoda; class Arachnida; order Araneae; family Theridiidae; genus Parasteatoda; species Parasteatoda tepidariorum. The sequence continues at coordinate 14,468,814 of NC_092209.1, forward strand.
ATCAAAGCTATAATACAGAATTATGATTATGTGAGAAAATTTAAAACAGAACTATAAAGCAAGAGACATATTTTTGAGAACTAAACGTACTTGTAGCATCAATTAAATATTGAGCTTGGTCCTCCATCCATTTCTGATAATAAAACTTTACATTATCCCGATGCTTTCTCCCATTGCAGTGTGTTTTACGCACTGAAGGCTGAAAAAAAAAGTTAATATGAAAAGATATATATATAAAAAAAAAAACTCTATAATATTTTAATTATATTATCCTCAAAACATTTTAAAAACACAACTGAAAAAATATACACAAGCAGTGAACATTTGTAAATCATAGAGGCAATGAAAGAATAATTTTAATGTAGTACCATCTTTTCATGCGATGTATTAATAAAATACTCTTAATTAAACTATTCCTTGAATAAAAATAAAATCATAATATTAGGATCATAGAAATATGCTGTTTTCTGTTTTATTTATTTATTATTAAAGATAAGTATTTTAAACATAAGTTTTAGCTTTATTATTTAGTTACAGAATAAGCCTTTTGCAGGCCAACTAACTACAGAACTATTGCTTATTTAACAGTTTTCTTAGTAGTTTTAGGAATTACTCTTTAAATTATGTTTATATAGTTAGTTTGATTTGAAAATTCTAGAATTAATATATTTAAGATAAATATGAAAGCCCTTAAATCTATTTTTCTTTTATCTTATTCTTTATTAACATTTATAAAAAACCCATTTGAGTCAGTTTTTTATTTGGGGTGGGGTATAGGTGGATCAAAGACCCTGGAATAGAATCTAACAATTTTTAATGGACATATTAATAAATGATCAAAGAATTCATATCTTCAATAGGGACCCAATTGTAGTAAAAGGGGACTCAGAAAACTAAAGTTTCCAAAGGCTGGTGGGATCACTTTGTACATACAACAAAAACCATTTTTTTTTTTAAATAATCGAGCTTGGTTTTTTTTAAAAGAAATATTTTAAATCACTTAATTTTTTGTACATAAATGAAATAAATGTACATAAATGATTTTAGTTTAAATGCAAGGAAATGAAAAAAGTAGCAAAATTTCCCATAAAAAACTTTTTTATTCTCAAGTTTAATTACTAATGCGAGTCTGTTACTTCAAATAAATATATGTCTTGCGTAATTTCTAAATGCTAACGTATTACTCCTTTTCCATAAAAATATATTTAGAAAATAAATGAATGTGAATGAATGGAAAGTGACATTACACATAAATCTTTTTTTATTAAAACTGACCACGGCCAACCCCATGTTCTAATAGTTTTTTTAAAAATTACTTTAAAATTTATTAATTTAAATTACAGAACTATTAAAGAAATAAAGCTTTTATGTTTTTTAATCTTGTTACAAATATAGTATACAATCAAAAACATAAAATTGGAATGAGGAGCTTCTTCAAAGTTTGTATATTTTTTTTTTCTTCAGTTTATTTTTAAAATTTTTTCTGTTATCAGCTTTGTATTGTATAAAAATAGTATCAGTGATTTCACTAGACTTAGGAAATTATTGGCCCATAGGACCAGGATTCTTTTGCTTACAAAAAACATGACCTTATTTAAATTGCAAATGTTAACTTTTAAGATATACATAAAAATAAATATTTTATGATTAGGAAATAAAATTTTATTATTAATTGATTCAGTAATAATAAGGATTAAAACGAGAACATTTAAATCAATTAAACTCAAAATCTAATTTTCGCCTTCAGCTTCTAATACAAATTAAAAAAAGTTTAGTTTATACTGCTTACATAGAGCTGCAGTAACACCATTTTTTATTTTTTCAATAAATATTAAGCTTTCTGAGAATGTTCTTTAATTTTTTTGTGTCCTCCAAATAGTTTCCAGCATATTTAATGTGCCATAGCTCTTCAGCAGAATCACTGAGTAAGATTTTATTATTTTATTCAATGCTGCATTATTTGTAAAATCATTGTTATGCTTAAAGCTTATGACATAAACAGTTTGCTAGTGCTATCAGTGCATTTATATTGGTCGAAAAATCAACTGGAAGGATCCAGTTTTCCCACATTGATTTCCATATTGTTTCGGTTGTTTTCAGCATAAAATTAATAAAATCATAGTTCTGCTATAAATAATTTGTAACTGTAATCTAAAGGTACTTACCAGTACTACTTTTATTAAATTTTTCATTTTGAATGTTTTCTGTTTAAAACTAAGGGAACCATTTTTTAATAACATAATTCTATGCTACATTTTAAGATAAAGTTGTTTAAATTGATGCCAACTTATTAACTGTTACTTATTATTAACTGTTTTAAAATTATTAGTTTTTGCACAAATTACATTAATATACTATGATAAGTACATCCACAATGTGATGCATGCATAAATTGTATATAATATATCTATCAGTTTGGTAAGCCAAAATATTAAATGTTTCAATTGTTTACATTGACAATAGTTTAAAAAGCCTTCATTATACCTTACAGAGATTAATTACTTCAAATTTAGATCATTAAAGTTTATTTAACCCTTTGTTTTAAATAAAACAAACCATTTCTTAAATTTAGTTTTTTTCCAACCCCGATGTTTATAATTATTATTAAAATGTACTAATTTTTAATACTAATTTCAGTACTAATTTTTAATTGTGTAGCAAATGTATCTTTTCTGTTCTAATAATCTTAAATATAATTTACATCTTCTTCATATATATATGATATAATTTTAAATTTGTGATTGGAAAAATATTTCTTGCATATATACATGACCAATAACTTATAAAAATTTTCAAATTATATAGTGCTGGTATTGAAAATAAAAAGAAAATTATGCTTACTGAATCATGGGTCAGGTAGGTATCACAATAGTCACAATAATACCTAAAAAAAAAAGGAAACAAATACATTAAAATATAATTTGCACAAGTTCTTAATTTATTTCTTAATAACTTGGTTAAATTTCAATCATATTTGATAAGTTCTTTTGCTAAAAAATTCTCGACACCTGTTTCAGAATTTTCTAAAAACAATTTTATCGAAGTTAACCTAAAGAAATAATAAATAAACACAGCTCAAACAGCTAAAAAGTAAATATGAATAATCATTTTTGTCTAAACATCTATTATGAATAAATAGCAGAAGCAATATATACAATTTCAATTATCTCATGGATGTGTTCGAGCTATAATGATACAACAATTTTTTTTAGAATGTTCAATGTAAGAATCAACTCTCCATAGTTAATAACTGTAAGTACTCATAATTTAATTATCTTTATGGAATGAAAGCCTGGTTTAACCAGAGTTCATACTAGACTAGACAAGGCGCTAAGAAACTGAAATCGGCATGTCCTGATACGCCAACTACAATCGCCAAGGTGCCTAATTGATTTTGAACGGGAAAATTTTATTATTTTTTTAAAAACAAAACAGGTTTGCCCGGAGGAGGATACAAGTTATCCACTTTGAGTTTGCCCTTTTTCTGTGACATTTGTTTTTTAGTTTCTTGTGAGCCACTATCTGGGAGGGAGTTATCAAAGGGATTATTCTGCCACAAGTCACATTCGAAAATCTTAATAAGAGTATTATATTATATTCAAACTAATCATTAGTATGTACACTTATGAAACATTGTTGTTTCTATGGATAAGAACATATTTACTCTGTAATTTTTTATATACCCCCATTTCCTATACTTAATATCAGCGTTCTCCCTAAGCATTTTTAAAATAAAGGCCTGCACCACATTCCCTTCAATCCCTACAAATGCACTCTCCTTACCCTTTTTAGAAAAATAAACGGCCCTACCTTTAAAACCTCGCCCTTTAATTTTTTTTCCAGGAAAAGGTTGTTTGCTAAGCTTCAGGTTTCTTAAAATTGCACTTTTAAATGTTTTTCTTACAATTTTCTGTTCAAAATATCTTTCGTCTTGTTTATCAATTAATTTTTTTTCTAGTTAACTTTCTTTGATGAAAGTTCATATACAGAGATTGTCTTTTAGCTTGCCTCTTATTATTTATCAAGTTTCAATTATTTTGATAATGAGTAAGAATTACTTCGTGAAACATACACGCAAAATAGCTTAAGAGGGCAATTCAAATTGATAAAGCTAGAGATCAAATTCAGTAATTACATAATGTTACAGACACATTTTGATAAATTTTAAGGGTAGTAAGTGAGTGAGGGGCCTTTCAAAACTCCAAGAGCCTTTGTGAGGAAGAACGCTGTCCATTTTTATTCCTAGGGAGAACACTAAAATATAAACAGCAAATCAATTACAAGAAACCGGTAGTGGAAATAGTACCGAAAGATTTTGTTACAGTAAAATAAATTTGCAAATAAACAGCAATATCAAACACAAACTTACTTTGGCATTTTCTATCAAAAAATAATAGAAATGCAATAAATTCAAGCAGATTTAGAACGCAGCTTTAAAAATATATTGGTAGTAATAAGGCCACGAATTTCCTAACCAAATTTCGTCTATCACGAACCTCTGAAATCCAAACAAATTGAAAAAGTTGCCAATAATTTTTCTCTAATAAGATATTATATTTCTTTGAATAAATGCAGCAAGCTATATTGGCATTTGCTCGTAAGCAAAAAATATTTAACCGTATTCAGTGCAAAAATAAGCACCCGGAATCTGTTATCAAAAGTATAAACATGTTCCAATGGATTGATGAATTAGTATGTTTTACGATTTTTAATTTAATTTAATGATTAATGTTCAACTTTAATGTGTTTCAATTAATGAGAAAAACATACTTATTACATGTTAAAATCATATGCTTATCATGTTATTTTAAACTGATCTAGTTAATGTAAATACAATTTACACTAATTATTTATTTCAAAATAATATTTAATTTAAAATTAAATCTTATGTATTTGTATTGTATTTAAAAATATTAGTTTTGTGTTAACTAAAATTTTGTTTTTCGGTTCTCTCCTGATAAAAAAAAAATATGGTCTCTTCTTTTTGAATTAGGACAAAAATAACTAATAAGGTTTTAAAGACCAACATTTTTTGCAATAAATAGTTGATGTTAATATATTATGTAGTTGAAAAACGCTTGTATAATTCACCCATAGAATGTTGATTTGTTTATTCGCTTATTGTGTGCAATTTTACTTTATTCTTTATGCATTATTTAAAAAAAATGTGTTAAAGAATTGAGTATATTTATTATTATCAACATGAATATTTTTGTTTTGAAGGTTCCAGAGAGTAAAACATGTGAGCAATAGTGCTGTACATAGATTTAGCTTTCCGCCGCGCCTCTCACAAGATTTTTATGTGAGCCGTATCTTAGACTTACCACAAAAAATTTAAAATACAGTAGAGAACCAATTATCCGGGATGCTCAGGACCATCGCTATCCTGGATATCTGAATTTCCTGGTTTTCTGGATTGACCAAAAAGTGTCGTTAATCGATGTTTTATCGAACGTGAAGTACAAGGAAAAAGTGTAATGCATAAAGTAAGAGAAAAAAGAAAGATACTCCAAACTTTAAAAAGAAAAAAAAATGGTAGAAATATAACACTTAAAAGAAGAAAAAAAATTTCAAGTTTAGACAAGAAAATCAAGTTTAAAAAATACAAAATTCTCATATTTATTTTTTAAAAATAATTGTAATTCCTAGATTAAATAATATAAACAAAACCAATGATTAAATAACGCAATATATTTCATACCTAATTATACTGGGGGGGGGAACGATAAAATAAAAAGAAAANATCATGTTATTTTTAACTGATCTAGTTAATGTAAATACAATTTACACTAATTATTTATTTCAAAATAATATTTAATTTAAAATTTAATCTTATGTATTTGTATTGTATTTAAAAATATTAGTTTTGTGTTAACTAAAATTTTGTTTTTCGGTTCTCTCCTGATAAAAAAAAATATGGTCTCTTCTTTTTGAATTAGGACAAAAACAACTAATAAGGTTTTAAAGACCAACATTTTTTGCAATAAATAGTTGATGTTAATTTATTATGTAGTTGAAAAACGCTTGTATAATTCACCCATAGAATGTTGATTTGTTTATTCTCTTATTGTGTGCAATTTTACTTTATTCTTTATGCATTATTTAAAAAAAATGTGTAAAAGAATTGAGTATATTTATTATTATCAACATGAATATTTTTGTTTTGAAGGTTCCAGAGAGTAAAACATGTGAGCAATAGTGCTGTACATAGATTTAGCTTTCCGCCGCGCCTCTCACAAGATTTTTATGTGAGCCGTATCTTAGACTTACTACAAAAAATTTAAAATAATATAAAATAAAAGCACTATTGTTAAGAGATATTAAGATATTTATGATTATTAATTTCAATTTTTTTAAGATAATGTTATTTGTAATGGTGATGAAAAGTTTAAATTTAGAAAATGTTCTGAATTGAAACATTGTATATACTTACCGTATTGAAATGAAATTTATCTTAATAATAAAAGAAAAACAATACACTATTTTACAATAATTAAATTTAAAATCTCATTAAAAGTTATTAATTGTAAAAAAAATTAAAAAATATCTAATAAATTAAAAGCAAAAATATTTTTATTGAACTCAGGAATCTATTTTTTCTGGATCAAGTCCTCTCAAACCTCATGCCTCCCACACCAGTGTTGTTATTTACGTTGCTGGTAAGCAGTAGAAAAAGGAATACTCCCACCAGAAAGTTTAATTCCAGTTTATGTTAAATTAAGAGTTAAAAACAAATTTTTGAAATTGAATCTTATAAATTGTATTGGGAAAATCTCTGTTGCGATGTATTTTTTCACAATAACCACTAAGCTTTGGTGACTTCTGGGACATAGCATGTGAAAAACAATATATTACAGAAGGGGACCAACTTGAAAAGCATAAGTCGTAGCTACCTCCAGTTAAGCGACATATATTTAGTTTTCGCAAGTTAAGAACCCTTTTACTACTTGGTGAAAGTAGTAGGAGCAAACTGATACTGATGCAGAATTAACCTTATATTAATTAAATTGACAAAACTTTAATACAATTGGAAGGAAATACCAAAAATTATTCTAATATGATTCTATTTATGCATGTTGCAGTATGATCCTTGTGCCATTTAACTCTAACCTTAAAAGCTTACCAACTTTTAAAATGATAATTAAATTGGTTTTTGGAAATTTTATGGTAAATTCTTAAACAATATCTATTCATTTTGTTTTTGATAACTGCTCTTGATTTTGACAATATCAGTGTTCTCACTACAGAGCGAGAATCTCACATATTTTTTTCTTTTCTCACAATGAAGAATGATGCTGCGAGAAATTCGCGCATTCTATAAATCAATTTCAAAATTCACGAATTTCTCTCATTTTGGAGAAAGCTTCGAATTATGCCATTTAAAATCCGTTTCACTTTTCTTCCTATATCTTACTATTTTCAACATCTGCCCCGTTATCTAACTTCCCTATTTACCAGTATTGTTCAGAACCTTTTCAAACAACAGAACACAACCACAGAACCCCTTTCAGAACACATTTCTTTGTAACCACCTGTTTATCGTAGGTAAGGTTTCTTCAAGTAAGACATTCAAATTTTTTATGTGCTAATGTAAGATGGACAAATACCTTGTAAAGGCAAAATCTTCTTTGATAATGCACCAAAAATATTCAGTGCTTTAAAAAATAGAAGATGTTAAAAATGTATTATAATTAAAGAAATGATTTTTTTTTCAGGAGTTTTTGTGTTTTTTTAGTTTTCAGAAATCTCACTTAACTTTTTGAAATCTTACCCTGTTTTTAAGAAGGGGTGAGAAATTCTCACCCCTTTTTTTTCTATGATGAAAACACTGCTATATCGAAGCAATTGCATGTGAGAAAGTAAAACGAAAACATCAGAAAAAAGGCAAACTGAAATAGTTTGTATTTCCAATGTCATGTTTTGTAATAAAGGGGACAGGTAATCAACAAAAAATTATAAGTTTAACAATAAGTTTTTGACTGATGATGGTAAACTACATAATTTAAACATTTTACTACTGTATTTAGAAATAGGTTCCCTGTGAAATTGACTCTCTTACACACATTAATATTTTTTAGTAATTTCATTTGTTTCTTTCGGTTTAAAATTACCTAATAAAAACTCTTTATTTCTAGGGAAGCAAGTGCCATAATCTTTGAATAACTCTTGCCTTTTTCTCTTTCAAGTGAAGTATGTCTATTGAAGCCTCAAGAAATAAAGTAAAATTATTATTTAATCATTTTTATTTCCTTTCTGTTTTATGCATACAAAAATTTTTTATATCAAATTATCAATCATTCAACTAAGACTTTTATATGGTATTGCAGATATTTCTTTTCATTTACTTTTTTAATCATGTTTTGCTTTCCTCAATTTTACTTATGACAATTTTTATAATTCGCTTTTTATCTGATCTATTTTTAAATTTAGTTTATATGTCACTATTTGAAATCATTTTTATGCTAAAAATGCTTTTGACTAGTTAGATAATTAAAAAAAAAAAAAACTACATGAGAACTTATTCAAAAAAGTGGATGTGGTGACCTTGCCTACTACAACTCAACACTGCCAGCCCAGTGTCCCCTAGCAATGAGGAACACAAAAAACTAATGTTTTCTTTTCTCTTTTTGATTATTCTCCTAATTTTATATATATATATATACATATACCAATGCTCTGTCTCTGTTGTTATCGTTGCTTGTTCAACTATATTTATTAATATTCAAAACTGTTTATTATATAAATTTTATTAAAAGTTGCGTGTCTACTTATTTCTCTCAACAATCATACCTCCACAAACTGGTGACCTCGGATTTATTACGAATAGCAACTTGCAATGTTGCATGAATATGGAGTGTTTTCATGCCCATATTTCAGTTTAGACGTATCTTTACCGTATAAACTTCAAAAATGCTTTATACATTCTCCTTCATTTCTTAACCCTCTCACCTAAATTTCTATGCTTCTACATTGTTAGCTTAAAGTATGAGAGAAACTGGTTACGTTGAAGGAGCTTTTTTTTTTTTAATGTGTCCTTATATTTACACTATCAAGCATAATAAGTCTTGCAGTTCATTATATTTATTAAAGGTGCCTTCATAAAGGAAAAGACTGCAAGATGATGATGAAGATGATGAGTGCAGAAAATATAGATGCTACAAGTGATATAAAGCATTAAATCTAAAATTAGGTTCTTTAATTTAATTTTTTTAAGATTTCATATATTTTCTCTTTGAATGTTACAATTTTTTCTATCAATGTGCTCTGTTTCTGATAAAGTTGACAAAGATTTTTGCCCAATTATTTCTTTTTTTAAAATTCAGGTATTTGTGATTATTCAATGAATTGAAATTTAGGTATTCTTTGTTGCCTTTGTTCTATTCTGAAGTTAATTGAATTTTATTTTTAAAAAATGTTTCGAAATAGAAATTATTCAGTTTGTTTCATAAGATTTATTTGTTCATGCATAAATCATAGAAGAGATTTTGAAATGTAGTTTATTTCTTTTAGGTCAATGGTATTAACTCTGATGAAATGGAGGTTGATGAACCTGCACAGAAAATTGTACAATTCAATCCACTTCCTCAAAGAGTTCCTCGTTTAAACAGAAGAGGATTTTATATGTCATGTCGAGATAAGCAGGCCAAGTCTCTTTTAGAAAATGTTAATAGTCAGTAAGTACATTTTTTTGTGAAGAAATATGAATCAAATAAATTATGAAGATTGCATAATTATTTTATCATGTTAAGAAAGAATATAAAAGAAGCATGATAAAATGAAGGTTATTGTAAAATAATAAAAGGCTAGACTTTGGCTGATTAATGCCAAGGTTATGACATACATTGCAAATCTGACTAATGAATAGTATGAAAAAGAATCAAAGATTCAGCAAGTTATCTGCAGAAGTAGGTAATTTTGGGTAATAAGCAGCGAACCTTTATATTTACTTCTGATCCTGACAGTGTTTATGTTGTAATAAATTATTACACTCTTTTTGTTATTTTCTTCTTACTGAACCTTTAGAAAAACCTCAAAATTTATTATTTCTCGGTAAAAAAAAAAATTTAAATCCATACCTTTAAAATCTTGCATTCTTCTTCAAATTAGAAATCAGAATGTACTGGCTTAATCACAGACATAAGCAGGGTGCATAGCATTTTTAAAAAGTGCTTATTTTACTTTTTCTTTTTAAAAGCCCTTAGAGGTGCTTTTTTCATTGGGTGTTTTTAAAAAGTGCTTAATTTACTATTTTTTCAAAATGAGATTTTTCCTTTACCACATTGAATTTCACTTTGAATTATGCAAACAGACACAGTTCACATTGTTCTATTTAATGTTTTTACTGTTACTTCAACCCCAATCTGGTTCGGCGTATTGTCAGTCAAAATGAGTGGCGAATGAAAACGCCACTCATTTTGCATGATTCAAAATTTCATGACTTTTGACAATTGTCAAAAACAATGACAAAAGGTTTTTTGTTTGACATGCGGTTAAAACAAGATGAAACCGTCAATTGTCAAAAACTTTACAACCCTGCCTAATTCTGATATTTTTTTTTTAAAGTGCTTGAAAAGTGCTTATTTTTTGTTGAATAATTTGGCTCCGCACCCTGATAAGGTTTAATTTAAATTGTTCATACAGAGTGCAATGATACAGTTCATACGCTAGAAATGTCTAAAATTGTTAAAAGGATACAAAAAATATGCTCTGATACTTCCCCTCCTATGGGTAATTCTCCAGAGTGGAAAAGAATAATAAATAGAACACTAGCAGATTCATGTCGGTAAAATTGAAACTAAACTGTAAGTATGTTTATATCAAATTTCTTTTCCGTCTTTATTAATTGCTCAAGGAAATTAGAAAATACTGAGTTTTAAATTACATCGCTGCTTTTTATTGATGCAGGTGTTTCATCAATCCTAATAAAAGGTCATAATAATCCAAACATAACTCTGGTTGAAACGTAGCACTGTAAATGGTTAATAGATAAATGAAAACTAATCAATAGATAGAATATTTTTAGCTGAATTTGTGATAGATGAGATCTGTAAAGCTGAGTTAATTTGTTGATAAAATAAATATTCCACATTTTCAAATCAAATTTTGAAATTTATTGGTTTATTTTTTTAAAAGACTGATTATTGTAACTTTACTGTTGTCCAGTTTTAATAAATATTGTCATTTATAGCTTTAACTGATTTAAATTTGCAGTTAAATATGCTTGACATACCATTATTTATCATGCGTTATTTTGGGATAAAAAAAAATGCAAATATTTTTATACAAGCTCATTCTATTCAAAATAAGGCTTTTCAAATTGGCTCAATTCAAAAAAACTTCAAGAAATCAATAATTTTTAAAAAATATTTTCTCGTTATATACTGTTATTTTAGAGTTAGCTTTTGGTGTTATATACATGTTGACTATTATTTCCTATTTATATGTTTTTTTAAACAAGTTTTTAATCACGTAATATCTTACGCAAGCCCACTCTTTCCAAAAAAAGGCTTTTCAAATAGTCTCATTCAATAAAAACTTTTAGAAATGAATAATTTGTTAAACTATTTCCTCATTATATACTGTCATTTTAGAGTTAGCTTTTGGTGTTATATCCTTTTTGACTTTTATTTGTTATTTATATGTTTTTGAAGCGAATCAAGTTTTTAGTCAGGTAATATCTTACTGCTTCAGTTTCTTGGGATTATTTATTTAATACTTGATTGCTATTTCATGTGTTTCTCTTTTAATTATTATCCTTTTTTTTTTATATAGAAAAGACGCAGTGTCGAGTACTTCAATTAAGTCTAAGGCAGCTAATCAAGAAAAAATTTCAACACCTTTAAGCAATAGAATAATCAAGCTAAATATTTCAAAGAAAAGTCCCAACAGTGAGACTGAAAAGTGTCTTAAAAGAAATGGTAATGATCAGCAAACAAATAGTGTAAGTAATAATACTTTTTTTTAGCTCTTTGTTTCTCACCATTATTATTTGATTTTTAGAAAGTCTCACTAAAAGAACTGATATTTTTAGTTATTTTCACACTAATATTGTAAATAGATAGGACAACTATTTTCATTTATAAACATTTAATTAAGTGTGTGTATGTTTTTCTTAATTATATGAAAAGTTTTTAGTTTTATAACTTTGTTTGGTTACTCCAATATCAAAAGGGTACCTTTGTTATCCTCTTTCAGACACTTTTGCTTGAAAGAGATAAATCATATCTTATAATCTGTATTAGAATTAATTCAATAGCATAAATTCAAGTTTTTTTTTTTTTTTTTTTTTTNTTTCTATTTTTTTTTTTTTTTTTTTTAATTTATGCACTGAATGGGTGTATTTTAAAAATTATTTTGGAAATTGTAAGAACAAAGGAAAAGGGAGGCTAAATTTTAGTTTTAACTTTATCAAGAACAATTGGCTGGTATAAAATATATTTGTATCTCTAGCTTTATCAATTGCTAGATTTGTATCTCTAGCTTTATCAAATATTTTCCAGTGGTAGTTTATTAATGTATGATTCTTGGTTTAAAAAGTTCAATTTATTAGGTTTTTATCCACCACTATTTCTAAATAATTCGAAAGGTTATATGATTCGCCACTTTGTGTTACTTTAGATGTGCTATGCGGTCTAAAAAATAAAGCAAAATTAGACAATTATTTGCAAATTTTAGTTTGCAGTTGTTTACCCTTTTTTAAATAATTATGGCTCGTCTGGAGCAGTTGGCATGTCTGCTATGATTGAGTTTAAAATCCCATATTAACTAGTTAACCTTGTAAAAATGACCCTCAAAGATGTCAAATGTGGAATAAAATTTATGTTAGAACTATGCAGCTTTATTTTTTTTGATTTCTTATATTTTATTTCTGTGCTTCTTTTTTTTTTAATTTTCGAACTGAATGGGTATATTTTAAAAATTATTTTGGAAACTGTAAGAACAAAGGAAAAAGGAGACTAAATTTTAGTTTAAACTTTATCAAGAACAATTGACTGGTATGAAATATAATTGTATCTCTAGCTTTATCAATTGCTTGTCGATGCTATGATTGAGTTTAAAATCCCATATTAACTAGTTAACCTTGTAAAAATGACCCTCAAAGATGTAAAATGTGGAATAAAATTTATGTTGGAACTATCGAACCATTTTTACACGCAGAGAAATTTAAAACGAGATCCTCTCTCTTGCATGCTATTTAACATTACATTGAAAAAAAGCAATTAGAGATGCCACTATAAATACTAGAGGTACAATTATCCAAAAATCTGTATAAATATGGGCTTATGCAGATGATATTAATTTCATAAGACATACCAAACAGGCTGTCTAAGAAGCTTTTACTAGGCTTAAAGCTTCTGCTAAAACATTAGGTTTTATTATTAATCAGGGTAAAACAAATTTGTGACTATCATTAATCGGAATTTTGAGGTTTTACCCGTGACTAATGATTAGGTATCAGTCAGCTCTTATACCTGAGAAAAATTCTTACAGTTAATAATGATATTGAAACAGAAATTAATAACAGGATAATGATGGCTAATAGGTGTTATTTCATTTTGAGAAACCAACTGAAATCAAAGCTTTATTTCATTAAAAATAAAATTAATTTATATAATAATTTAATTAAATCTGTATTACTTTATGGCAGCGAATGCCGGCCCCAGGGACAGAATTTTTTCGAGCTATCTGCAGCGAAACTCTCTAGCACTAATATCTTTCTGCAAGATACTTTTAATGATAACAAACATATATGTTACTAATTTAAAATAACAAAAGCACTGTGTTTACAAAAAAATTTTTTTTTATTTTCTTTAATTGAATATGTAATAATTTTTTATTCTAATATTATGAATGGTATTGTTGCATTTTGTTGGGAGGGAATCCACACAAATTATTTCCTTCTTCGCATTTTGTAAATAATCATCACCATACAAAAATATTTAAAAATCATGAAATCCTTTGTCAAAAAAGAAGATTGAAGACGAAATCACCCAAATCGGACTATTCAAAGAGGGGTTACTCAAATTTCGCGTTTCGTTTCGAGATTAGGTTGGCGTAATAAAAAATATTGGATTTAAAAACCGTGGAGAAATTAATAGCAATAACTGCCAAAAATTTCATAGAATTATTGCCTTAAATGGCAAATACTCTAATAATACTACTACTGCATGATTCGAATTTTCTATATTGTTTGAAATATATCGGGATATTTAAAACCCATGTGAAAATCAATAACTATCAAAATTACCATCGAAACACTGCATTGATTTGGGATATTATTGGCGTAAATTGAGTGCATCGCAAAGTGATTATCTAAATGCATGATTTGAATATTAGGTGTAAATTTCTCTAGAAAAGAATACTAAAAATTTAACTTTTCAAAGGAAAATCTATCTGCAAGATCTCTGTAACCTTCTGCAACAATGTCGCCATGTTGCTGCGATGCTGGCCTTTAAATAAAACTTAGAACAATAAACTACTAATGTTTAAAAGAAAAATACCCCTTTTCGGAGCTGTTAAAGAAAACAGTTATTGTCAGATTCAATACATATAATTATGAATTATACAGAAAATTTAAGTAACATAATATTATTTCAGTTATTAAATCCTATAGAATAAGATGGTTGGGTCACATCTATAGAAAAGATGAAAACAACTTGGTTAAGAAGCTGACTTTTGGAAAGTTCACTGGAAATTGAAAAAGGGGTAAACCAAACGCCAGATGATTGATTCTGTGAATAAAACATCTTAAAACCATGGGAATTGATAAATAGAGGAACGTTGTGTTTGATCCAGTCACATGGAAACAACTAGTTGGGACAGCTCTGCCCTCTACTAGGCTGTCATGCTGATGGAAGAAGAAGCTTTTCTTTTTCCATCGACCAAAAATTATTCATTATTGGTGGAAATAATCAGGATTTTTCAATTATTATTAAGAACTTGGGAGTAATTAGTGATAACTAAAATTTTTTGAACTTAAGTGATAAACAGATTTTCCTGTCATATATACCATAAAGATATTTGGTTTCTTTATGACAGTGAACCAGTGTGTTACCATCTCCTGACTTCCACTGCTTGTACAGAAAAAAGCTTTTTTTATTTCAATTATTCATAGTAGGGAAGTGAAATATAAAATGTGGTTATCACTTTCTCTATCTTCTCTCTGTGTAACATCAACTATTGCTAAATTCAGAGATGAGTTTTTTCTGCCTTTAGGCAAAATTCTGCTTTTATTTTTTCGATTAATAGAATAGATAAATTCCTCCTTTTCAAAGAGATTCCACTTTTTTGAAACCCCATGAAAAGGATTAGTTATTTAGTTTTTCTTACCTATGCAAACCGAAGTTAAATGTACACATTGTGACTTCTATTCGTCTAATTGATAATCGCACATTACAGTTCATATTTGTGATTTAAAAATCACACATTGAAATTAAATTGAGAATCACAAAATTGAAAAAAATGTGGATCAATATCTTTTATCAAAACGTTGATGATATTCTATGAAAATATGCTTCCTATATACATTTTTCTCTCTCGATTACCTACCATGTATTTTGCACATTGTATTTTGGGGTTTCTGCTTTCAGCTTTTTTATTAAACTCCTCCCTGTTAATAGAACTATGGTTATTTCTTTATATAATTGCTGACTGTGTAAATTATTAATGTTATTATTAAATTATTCTTTTTAGGAATGTGCTCAAAAACCTCCACCAAAAAAGAAACATAAACCTATTACTTGGCCATGAAAGATCTGTATCATATAAAAGTCATTGTAAAAATGTCTTAATTGTTTAGTTTTAAATTATTAATGTTTTTGTTTGTGTGGTATCAAATGAATAAGTTTAACCTTTTGCGGCCGGTTTAAATTTATACATAATTGTTATACCTGCCAGAATTCATTTCTGTTAGATAAATATAATATGCAGGATAATAAAAGAAAGTCATTCTTCATTTTGAAATTTATAAATCTCCAAAGCCTATAGGCATAAGTGAAAAGTATTGTTCAATACTGAAAGATCTGCATGTTTTTTTTTATTTAGGAGGCTTAAAGAAGATGTACAATTGGAACATCTGCTTTAACAGGGTGCATAGCATTTTTAAAAAGTGCTTAAAGGTGCTTATTTTTGATTTTTAAAAGCCCTTAAAAGTGCTTTTTTTCATTGGGTGTTTTTAAAAAGTGCTTAATTTACCCTTTTTCAAAATTAGATTTTTCCTTTACTATGTTAATTATCCCTTCGAATTATGCAAAAAGACACTGTTCACATTGTTCTATTTAACATTTTCACAATTAATTCAACCACAATCTATTTCGACGTATTGTCAGTCCGTAACGTATGAAAACACCATTTGTTTTACATGATTCAAAATTTCATGATTTTTGACAATTGTCAAAAGCAATGCCAAAAGTTTTTTTTTTCTTTACATGACGGTTAAAACAAGATAAAACCGTCAATTTTCAAGAACTTTCCAACCCTACCTAATTATGATATTTTTTAAAGTGCTTAAAAATATTTTTTGAGTGCTTAAAAGGTGCTTATTTTTTGTTGAATAATTTGACTATGTACACTGTTTAAGCCCCTTCTAAAAGCTTTAATTGCTGAGAGTAGACATAATGACTGCAAAGTGTTAAATGATGTATAAAGTGTGTCTTTGAATTACAAATGTTGCAAAATGTGTGACTGTTAAATTTTTAACTTGTATTTTAAAGTTGTGACAAACTTATGTATTGTACAGTTTTAGCAATATTCACATCATTAATAAGATTTGTGTAACTTTTTCATGCAATAACTTGATTAATCAAAAATTATTTTAATATTATAATAATAATATTAATAAGAAGTTAATTCATGCTTTTTTTATAATTAGTTTATTAACAAGGTTTACAATTTTTATATTTTATACTTTTGAGTTTTAAAAACTCATCATTCTGTTTGAAAAACGTAGCTGAGCAAAATATAGACATAATGTAAAAAGTATTTTGAAAGTGCATAGCATTGTTAATAATTACGCTTTTTTTTTCTATTGAAAATTTTAGACATTTTCGGATAATAATTATATAATGAATTCAACTTTTGAAAAGTTATTGAAAATAATATCATAACTTGACTGATTTTTATTTCTGATTTCTGTGACAGTTAATAAAATGATTTTTTTATTTTTTAGTTTTTTATTTCCTTTATGTATATGTTAGTCTCCACCCTTCCATTAATTAAGTAACCAACCTTTTTAAGACAAAATTTATCTGTAACCTAGTCCAATTCATTTAATTATTCTTTCTTCAATAAATTCT
This sequence comes from Parasteatoda tepidariorum, assembly GCF_043381705.1. Classification (NCBI taxonomy): domain Eukaryota; kingdom Metazoa; phylum Arthropoda; class Arachnida; order Araneae; family Theridiidae; genus Parasteatoda; species Parasteatoda tepidariorum. Next base: position 14,486,108 of record NC_092209.1, read on the forward strand.
GCTTTGGAGAAGAAAAAAATTAAAGACAGATGAAATAGTCAAATTTAAAAGAGCGGTTTATTTTACTTTTAATAGTAAATAAAGTTTTCAATTTTTAAAAATTGAGATTTATGGCAGTTAAAATATTGTATAATATTATATATATATAAATTTTTAAAAACTTTTGTATCAACGTTCTTTTAATTTTAAAACTATGTCACCATTGCATTTAATTTTTTCCTGATACTGTTGATTTCATGTCATATCTTGCTTTCTTATAACTTCTCTCATCCACCTTTAAGGCAAGGTCAATAAAACTGGGAAACAATCTCTTTTTCTTTCTGTATCATGAGATTTTCAAATTGATCTTAAACATTTTCATATTGCTGATTTCAAATCTATAATTGGTTTTTCTCTAAAAGGTAAGCATTTAGTAATATATTTTTTCTTTCCCTTGAGTTAATAATAAGCGTCCCCACTTCGCTGCTATGTATGGAGTAGTAGAAAGAAGGCCATAATACATTTCAGTTTATGATGTGATATTTTAAGGTGATATATATTTTTTCTCTTAATTGTTATTTTCAACGAAGCAGTGAAATAAAAATAGTTTCTTATAAACTTGTACTTCCAGAAAAAATATAAACTGAATTGAAAATATTATTTTTAATCTCTACAATTATCTGTAGCTTTCCACATACAAAGCTAACTCCAGATTTAAAATTCCCACACCCGTATTAGGTAAGATCGAGTATTTGTATAAATGCAAATATTTGCACTCTAATATAATTAATGGAATGTTTTGTTTATTTTAATCCCGGTTTCAGATTTATCATTTTACGAATGACTGAGCAACATTTTATAACATCTGAATTCAGTAATTAATGTGATTTTTTAAAATCTAAAATGTATGATTAAATATTTTGATGTTAGTAAGGATTAACTATTTTGAAGTTTTATGTTCTTCATAGTTATAAAAACATGTAAAAATTAATTTTTTATGTCATGTTCAATGTCAGGAAAACTAATTTTTCTTTCAACTTCAATTATATATAAATGTCTTTCATTATCAATTAATGGTAAAATATTTTTACCTTAATTTATTAATTATCATAAAAGTTTTTGTAATAATTTTAACACATTTTACATACATACTTTTTTTTTATTCTATGTCTCTTATAGTGTTTAGATTTTAATCCTATAAATAATGATGTTTTTTTTTTTTAAATTTCCAAATCAGTAAGCAGTTTTCTCTTTTGCCTTAAATAATAATTTTAAAACCAATATTTTTATTTTAGAATATTTTGAAAAACTGATACTTTTTAAATCATTTCTAAATATGTCTTTTTAACAACAAGCTAATCATGCAGTAATTCAGGAAATTATTTTTTATCTGTATATACTGAGTGTAAAGCAAGGAAAAAAGATATCTAAAAATTATTGGATTGATGTCAGGATTTTAATTTCTAAAATATCGATTTCAAGTGCTTAGAGTTTTCAAAGTCCTAAAAGTAATTAAAGAAACTTATACAGGATTATACAGAAAAATTTATTCAGAAAAAATAAATTTAAAATCTCAGTATTTGGTATAGGTTTAAACAATTTAAATAACTGAGTGCAAAATTGTAAAAAAGAAAAAATCTTCACTTAGAATCATTTTAACAAAAAAGAAGAAACCAATTTTTGTTTTAGAAAAGCATTCAAGTTAAGGTTTTAATAAATGATTGGAAATTTACAGAACTGTGTATAACTTCAATGTAAAATTCTTAGATTTGGCTTGCACATAAACCATTTCTAAAAATTTAAATTGTTATGTCAATTTCAGGTGATAGGGGTTAATGTTCTTTGGTTACAAAATGTGTTCCACTCATTAAAAAAGTCTTTCTTTTATTAAATTGCGTTATTTTTTTTAAATGCTATTGCAGAAGGACAACTTGAAAATATTCTTCAACTCCTGATTTCAAGTGTTTCCTGAATAAATTTCAGTCAATTGTGATAGAGGGATGAAATTGTGGAGGGGAATGTATAGAAATTTTAAATTGGCAAAAATTTAATAATTTTTTTATTTTTGAAAAAAACTTTAGTCTAAGTACAGGATGTAATAAATTGGAAATAATGATTTTGGTTAAATATTTCTTGAGTTTAAAGTTTGCATGATGAATGAATTAGTGTTAAGAAATAGTAGTAATTTACAAAGGTTTTCTTCGATTTGAAGTTCACTCGTACATTTTAAATTTCATCCCTCAAAATTTATATGAAATTGATTTTTAAACAAATTATTATTATTTTTGTTGATAACATTGGTCAGGGTACTTTTGCTGTTCCTAATAAATAGTTCGAAAGATCTACCCTTTTTTACATTTAATCAGCAAAATATCTATATAAAATGGTTGTTGAAATCAGAAAATTGAATAACTTAATTAGGCATTCTTAAATTGAGAAGTATTAATGTAACTTCCAGGATTATAATAACCAGAATAAATTTTTATAGTGTTTTTTATTAATATTTGAAAATTTAATACTTTTTATTGTAAATTATGTAGTCACTATCAGTAACTATGTCACTACAAATAACAATTACCATGAAAACATTTAACATGCAAACATTTAACATGCAAACATTTTTATTAGTGTAACAATTCTGTTATTTTATTAATTAAAGCTATATATTTGTTAAATTTTAAAACAATTCTGTTGTTCTCATATAAGTCTATTTAATATGTTTTTACAATATATTGTGCATTTGTCTTCCCCTTTTTTTCCACAAGACTTCTAAATTCTTCGCCATATTTATGCATTTCAAGTATAGTGCGGCTTTGAGGAGAACTCCCCCAGACTAAAAGTCTGTGGCTGTCTGCTACTATGGTAACAAGCGAGGGCACATTTCTAATGGGGGTGATATGTAGGAAAGAAGGTGTCGATTGGTTTACTTACGACGACTTATGTCGAGATTAAAGACAAAACTATTCACCCTACACCCCTATTCAAAGTTTCCTTTCCTCGTAACCATAGTACCCGCCACGACGCGAGACGGGTGTCTGGAGTAGTTCTCCTGAAAGCCGCTCTATACTTCATCATCATGATGTTTCATATTGTAGTAGACAGCCATAATCTGTGTTAAATTTTAATTTTCGTAATAAAGGTTTTTTACAGTTTTGTTTCGTTATTAATATAATTCTATTTAAATAAAGAATTTTCTGTTGTCTTATTGATAGTGAATGTTTGTGAAATTCACTTAACTGAGACAGTGGCACATTAACTCATAGTATTAAAACAATTATCTTGTTGATTTTGAGAAACTTCCCAATAAAGTTTTATTTGGATAAATTTCCAGAATGATCAATATATTCTACAACTTATAAAAATCTCTATCATGAACTAAGTTGAGTTTATACATCTTCAGATATCCCCTTTAAAAGTATTTATTTTAAAACATGCTTTTTATGCTGTGGCAAGTTTTTTATTGTAACAAAAATAAATTTCAGCTTTAGGGCTCCAATAGAACTAATGAGACTTGGACATAAATATAGATTTAAAGGCCCACAGTGGGACAAAAATCTATTTTTTGCAATCGAAAATGGGAAAAATTGAGTATTTTTAAAGAGTTACATTTAAAATGATTTTTTTTAATAATAAAATATCTGAGGAATATGATTGTGAACTTCATTTTGTTGTTAGTACAATAAAATTCAGATCAAGTTAATCTAAAAGAATTTTGGATTGATTTTTATTTAATTAATTCATAATTTTTTTTTAATAATTAATATTATTGCCAAACCAACAAATACTAATTTTTTTGTTGTTATTTTTAATGTAAATATGTAAAATAATTTCATTCGGTCAGAGCTATGTAGGGCTTTTTTTGTTGCCCTTCCAAAAAATACAACTGGGATGAGGAAGACTCATGATATGGAACCGGTCCCCCGCCCCCAGATTGCGTGGTGTGTTTGAGCATTGCGATTGCAAATAGTTAGAAATAAGAAAATGACAATAAATGTGTTTTTGTTTTTTTTTTTAAATCTTTTTCATTTATATATTAAAAAGTTATTAATATAAATTTATATTTAATTTTCCTATAAATATGTATTGTTAACGTTTTGTTGACAATACGTATTGTTTTGTTTTAATGTTTTATTACGATAAACAGTTTTCTAATATTTTTTAGGTTAAATTTATCGAAAAATTTTGTTGCCCTTATTGTTTACTTAACAGCAAAATAAAGTGCACTCTCATTCCTTGGACATTTTACAGCAAAGAAACATATTAAAAGTATCACTTGGAAATAACTCATTTTTCCCATTTTTGACAACAATAATTGATTTTTGTCCTTTTGTGAACTTTAAAAGACATTATTTTTCTTTCAGATCCTTAAAAAAAAAACCTAATTATAACTCTAAGACTTAACTGCTTAATTGTTTCACTGGCCATTCTTAGTGCAATAAATTTTAATAATGATTTTTGATCGCAATGCTCGAATACGCCATCTGGGGGAAAAGCTAGTTCCATGTCCTAACCCTCTACTAAGTTGTATAGGAATATACTGCAATATTTTCCTCTTTCTTAATCTTTTTCGTATTTAATTGTCAAAAACATTTTTAAAAATTTCCCCGACACTTTTTTTAGAACTATGTTCAATGTAGTTTTAATTTCCATATACTAGTTTCCTAACTTAAAAGTTTTTAATCTATTTAAAAATCAAGACACAAACTTACTTACTTCTCTTATGACTCTCCACACTCTATGGTGAAAGCATGCGAAGCGCTGCCATAGGTAGAGAGTTCTGCTCTACGCCACCTGTAGCTCATTTTAACTGCCAATGTTGGAATATTTAACGTCCTAAACCCCTATTCTTTTTTAAATTATTTTTACGCATACTTGAATCATTCAAATCAAAGTAAAAGTTTTATCTCTTATTATACTACAAATTTAAAATAAAGAGTAGATATTTGCCTGGGTAATTTTGACTTCAATTGTTTTATAGTTGCTACATCTATGACAGAAGCAATTATTTTTATTTATCTTGGCTTCAGCTGAGTTTAAAACTATGTGTTTCTTTAATAAAAGATAGTATTAAAATGAAATAAAATTTTGCAGTTTACAGAATATGTATTATGAAATCTAACAAATTTTAAGCTGAGAAAATAGTTTATTAGATGTTTACAAATTGTCAAAGTTTCTTGTTTCTTGTCTTCTTTCTTGTTCTTCTTCTTGTCTTCTTTCTTGTTTTAGCAACTATGGTAATTTATCGCAATTTTGTTTTATTCTGTAACATACATTCTATCTCAAAATTTTGTATAAATTGCTTATTTCTTGGAGGTATTTGATTAGAAACTTAAGATACTTTTTCTCCTGTCTCACTTATCTAAATAAACCCCAACAAATTATACAATTGTCCATCCTTTTAAAAGGACTAAAGACTCAAATACGTTAATAACAATACCATTGAAATCATATCACATTAAAAATTGTTTTATAGTAATACATAATTTAAATTTATTAATATATATTTTATTAAATCATTATTAACTATTAAACCTTATTAACTATTATTATAAGCTTTGATAAACCAATCATAAATTTTGAAATGACTACATTAGCATAATATATTAGCATAGCATAATATACATTAGCATAACTATAGGTTGACACATATTTCTATACAGAGTAACTATAGGATATAAAAAGGCAACCTGAATTTATTTCCTATAGTTATCCTATAATTATCAGCTTTCTTAAAGCCATATTAGAATAATTTCAATTTAAAAATGTATATACTTAATAATTCTGAAATATGTTTGCAATATTAAAATAAAATGTTGTTTTAAAGATTGTTTTAAATAAAATTAAAAAACTAGGAATCAGTAGGTTATTCAGTATTATGTTTTTTTGAGAATTTTTTTTTTATTAATAAATCTTTTTAAAAATATATAATTGCATCACTGCTACCGATTCCCAGCAGATCACCGAAGTCAAGCATCACTGGCTACGGTCAGTGTGCGGGTGACCACTTGGATCGGTCTGTGTAGGGACTGAGGATGCGCGGTATTGGTCCTCGTTAAACTGCTGCACCGTAAAGTGCTCGACTTCGCGTGCAGATCGTCGGGCTACCGAAGTGGGGGTGCCATCCCCTCTGCAGAGGATCAAACTTGTGATCTTTTTGTGAATTGTGAAAATTGTCCTCGGATCATCCTCAGGGATGTTTCCCAGACCGTCGCCAATAGCCCATTGTGCAGCTCTAGTGCGACGTAAAATGAACAACAGCATCACTGGAAATTATTATAAATTATCATTGTTTTCAATTAGAGTACTTATTATAGTTTAAATATTTTTATTTATAAAGCAGCTGGTTCAACTAATTATGGTCAATACCTTTCATAAATAAATGTGATTCAAATTATAATAAGATTGAAAAAAAAATACATGAAAATAAAATTTTATTCATAAAAAGTCAATATATTTTGAGTTTTTCTTTTTTAAATTCGACAATTTAAATATCATAATCAAAATTTGTTTTATACCATTGGTAAATAAATGTGATTTAAAATATACAACAGAAAAGTAAATTTATTTTTGAAATGTCAATGAATATTTCGGGTCTTTCTTTTTTCCATAAATTTAAATGATATTCAATGTATGTTTTAAAAATTTATCGATGCTTAAATTTAACATTATATAAAACTTCTCACGAGTTTATAAGAACAAATAATTTATTCAAATACAAATAATAAATCAGGTAAAAATGATTGCTCTTTCTCTCTCTATTTCTGTGAATGGCACTTCCTATAAGTATAGACAATTTTTGTTTAGAGCAAAAAATTTAGAATCAGTTTAAAGATGGATTTGAAATGGTTGATGGTTAGATAGCTTTTTGTTCTCGGATTTTTTACTAGTAGAATCTTAAAGCAATTAAGACCTCCTGCCTCTTACAGAACAATTATATTTCGAACTATAAATCGATTATTGGATACTAATAGCCATACCCAAGTAGCACTCAATATCGAATGATCTCGAAAAAACTTCGCTTACGATTTCGATCGATGTTGTTCCGAAACATCGATGCACAACAGCACTAACAACTCAAAAAGTACTATAATTTTATGAGTTTAATAAAATTTACCCTTCTGATATGAACGTGTTTTTTAATATAGAAGGTGTGAATGCAGAGGAATAAAACAAAAAGTAGCCATGAATATTTTATTTGAATTAACATTAAAAATTTAGTAAAACAAATTGGCCCATTCTTGGGTCTCCAAGTCCAAAGAATTGATCACGTCAATTATCTCAGGTTTTCGTCCTTCCCAATCAGTGTCTGTAGCAGACCTTCCCAAATTTTTCTGCAATCTCTTGGCCTCAAAACGTTTGAGAACTGTAGCTGGAAGTAAAACATTCAGTAATATTAATAACATTTAAAAAATAAAAACTGAAAGACTAACTAACAAAACACAGTTTATTAATGAGTATATAACGAAACTTAGAGAACTAAACTAAATAAAGAGCTTAGAGCAATGTATCTCAACCTTTTTTTTTTGTTGTTGCGGCACACTTTTAACGATTTCGGAATTTGACAGCACACAATGAAAAAAAATTAGATGTGTTAAATAGTTTGTGATAATAATATGTACTACAAAAGCACGTTTATTAAGGGATTAATTATTTCTTTTGAATGATTTTTATTAGTAAGTAACATTTATTTATTTTTTCCTTCTTTTTGCTAGTTATTAATTGTTAACTTGTTTTCTATAGTTATTCACTGTTATTTTTTGCGATTTCTTGTTAACTAGTTTTTTTTGCTAATTAATTTTTAGCTTATTTTTTTGTTAGTTATCCTTTCCTAATTTGCTTATATATTTGGTTTTTTAAAGTTATCCTTTGTTAATTTGTTTGTATTGCATAGCTTACTTTAATGATTAACTTATATTTCCATTTGTAAGTTAATATTTAGCTTGCTTTCCTTTGTTAATAAACTATTTTAATAGTCATTAAATTCCCTACTTATTTCAACATTTTTTTAAAACTGCGTGTCAAAGACAATTTAACTATTCCATCTTATTTTAAGATTGTCAGAGACAAGGCAATCGCCGACAAAGATGTTCACATGGTTAAAGCGTAGAAAAATTATAAAAAGTATATAGATACTTTTAATGAACATTTCAAACACATTTTAAGAATTTGGCAGCACAAAAAAGAGCCGCGGCACTGCGGTTGAGAATCACTGGCTTAGAGAATCGACACACAGATCAAAAAAGGGCATGCTGCATTAAACACTGTTTTGTAAAAATGTCAATATTTAAGGGGCAATGCTGTATATTCGATTAAATAATTAATTCTTTAACAACAAA
>NC_092209.1:14494922-14518723 GCF_043381705.1 Parasteatoda tepidariorum
TATGAAAATTCATGCTTTTTATTGTAATAATGTCTCTACAAATAACAATTTAACATGAAAACATTTTGTTACTTAATTCTCATCAGAATTCTGTTATTTTATTAATTAAAGCTATATATTTGTTGAGTTTTAAAACAATTTTGTTATTCTCATATAAGTCTATTTAATATGTTTTTGCAATATATTATGCATTTGTCTTCCCCTTCTTTTTGACAAGACTTCTAAATTCTTTGCCAATTTTATGCATTTCAAGTATAGTGCGGCTTTGAGAGAACTCCCCGAGACTAAAAGTCTGGGGCTGTGTGCTACTATGGTAACAAGCGAGGGCACATTTCTAATGGGGGTGATATGTAGGAAAGAAGGTGTCAATTGGTTTACTTACGACAACCTATGTCAAGATTAAGACAAAACTATTCACCCCTATTTAAAGTTTCCTTTCCTCGTAACCATAGAGACAGTTGTCTGGAGGAGTTCTCCTACTATACTTCACCATCATGCTTCATATTGTAGTAGACAGCCATAATCTGTGTTAAATTTTAATTTTCGTAATAAAGGTTTTTTACAGTTTTGTTTCTTTATTTCGTTATTAATATAATTCTATTTAAATTGTTGTCTTATTGATAGTGAATGTTTGTGAAATTCACTTAACTAAGACAATGACACCTTAAATCATAGTATTAAAAAAATTATTTTGTTGATTTTGAGAAACTCCCAATAAAGTTTTATTTGGATAAGTTTTCCCAATGATCAATATATTCTACAGCTTATAAAAATCTCTATCATGAACTAGGTTGAGTCGACACATCTTCAAATATCCCCATTAAAAGTATTTATTTTAAAACATGCTATGATTCAACTTTTTATGGTATGGCAAGTTTTTTATTGTAAGAAAAATAATTTTCAGCTTAGGGCTCCAATAGAACTAAAAAGACTTATACACAAATATGGATTTGGAGGCCCACAGTGGGACAAAAATCTATTTTTTGCAATCGAAAATGGAAAAAACTGAGTATTTTTAAGAATTATATTTAAAATGATTTTTTTTAATAATAAAATATCTAAAGAATATGATAGTGAACTTCATTTTGTTGTTATATGAATATTAAGTGCAATAAAATTCAGATCAAGTTAACCTAAAAAAATTTTGGATTGATTTTTATTTAAATGATTGGATAAATTAATATTTTAGCCAAATTAACAAATACTAGTGACTAATTTTTTTTGTTGTTGTTGCTTTTAAAGTAAATTACTTTCATTTGGCCTGGAGCTATGTAGGGCTTTTTTTTTTTGTTGTTGCCCTTCCAAAAAATACAACTGAGAAGAGGAAGAGTCAAGATATAGAACTGGTCTCCTCCCCAGATGGTGTGTTTGAGCGTTGCAATCCCAAATATTTAGAAATATGAAAATGACAATTAATGGTTGTTTTTTTAAAAATCATTTTCATTTATATATTGAAAGGTCATTAATACAAATTTATATTTAATTTTCCTATAAATATGTATTGTTAACAATACATATTGTTTTGTTTTAATATTTTATTGCGATAAACAGTTTTCAAATATCTTTTAGGTTAAATTTATCGAAATTTTGTTGCCCTTATTGTTTATTTAACAGCAAAATAAAGTGCACTGGCATTCCTTGGACAATTTACAACAAAGAAACATATTAAAAGTATCACTTGGAAAAAACACATTTTTGACAACAATAATTGATTTTTGTCTTTATGTGAACCTTAAAAAAGACCTTATTTTTCTTTCAGAACCTTAAAAAAAAACCTAATTATAACTCTAAGACTTAACTGCTTTAATATTGTTCCACTGACTATTCTTAGTGCAATAAATTTTGATGATTCTTGATCGCAATGCTCGAATACACCATCTGGGGAAAATGCTGGGTCCATCTCCTAATACTCTACTAAGTTGTATAGGAATAAACTGCAATATTTTCCTCTTTCTTGATCTTTTTCGTATTTAATTGTCAGAAAAATTTCCACGACACTTTCTTTTAGAACTATGTTCAATGTACTTTTAATTTCCTAACTTAAAAGTTTGTAATCTATTTGAAAATCAAGACAGAAACTAGCATACTTCCTTCTCCTACGACACTCTACACTGTAATGGTGAAAGCATGTGAAGTGTTGCCATAGGTAAAGAGTTCTGCTTATAGTAAAGAAATTTTTTTTTATTAATGCATCTTTTCAAAAATATACTTTCATAATGCATGTTTCAAAAATTGCACTACTTTAAATTGCGTCACTTGAAATTATTATAAATTATCATTGTTTTTAATTACAGTACTTATTATAGTTTTAATATTTTTAATCATAAAGCAGATAGTTCAATTAATTAAGATCAATACCTTTCATAAATAAATGTGATTCAAATAGTAATAAGAATGAAAAAATACAACATGAAAATAAAATTTTATTTATAAAATATCAATATATTTTGAGCTTTTCTTTTTTAAATTCTTCAATATAAATATCACAATCAAAATTTGCTTAATACTCTTAATAAATAAATGTGATTGAAAATATACAACAGGAAAATAAATTTATTTTTGAAATGCCAATGAATATTTTGGGTTTTTCTTTTTTTCACGAATTTAAATGATATTCAACATTTTAAAAATTTATCGATACTTAAATTTAAAATTATATAAAACTTCTCACGAGTTTATAAGTACAAATAATTTATTTTTCAGAATTCATAATACCAGATTTTTTTGTATTATCAAGTATGATTTTAGCTTGCTCCTCATTTTTCATCTAAAAAAAATTATATTGATGATTGTTTTCTGAGAAAATACAGGGAGATTTTTCAGCTAACTGTAACACAGTCCCTATTGTTAAATACATTTCATAGTCTAAAATTAAATTCATACATTAGAAACTTCCTACAAGTTTTTAAGTACAAATAATTTATTTTTCTGAATTCATAATACCAGATTTGTTTGTATAATCAATAAGTATGACTTTAGGTTGTTCCTGATATTTCATCAAAAAATAATATATCGCTCCTTGTTTTCTGAATATAACACATGCCTTATAACTAAATAGATACATAAGAAACTCCTTACGAGTTTCTAAGAACTGATAGGTAATTTTTTTTCAGAATTCGTTATACTAGATTTGTTTGCGTTATCAACAAGTATAATTTTAGCTTGTTCCTGATGTTTCAACAAAAAATAATATATAGATGCTTGTTTCCTGAGCATAATACAGGGAGACTTTTCAGCTAACTGTAACACATGCCCTAATATTAAATACATTTCTTCTGGTCGTACAAGAAAAAGTTTAACTGTTGTGGATAAAAGATTGCTTAAAAAGATTTCATCTTCAAAATCTTGCTCAGTATTCACAAATTGTTCAATAATATAGGGAGAATTTTTCATTTCCTTGCCATAATTTCCAATAAGTTTTAGCAAAGAAAGTTTCCCGCTCTTATTACTCAATCTTTGGGATTGTTGTGAAATAGCCTCTAATGCTAAGTCTTTTAATACAGTTAATTTACTGAAATCTAATTCTGATAGAGAATTTAAAATGTCCTCATTGAGATTGTTATATGTCAAATCAATCAAACTTACAAAGTCTTTATAATTCTCAACGGGATATAACTTAAGAATTGATATATAGCTTTGTATGGCTTGATGCGAGACATCTTTTTCAATGTCGCAACAATACAGCAGGAACTCTTCTGCCATTTCAGATGCATTGTTACAATCGACAAAATGAACCAAAATTTTTAGTTTCTTCACCTTGATAACAGCCGAGTCACTGAATTTGCATATTAAGAGATCTTTACTGGGAAAGAAGACATCTTTGTACTCTGGTAGAAATGACTCTACAATCTCCAACAATGCAAAAAGCAGTTCGTTGGTGGAGGAAATCAACAAGAACTTCAACTGAGGAAAAATCTGCGATAAAATATCCCTGGAGAAATTTTTTTGCAAATGATTTATATAACAGATGGCAACATCAGCAGCCAAAGAAAAAACAGCTGGGTTTGAGTTTAGTAACTTCTCATCGAGTGCATTGAGAAAACTTATGAGTTCCTCAGAGTTTTTTGGAGTGTACTTTTTGAGAACCATGTATAAAACTGCAAAATTCCATTCTTGGAATTCCGAAATTCTGGAAACCAGGTAAGCAATCATTTTAGAATTCACCACTATTCCACCATCAAATTGCAAAATCTCTTCCAATGCAGAAAGACAGCTACATATAACGGAGGGGTCAGGATCTCTTATCATCTCGTAAAGCTTGTTTATGATGTCTTGATTGGCATCAATATTACTTTCATTTATAATTAATGAACTTGAAGTGGCGGCAGTAGAACGCACATAAGCACTTGGGTCTTCTAAGGCTTTAGGCAACAGTTGAAATGCCAGTTCAGATAAACATTCAATGGATGAAGCAGTTTTGATTACCAACTTTCTCATATATGGATTTGGATCTTGAAAATCTTTTAATAGACTATTGGTGGCCAGAATATTCAAATCCGAAATTTTTGATGAATATCTATAAAAAAAAATATCAGCATTTTATTAAAACAAGTATATAAGCAGGTTAGTATATGTGTGTACATGATATAATATACAGGGATGATTGTGAGCCCTATTCAAAAATCCTGAAAATTTCTTTAGTAAAATCATGAATGACGAATTCCAAAAAATTAATGTCTATATAAATTTAAATCATTGACAGAAGCCAACTTGCTCTAAACAGCAAATAAATATTTTCGAGTGGTAGTTTATTAACGTGTGATTCTTGATTTAATAAATTCAATTTATTATGTTTTTATCCACCACTATTTATTAATTATTCGAAAGTTTATATAATTCACCCTTTTGTTTTAGTTATGTCATACCAGACCATTTTAAAAGTAAGCAAAATTAGTTAAATATTTGCACAATTTTATTTCTAGTAGTTTACAGCTATTTAAATTATTATGGTGTTCCCGAAGCATTTGGCATCGTACATGAAATTCTAAATAAATTATATGCAGTATAATTTAAATTAATAATTATTTTTAAGTTTAATTTTATCTCTAATCACATTTACTATTCTACCAGAAAAAATATTTACAAATGGAAGAGATGCCAAGTATAAATTCTAGTTCAAATATTTTTTAAACAAAATATACAAGAATTTTTATACATAAATGTGATTGATGATTTCTTTAAGTTTCTGGACCTTGAATATCCGGATGGCGGTCAACGAGAAATCCAAAAATCCAGATTTTTCTCCGGGGCACAATCATTTCCGAATATGTATACACAGTGAAACCTCCGTTAAACGGACATTCTTGGGACCGAAAAAATTGTCCGTTTACGGGAAGGGTACCCTAATAATGAAGTTTAACACAGTAAACTGTTTTTAGTGTATTTTCAAAGATGTAGAAATAATTAAATAATCTACAATAAGTATCTGCAAAGATGTTTATTTAAACTTAACGAAAATGAAAAAAAGAATTTATAAAGAAGTTTTATATGAATACATAATATTAGATGCAGATACAGATAAATGAATATAATTTTCCTATCAGTATAGATACTTAAGTTAAACATATGATATCGAATAGGAGCTTTCAGTCCTCAGTTGGTTTCAATTATTAGGTTTACATCCCATTACACCTACCTATCATTTGATAGAGAACATGGTTAATACCTTCTTGAAAGTAAACCTCCCAGAATTCACATGGAAAAAAAGCAATGCCTGTATTTAAGTCATGAGAACATATGGAGTTGATTCTTCACAATCGATCAGCTATCAAGTGTCTGAATAAATGTTTCATTTATGTGAACACCTCAAAAATTACACTTCTGCTCTCTTTTTTACCCCACTTGTGTTAAATACAGTCTTCAAATTGATAAGAAAATTAAAGAAATTTTCAATGGGGAAGAAGGGTTGAGAGCATTTAAGATGTCATTTCAACTTGAGGGATCTCATAACATGTGTGGTCCAGATGAAAGGATCAAAAGATGCGGCTGTCTGAATTCTTTCAGAAGAGCAGTATCATTTTCTCTCCTTTCTTTACATTGATAAGGCAAGGTGACAGGAGGAAGATAGATTCTTCAGTAGTGAAATAGCTTAACAATATTTTTAGTTATTGATAAGACAAAAAATTTGCAAGTTTTGAAAATGACGAAAAGTTGCTTTTTCCGCCTCGCAATTTAAAGCAGAAATAGTTTTTTTTTTCAAATTTAGAGAAAGTAGTGATCAGTTTGAGGAGATAGAAAATAACGTTTCAGGGCCAATATAACTGTCCGCGTCCGCTTACAGGAGTGTCCAATTTGCAGAGAATGTACATAATGGTTTATGCATAGAAGATTCCCGGGGAATTAAAAATATGTCTGTATTGAGAGGCGTCCGTTTTGCAGGAGGGTACATAACTGGAGGTTTCACTGTATATAGATGCAGGGTTGCCACTAAATACTGTAACACTCCAAAAATTAGGAGTTAATTTTAATATTTAGGTAAAAATAATTGCTTTCTCTCTCAATTTCTGTGAGTGGCACTTTCTATAAATATAGAAAATTTTTGTTAAGAGCAAAAAATGTAGAATCAGTTTAAAGATGGAATCGTAAAGGTTGATGGTTAGAGAGCTTTTTGATCTCGGATTTTCTACTGGTAGAATCTTAAAGCAACTAAAACCTCCTGTCTCTAATAGAACAATTATATTTCGAATTATAAATCGATTATTGGATACTAATAGCGATAAAGATGAGCCAAAGTCTGGTTGACCACGCTCAATTCACAACGTTCTGCTAATAAAATGGCTGCAGAAGATAAATTGAGTCATACAACTACACAAGTTATATTAAATGAAAACATGGTTTTATGCCCTTATTGCAAATGAAAAGTTCAAGGTTTGACTATTGTACAAAAATTAAAAAGGTTACAAACACGTACAAAATTTCTGAACTGACGCGGTAACAAAAGTGTTGACAGAATAATCTTTTCGGATGAGAAAATATTTTGTACTTGAAGTTATAGTACTAAAATAATGTTGCAAATTCGGCAAACTTTGATAATAAACCTGAAAATGTTTGAACTGTACAACACTTTCAGTACAAGAGTTCTGTAATGGTTTGGGCTGCAGTGTCAAGTAACGAAAAATTTCCTCTGAAATCCATCAATAAAGGGGTAAAAATTTATTCTGAATATTACAAAAAGGAAGCATTAGTTACACATTTATTTCCACACGCTGACAGATAGTATCCCGAAACAGATTAGATATTACAACAAAATTTAGCACCACACTGAACCAAAACAAAAAAAGGCTTGGATCAATATCATTTGCTTGAAGTTTATCAAGCAAGAAGATTGGCCACCTTCATCGGATCTAAATCCATTAAACTATTGTGTTTGGGGTATTTTAGATTTTAAAGTTAATGCTAAGCGGCACAGAAATTTTGACCATCTCAGACTTTCTTTATAGCATGAATGGGACAAATTACCACTTAAAATTATTCATGCCGACATCAGACTATGGCGTAAGATATTATCTTTATTAATCAATAAAAATGGTGGTTGATTCATATAAAATATTTTAATGTAAACTTCTATTTATAGTGTTCATCATATTTGAGTATTCATTATTTTCTATTTAATATGTGCATAATAAAATGATTTGATATTTGTAACGATAGCCACCCTGTATATATTCAAAATGTAAATGATTAATTAGGGTGAAATAGTGAACTTTTGTAACTACACATTACTTGAAATTATGAAATGAAATTACTATAACTTCAATAATAGAATATAGTTTGAACGCGCTTTAAAATTAATCAAAATAACATAACAGTTTTTAAGGTTGATAACAAAAATTTCAAAGATAAGAAAACTTTGTGATTGAACTTTATTTTCAAATGACTCTAAAAATAGCAACTGCAACAAATTATTCTAACACATTTAATTATATCAAATAAAAGATTAGACTACAATAAGCTATTGTCAATCAAATAATACATTTTTCCAATTAAGTACATGGGCAATTTTTGTTTGAATCTCAATAATCTTATATATATTGAAATCTAAATTATTAACCTAATTAAAATATGTTTGTTTTCTACAGAAAACTTAAGACTTAATGAAGTAAAACATTTTATTTGGATATTTAATATGCAAAAATATATTTAACGTACAAAGTAATTTGACTAGAAATATTATTTTGAATAGAGTATCTGTAACATCGATGCAAATAAAATATTATAGACTTTTTATGGACATATGAAAAACAAACTATTTTTTAACAATATTTTATAATAAAAATTTTTAAAAAAAATACATATGTATAAAAAGTGATTAAACACATATTGTTTTACAAACATAGCACTGATGAAAAAATCGTACTTCTTAATATAAAATTAATGTGTACTGTTTAAACAATTTTTTTAGTAAACATATAATATCAAACAAAAGATTTTTTTAAGAAAAATATAATGAATTTATTTACAATACAAATTGAGCGTTTGTATAATATATTTTACTTCTCGACCATTTTCTTTCATATTGGTATAAATTTACCAATATTGATTACTGATTCTTTTCAGAATTTAAAAATTTAGAAAAAATGCTACAATCAGAAATTTTTTTCTAGGGCAATTCTAGCATTTATCTAAATTATGTTTCCAGACTTTAAATTATTAAATCAGTTAAGAAAAAAAATCAAGAAGCTCTAATATTACTAAAAATTTAAAAATAAATAAAAAAGCTTTTAGTAAAATTTACATTTCTCTATGTTTTAGTAATTTTCATAAGCTAAAAAACTTTTTAAAAATTAAAAACAGGGTGTTATGGGTTTAACACAATATGTAACACAAAGATTTTCATAAAGATAAAAAGGGCAGGGGTGCTTTTTCAAAAACAAGAGCACCTACTGTTTGAAAGAGTACTAATCTTACAAATTATAAAATATTTAGCTATTATATTTAGCTAGATTAATGCTCTTCAAAATAATATTTAAAATACTAAAAAAAATATGAAAAATAATGTTTTACACATAGCGTAAAAATAATTTGCAATAGTTATAGTTATCTGAAATTACTGATTTCTGTTAAAAAAATTTGTTTTCTTTCTTAAAAAAAAAGGGTAAAAATATGTTGTTGTTTTAATAAGAAAAAGAGAAAATTTTTACAAAAAGGGCAAGTGGATGCATTTATCTCTGCAAAAAGGCAGGGTGGATGGGGCTACCCTTCAAAAACACTTAGGGAGAACAATGTTACATCCCCAATAGCAAGTTTATTAAAAAAAAAAAAAAAAAGTCAAATAAAAATAAGACTAAGTAGGTAGTTATTAAAAAAAAATTTTTTTTTTAAATATTACATGATTTTTTAAAGCTGAACTACACACATTTTAAGCTTGCAAACATGACCTTCTGAATGATGGAATTATCCTTTGAAAAAATATCACAAGAAATATATATAGAAGCTTGGATGTGGTTTATTTTTATTTGAAAACAAATTTTAAAAAAAGATTTTTTCACAAGTGCAGATTTTTTTTTTTTTTGGCTATTCCCTCTTCTTCCGAAACATAGAATATTTTTTTTAACTTGTTCAACAATTCTTTCCAAATCAGGGTAGACAGAAACAGTCATAAGAATTTGAGAAAGATGAAATGGTGAATTCTTATTCTAATTTTTCCCTCAAAGGTTATTTTTAATACAGATATATGTATATATAGGTATACAGCTTTTGTTATATGCTTTGGCAAAAATAAAAAATTTCTTTTTCCCCTAGTATATTCAGAAAATCTTTTAACAGGTTACTAAAATAACTACTGTAGCAAAAACCATGATTTATTATTATTATTTTTATCAAGTTTTACCATTTTATTTTACTTTCACTAAGGGCAGTAGGAGTCATTGGGCATTTACCAATAATGGTGAAACTGTCCTTTTTCGATGTACCTTTTCTCAACATCTAAGTAAGATATTGCTTTAGTTTTTTTCTGAACTTTTAGTTTTTCTTTTTTTTAAAAAGTTTCAGCAAAAATTTTTCAAAACTCAAGAATTCCTGTTAATGCTAAAACATTATCACAAGATACAATTGATATAATCTCAAATATCCCCAAAAAATTTCAAAACGATATCATAAGTAGTTTCTTAGAAAAGGTACATAGAAAAAGGTTAGTTTTAGCATTAATGATAATTGTCTCACCGACACCCCTTGAAAGAAATATTTTCAGCGAAACAATTTTTCCCACAATTGTGAGTACTTACTAATATTGATAAAATAACTGAATTCTTTTGTTTATTTTATTTCTCCCACAAACTAATTTTTAGTATACTTTTTAATGAAAAGATCAAAAATTATAAAAATAAATAAATAATAAAAAAAACATTCTTTCAATTTACAAAACACAATTTTTTTTACCTGGTTAAAAAAGAATACATCACTTTTTTTAACGGAGGAGATGGCAAAGCCAAGTATTTTATAATTTTCCCAGCCAACGGAGAAGCATCAATATTTTTCATCATGATATTTAATATCTGAAAATATATTATATTGATTTATAACTTATAAGAACAATGCTATCAAAGTAGTTAAAAATCAAAAATAACCAGTTTGTCATTAAAACAAATGCTTACACATGTTGAGAGTTCAAGATGTTTTCCCTCAGATTCTAGAGAATCCAACTCAGACATCAGGGAAGAAAGGGAAGTCATTTTGCAAACTCAACTTCAGCTGTGCAAAATGTTAAAAAATGAGATATTGATAAGTAGAGTTCACATTTCACACATGCAATGGAAATTTAGAGGTCTAATATAACCACCTAGGTTATCATTCAGTGGTTCAAAAAATTAATATGGTAGACAAACTTGAGAAGAAAAAAATATTGAACTTTACAAATGCAAATTCATGTTATGGTATTCATCAAAAGTTTTTATGTCGTCTATAATATTTATTGTCATCTATAACACCCTAAAACTAATTTGGTTCCATACCAAATAATTATTAAAGATTAGAATTTATTAAAATTCAGTGAAAAAAGTTTAAATAATATTAGTAAATAAATTCAACATACATATTAAAAAAGTAGAGATCAAATAAATGAGTAAAACAGAGAAAGTAAAAACTAGCAAAATATTATATTAAAACTTATCTTAATAACTTTTTCTTTGGTATTTGGCTCTATTGCTGAATATTCGGTTGGCCAAATATTTAACCAAATATTCAGCAAAGTATTATTTGGAAAGTTAGTTTTTGACAAAGTTATTTTTGGGGGATTAATTTTTAAAAAAATAATCTAAATTTGTATTTTTTACTATACATTATTATAAATAGTTTTTACATATATTTTTTAAGTTCTAAGACTTGTTAATTTATATTCTGAAAGACACATGGAAAAGCATAATTCGGAGAATTGAAACTTGATTACTGAACCATGAGTTTCGTGAAACTGATTTTATTATTATTTTTTTAAAAATTATATTCATCAAGTTAATTTCATCGTTTTATTAACACTTTATGTTTTAAAAATTGAGAACTTTTTTTTCGTTTTTGATTCATTTTTGCTTATTTTTCTGTTTTAACTGATGTGAAGTATGTTAATGGCGCGTTTCTAATATACTAAATTCCTTTATTGTTACGTTTTTTCCTTTACGGTAAGACAAATAACTAGTAACATAGAAAACTGTAATTCTCAAAGTTTAAGTAATATTTCAAAACTAAAAACAATTTTTTTCTGTTTTCCTTTTGATTTTTTTTATTAACTTTTCTTTCTATCAGTTTTTTTTATCATGACAGCATTTTTTAAACACCATTTCTAATGAACTTTATTTTTTATGGTAACTGTTTTTTCTATAAATGTGGCAATGTGAAAAGTTAAATCAAGACTTTTAGTGTTAAATCTTTGGTTTAAAAACTAAGAACCATTTTATTTTGGTTTTTATCTAGCTTTTCCATTTTCAAAAAAAACAAAACCATAATAATATTTTCATGTACTTTTTTAATATGATGCGGAAATTAAGAGGATTGATATTTAGACTTTAATCTTCACTTTTTCTTGAAAATACAGTCATTGGAAAATTTAAATATTCAGCTTCAAAATTTTCTTTCAATAATTAAGATCGATTATTATTTTTTGTGTTTCGCTTTTGCATATAATTTTTATTTTAATACAGGCGTTTCCATGATAGTGTTTAAAAGCATTTTTGATTGACATTATCTCTTTCAATATTCTATGGATAATTTTTTTTCTGGAAAATATTTTTAGTATTAAAGTATTGTTTTAAAAATTAAGAATATATTTTTTCAATTTATTATTTTTTAGCAATGTTACAACTTTATTTTTTTTAATAGCTTTCTTTATCTTAAATAGTTATGGGCTTTTAACCTTTTTCTGATTTTAAATTTTAAATATTGGGTTTTGATCATCTGTGTAAAGTGTACCATGTATTGATGGTGACGTTTGACGTTTTTGACTGACCATCTCTACTGGCCCTGCATGGCCATGTTGATTTTGTTTGAGTCTTTAGCTCATCTTATAAATGATCAACCATATGCTTTGTATTGTAGAGACACCACAATTGTCGACAAATTTGGGGATGATCTTGTGCAGGTTGGTTTTAACTTTTGAGCCACGTATTGTTTTAAATATAAGGGTCTGTTGACCTTATCCTAAGCTATAAAGTAATAAGGGTTTGTTGACCTATTTTTAACCATAAAGTCATAAGGGCCTGTTAGCCCAAATACCTTTTACTTTTAATTCTATAATGGCTCAATTTTAGCAGATGTCATTGATGACCTTTTTGGTGCTGTTACTTGCGATATTGCACTTTTTCTGTCGAGCTGTTGCCACTGACATCTGTGATTTTAAAATAATTGTTGTTGATATAATTTCTGGTGTTTTATGTATGTTTAATATACTCCCCTCCGCAGAGGATCAAAATTGTGATGGCATGTCTTCGGATCATCCTCCGGGATGTTTCCCAGACCGTCGCCAATAGCCCATTGTGCAGCTCTAGTGCAACGTAAATTAACAACAACAACAACGTTTAATATATGTTTCATGTATCTACACTCGTATGCCCCTAAATAGGGCAGGTCGGGTCACAAATAAACAATTATCTTAAATAGTTCTAATTATCTTAATCATTTCTATTGGAGTTTCTTCCCTTTACCTCATACCAATAATACAATGACTAAAGTTATTTCTAAATAAATAAAATATTTAATAATGATTTTTTAGAAGAAAAAAAAATTCAAGAGTGATATTAGTGGACAGTTTCTTATTAAATGGTGTTCATTGAAGTATAAAATTTTTTAGGCAAGCTACTATATAGTAGACCTGAAAATTTAAATTTTCAGTTAGTAGCCAGTAGACTTTAATAACTAAGTAGCCGCCTTTGGTCAAACCTAATGAGTCAGTATCTAATATCGATTGGTCCTTTTAATTTAATATCCACTTTTTACTAACTTATTCTTCTTGCCTAGATTAAATCATATTGTTTAAAAAAAATCCTATGATAAATAATCTACCTCCATTAAAAGTTTATACTACAATAAAAATAATATAAATATGCGTCAAAAATTAATTAAACATACTGATTTTAAAGAACTTTATTTAAAAAATATTTGGGAGGCAAAATAAATTTAATGTAAACATTACAATTTTGAAATAAGTGAATTGTTAAGGAACTTTCTTTGAACAAATTGCAGGATCAAAATTTTTTAATGGAGACAGTGAACATATTAATGAAAATTCTATTTATTTAATTTAAATCGCCACTTTTTTTACTCGCCACATAGCAGGTAGTCATTTTCAGGTCTATTATATAGTTATTATCATAAGGTCAAGAACCCAGCAGTAGAACTTAACAGTTACAGTTGGCATGCACCTGTATTAATATTAAAATATCCTCAAAAAAAGAATGTTTTCTAATGCATCAATAATAACTTATCAATAAAGCAAATTTTACTAAAATTAGCCATCTATCTCTTTATGATAGTAAATTAATTTATTCCATACAGTATAGAGCAGGGACGGGCAAACTTTTTTGGCCGAGGGCAAAAAATCGAGAAGAAAATGTTTGGTGAGCCAAGTAAAAATTCCAAAATTTAAAAAAAATAATAATAATAAAAAACAATATGATAATTTTAATTTAAATATTTAATGAGATGAATGAAATTGTAATTTCATTTTGAAAAGTTCCTTACATTGAAGTGCAAAGTGAGATGTACTTATTTTAAGAAACGAAGCTAATGCTAAATGCTTGTATGTTAGTCTACTTCTGAAATGATTTTTCCTAAAGTTCATTGCTGAAAACAAATGTTCACAAATAAAAGATTAAGCAAACTTAGCACTGACTTTCTGGGCAAGAAACATTAAATTTTGGAAGCAAGCTTTTGGTAATGATTCATAAAACTCAAACTTTGGCATATTTAGAAACTACTGCTTCAGATGATTGTTAGATTGTCGGCTAGTTGGAACTTAAAATGTGCAGTCTGCCACATGTGAAGTAAATTTCACCTATATTAGATTATAAAAGTCTACTCCTCGAGAAAGACAAATGCCAGTTGGAGCCAATCTATGGCGATTCTATAAAGAACTTCTGCTTTCAATATTTTACCAAATGAAGCTGTTTGTGCTAACTATTTCCATCAATTTACGTTTTGTAGAACAAAAACAGAGAAAGTAAAAAGGTCATCAGTACGTTGTTAAAAAAGAAAGAGCAGAAATAGCTTCAAACAAAGTTGACAAGAAAATGGATGTATATTGTTTATATTTACCATGGATCGGCAAGTTAAAATTCTATCAGCGGGCCGGATAAAACCTTTTGGCGTGCCAAAGTTTGAACATCCCTGATATAGAGCAATAATAACATGCTTATCAAATGCAAAAAATATTTCTTTATTGGTATCTATTTGGGGCAACTGCAATAGCCAAAATTATTTTAAAATATTTTTATAAAATTTAAAGATATTTGTCTGGGTGGTTACCACAAATAATACAATTTGAGTTGATATCCTTCCTTGATGTTTTAAATTAGTTTCCAATGAGCCATAGACCAGATCTCAGCAAAACATGATTATTTTGAGGGGAATTATAAATCGACTATGTCAACCTTTATCTATCAAAAAGTACCTCATGATAAAATCAAGTTAACATGCCTTATATACTAGTGAATTGGTATTCAATATTTATAGTGGTAGTTACGCCACAATTTTAGTGCAGGTACTGATACCGAAATCATCTTCAAATTCAAAGCAACAATAAATTAAAATTTATTAAACTTTGATTAATCACCCCCAGAAAATAGGAGTTATATAGGAAATATCGGGACATAAGCTTGCCATTAAAATATTTTGATTATCGTAGTATAAATTATAAAAGAATGGCGCTTTAATTCAAAAATTTCAACTTCTGTAATATCCACCAAAATGAAACAGTGATAATTAGAGAAAAGAAAACGGAAATTTAAATTAGTTAACGAATAAATTAATCAGCTACAGTTGCAATACAGAATAAAATATCAAAAAAAATTTCTTACAGTATTTATACTAATCTAGGATTTTACCTTATATACTCTTAACAAATGATATAATTACTGAATATTTCCTTGATTACGGTTTTAAGCGCCTTTTTGTTTCATTTTTGGGAGAAATAATTGGAGTTTTCGATGAATAACTAAAAATTTATTTTCAATCATGAAAATTTTGTTTATTTACATGCTAAGCTTCTGGCTACTTATTTCTTTCTTGAATGTCATTTTTACTTTTATTTACACTTGCAGGGTCAATTTTGATGATGCGGTTAGCTGGAAACACTTGCGTTTTCTCATGATTTATTACTTAATATAGAGTTAAATAAATATACAAATAAAATTAATAACAAGATTAGAAAAAGGTAGCTAACTCTCAAATGTTTCTTGATTGTTCACTCTCAATACATCCAATTCACATATGCGATCGCATGTGAATGCAATTCGAGCGTGCGTGAGCAGTTCGTTTAATCGGTAAAGCATAAACGCACTTAATGCGCTAAACTTCAAAAATTTGTGTTTTATTTGTATATTAAAATACTTGTTCTTACCATTCCGTTGGATAAACAAGTTTTCAAAAATACATGTATTCTAAAAATGTGTAGAATCGAAAATCCTGTGCTCCGTCACTGAGCAGTAACAAGGGCAAATATCCGGAGAAAATTTGCTTCCTCTTCAGATCTATGAGCAAATTGAGTAAGTGATCTCTAAAATTGTGATAGCATACTCATGAATGATACCCAAACCATCGCCAATAGCCCATTATGTAGCTCTAATGCGAAGTAAATAAAGTGCCTACCTGAACCAAAACTTTTTTTGATACACTTCATTTGATCGAGAGATAAGGGTGAGCATTCTCAATTTATGGACTTCCCACACCATTAATGGCCGTCAAAAGAAAAAGAGAACCTGATCAGCGATTATTTACGCGAATATTTTCCACTTATCAAGTTTTCATATTTCCTCGATTATGCTTGGAGAAGCATGAAACACATATTAGAAGAGAATGGATCTGAATACGCAAAATTTGAATCCGCGGTGGAAAGGATCTTTCGAGAATACCCTTCACCTATCGAAATCTTTTTTTTAAAGTGATTAGAGTTAGCATATTTTATATACTACTGAAACGATGTGTAATAATTGTAGTGGTAGTTACGCCACAATACTCCCTGATCAGAGTTTTATCAGGAATAGAATCCGATGAACAGATACCACTAAGTGGTGTATTTGCGACAGGCCGGGAGAGGTGTATTAAGTTGGCCAGATTTTGAGCTCTTCAGATGAGAACTGTATTTAGTTCACTGAGTTTTGAGCATTTGTCGTGGGAGCTGCATTAGGTTCACTGTTGTGTGTGTGATTGCTCCTATGTTGCTAGAAGCAGTCTAGTATGTTCAGGATACCAATCGTTATATCTATGTATATGTTACTTAAATAGTACAGACGATATTTTAAATAACAAAATCATACTCTGAAAATGTTTGGATGAACTCTATTTGGAAAATATAGTCCAAATAGCTTGGTCAGGAGAGAGATCCAAAGTTTGGACCCCTTAATGTTAGTTTCACTTTTTGCGTATTTTACCACATCTCGAAGAGATTTTATAAGAGTATTGCAATTTTTTTGCACCCAATTATAACATTTATTAATCCGAATGATAATCTCATGGAAAAAGTAATATTTAATAATTATTTTTTATTATTTTATTTAATAATTGTGAAAAAATGTGTTCTGAAAGGAACACAAATTTTAACATCATTTGAATTTAAATAGCAAAACGCGAAATTTAAGCGCATCCGGGTTGAGTTTTTTTTTGAGTATAAGTAAATATTAAAAGAAAAAAGTAATTTATTTCAAATTTGATTTCGCAAGAGCCATTCACAACCGATTTTTTTCAAACTTTGTATTCATTAAAGTGACACAAAAATTGTATACATTAAAATTATTTTTTTACTGTTATTAAATAAAATAATAGTTAAATATAAAAAAATTTAATTTTTTCATGAAATTATCTTTGGATAATCGAAATTTTTAATATTTTGCTAAACTTTCAATCGAATTTTGTTGTTTCGGAAAGGGTTAAAATTACATTACCTGTCAAAGTTTGTCTTTCATTACTATTTGTCTTCTATAACAATTTCAAGAACAACAAATTTCGAATGAAAATTCTTTGCTGGCAGGGTATTAGCAATAAGTATAATCTTAGACAATTTACTCTAAGTGACGTACTTTAGCTCTTTGTTGTTTAAAGAAAAGTGGAAGCTAAATATTAAAATGTAATTAGTGGTTTGAAATATTTATTGAATTAGTGTAGCCAGACGAGATGCGCTGCACCGGCAGGGGTGAAAGCGAGACTGAAAAGAGGAAAGGCTGGTAGTAAAACCATTTCAGTTATAGCTAGTTTTGGGGAGGAGTTTACTTATTCTTTTTTTAAATTTTTCAACATTGTCTACTTTATTTTGGAAAGGAAGCTGTTTTATATATATGCCAGAATTATAAAAGAAATCTTGATAGTTACAGATATTTCATTTTTTTTCGAAAAAAATGCTGGAATGAAATGTTTTACGCTCCTCAGGTTTTTCTCTTTTCCGTCTTGCTATATAAGGGCTTTCACCCATGTGCAGAAAGAGTTAAAATGGTTAAGTACAATGGTGGTCAAGATCATTGTAAATCAAGTTTGTTAAATTAAAACTGGAATGCATACCTGCCAACTCTTCCGGATTTTCCGGATGATTTTATTTTCATATTTGAAGTGGTAGTAAATATATACTATTTTTTCTTTCATAAACTTAATTTTTAAATGATTTTGATCACCACTATTCTTACAAAAATGAAGCACATATATTAATATGCGTTACTATCATGGTTGTCAACTTAAGTTTTCTCAAATACAACGTATTTGTTTGCTTAAAATTGAAGTTTTAATTCCATTTTAATACCACTGGGAAAAATAATAATGGAAGGGATTAAAAGTTGGCAGGTATGAAATATTAAAAGTAAATTTCCTTCGAAAACCGGGAGAAGTTCGCAAATATTAGGTCTTCAGAAAATTTCTGTCCTCGAAAGTACACGTCTTATTTTACATTAATGCGACAGGTTCTTTTATTTAAAAAAAAGTGGTACGTTATTTTTCCTTTTACAGGCCTGCCAATTACTATTTTTTTGTTAATTGCTTTATATAGTGGTAGACTTTCAAAAACCAAAGCTTTCTGAAATTTTTGTAATTTTGCCAATATTTTAAAAGCTTCAACACGATAGAGCTGAAACAAAGTGGGACTGGATATAAACTTTTAAATTATTTTTATGTAGTGGTGTGGAAAATAACTTCAAATTAATAAAAAAATAATACATTAAAGCATAAACTTAGGTACCACTGGAATAAGTTTTTACAAAAAGCGTAGAAAACTAGCAGCCTGACTTTAACTAAATAGTAATGTTATAGCTGAAAGAGAAACAAAATATTTGACGCAAAAGTTCAAACTTGTAACGAAAGTATGAGACAGAATTAAGCAAAATGGTATTTTCAGTTCAGTTTTTTTCCCGCTTGAATGATTATAAAGAACGTATAAACTGAACTCGTATCATAAACTGAAATGCATTATCGTCTTTTTCAAACCACCCCTTACGTACCAAAGAAGTGGGGGCACTAAGTAGTCACCCGAGTGAATTTCAAAACGTCCTGGTTAGCAATAAATTGAAATCGAAACTGTAGCTTGGAGAAACGTATTGCAGATTTAAAATCAGCAGCAAGAAAATATCGAAGATTTGTTCAAAAATCCAACGCACCAGAAAATAAAAAATTTTCTCCAGTGTGATTCGTTTAGTTTTAATTCCATAAAAAAAAGGATTTTTTTTCCATAATGATTTAAGAATTTATTTAAGAATTAAAGTACATTTTGCTTTTCACCTAAGTTAAATTACGTTTCGATTAAATTTCTCTTATTACATGTAATCAAAATGGAAACAACCTAATGAGTTAACACTGACTTAGAACAATTTCATCCAGGATGATATTTAATAAAATTTAGGATATATATATATATATATATATATATATGTATNACTAATTAGAAATTATCTTTTTTAATGCTGTATATATATATATATATATATATATGAGCTGACAAAATTTTATGACATTTGCTTACTGAACTATTATAATTCCTTTATTAAAATCTATGGATATCTAACAATAGAAATCCAACAACAGAAACGTCCAAGTCAGAGGCTGAACTAGATCAGAGTTCCACTATCATTCAATCAATTTCAGTTTGCTCAATTCCTATTGGACGATTCGTATTTCTATCACGTAAGTAACGAATTCTTATTGGTTGCATCTGTAACTGATTGATCATTGATGGTTTCCCAGTGGACGGGAAAGTGAAGTGACATCAGCTTAGACATCTCTATCTTTTGTTGGCAGCACTGCTTTTTGCAACCTGTGCGAGGCCAGATGTTTATCGCTTTTATTAAGCTCTTAATATTAATTTTCTTTTAATTTTTCAGAGCTATCATAAGCAAGACTTTTTAAAAAAAATTTTTATCACTCCCCATTATTAAATTCAATATTTTTTGTAAACAAGTCATTTGAAACCTGTATTACTAAAAAATGTGTTTTTGTTATTTTAGTTGGAGAAATTTATGGTATTTTTAAAATAAATGTGTAACTTTTAAATCTCCATCCATGCTTAAGGCTGATGCAAAAATGAAAGAGTGAAAAATATTTCTAAAAAAGATTTGAAAATTGGTTAGAAAATTCATTTTGTTGAAAAATTACTACATTTTGAATAAATAAGTGAGCAACTTTTCACCTGTAAAATATTGCAAAATGCCGGATTCAAAAGAGATTGCACAAATAAGCGAAGCAGATTATACAGATAGAACAAGTAAGTTAAAATTGAAACAATGATATATGAAATATATTTTTTTCATGGCAGAAGAGCTTGGATTTTTTTTTACAGTTTAATTCTAATGTTAATATTTTTTATTTCTGATAAAAATGCTGAGTGATAAAAATTGTGTCCTGCATATATAGATAAACCCCGCTCTAGTCAACACTGTTTATAGTGAACTCCCGGATATAGTGAACGAAATGTTCGGTCCCGTGCCTTGCTATGCACGTATAATGTGATTTTTTGTGGATATATTGAACTAAAAAAGTGAGGAAGTTGGATATTATGAACGGTTTTCTTTGATTGATATTTTTCCCTTTATTTTTTTTAATAATTTCGAAATGTCTACTTCAAAGTAAATACTTTTTTAAAACCATCTATAAAGTGGAATGCAGCGATAAGCGTTTTTTTTTTTTTTTTTTTTTTAAATCTCACTTTTCCATCCCTAAACAAAGGCCGACGAAGGCAGATGTATGGACACATTTTTCCCAGCATCAGCTAATGATTACTATTTTTTTTTTTTTTTTTGTATCGCNCAAGACGAACAGTAATAAGAAATAAAAGCAAGTTAACACTTTTTTTGTTACTACGTATTATTTTTCAGTCATTTCTGTGTTTCATTTTATTGGTCATTTATTTAAATAATGTATAATGAAAAGAAGGAGTTCGGAACTATTAGTTAAAATTGTTTGCGGACCGGATATAGTGAACAGAAATTTCGGTACCTTGAAGGTTCACTATATCGGGGTTTGACTGTATATTTAATCTGCTTTATAATAAAGCATACCTGCCAACTTTCAATCCTTCCGAGAATGGAGTTTTAGAGTAGTTGTAAAACAATAAACGAAAAACAAGCTGACTCAAAAATATATTCATATTTTGATCCCGTTGAAATTCGCTTGCGCAAGGATTATTATGCTTTCATATATTTATTGTAATTATTTATATGTAGCGGTGGTCAAACTCATTTATAATTATCATTATAATTCAAAAAGTTAATTGGAATAACCTGAGTATTGCTACCACTTTAAATATGAAAATAAAATCTTCCGAAAAATCCGGAAGAGTTGGCAGTTATGATAAAGGTGTTTACGAAATGTAAAACAAAAATTTCATTCTCCCAATTTTTTTTTTTTAGTATTTATATACTATGATATAATAATTAATAAAAGGGGAAGGTTGTGCGTTCATGTATCTCACATCTTTTCCTCAGAACAGTTTACGCTATCGTTTTAAATTTGGGCAGCAGTAGCCAGGGCCCTCGATCTGTCCCCGGTCCAAAAAAAAATAAAAAATCGTCCAAAACTTTTAAGTAGTTTATTGGGGATAACAAATCAATATTTATACTTTATAAATATATATTGTGATAGAGCCGTGGTGGCTAAATGGATAGAGTGTTCGCCTTTCGATGAGGTGAACCCGGTTCGAGTCCCAGCCTGGTGGCTGGTCGATACGAATTCCGCACCCAGCTTCTTCACAGGCCACTATGCTGGCGTAAAATATCCTCAGTGGAAGGCGGATCTTGAGTTATATTCTCCTTGCCGTCAGACTAACCGTTATAGGTTTTCATGGTTTTCCTCTCCATGTAACGTAAATGTGGTTTAGTTCCGTCAAAAAGTTTTCTAAGAAGACAAATTTCTCCCAATACTCGATCCTGGAGTTTCTTTGTTTTTTGGATTGGGTTCAAAATTTCAAGGTTATGGAATTGAACATTGGTAGTAGTAAACCCAAAATTGGGTCGGCTGTTCAACGACGGCTTAGAAATTAAATATATTGTGGCGAACACGAGTGTCTTTTATTCTCCTAGATAAATTTCAGAAGTGAAATAATTGAGTTACCTGCCCCTAACGTTTCGAGGAACGATCACGAGAACGTTGGCCATTAGAGTAATTTATCACATAGTAAAAAGTTAAAATAATAGAGGCTTCATAATTTCTTGAATTTAAAAGAAATTTATTAAAAAAAATTATTAAAAAATTTACGGAATGACTTCACAAGAAAATTATCTCGTAATTTAAGGTTGATTTTTTAATCGATCAAAAATTATAAGCGTATATAAAGCAGAAAGTACGTAAACAAAAGCTAAAGAAAGAAAATTTTAATAACTTTTCATTATTCAATCAAAAGTGAAAATAACTTTTGATCAGTCGATCAAAAGTTATTCAAGTTTGCTCCATTTGCAAAGTTTTCCATTGTCAAGTTTGAAAGGCTTGTTCCATTTGCTTACTAGTAACTTGTACTTTCGTAGTTAAAGATGTTAATATAGTTAGGTCGTTAATATTGTAATAAACCACATTTTCTAGCAGACAAACTTTTTTATATCAAACAATTGCTTCATATTGCTTTTTGATAAATTTTTTAAATAGTTTTAGGTTTTAACACTATAGGTATCAGTTTAAAACTCTGAAATATCTCATTGCTTACGAGAAATTGTTTTTCTTTTACTTATTTTTATATTTTTATTATTTTTTTAAAAGGAAATGTTTTCCTAGACAATTTCATATTGTAATTTATAAACATATTGTGTCTATACCTTCTATTTGATAGTTGAAGTAAAATGTTCTCATATTATCGAGTTATTTTATAGTAAAAATATTTAACCCTCATCACTCCAAGAATTTCGAAAAAAAATTTTCAGGCAAGTCCAAAATCTAAAATATCAACCCAAGTACTGGCCACATTTAAAAAAAAAATAAGAAGAATTTTCAAACATGTACAGTTGCATCAAGATATTGTAACAGCGAATCTTTTAGTTAATTTTTAAATTTTTTATGTCTTTTTATAATTCTGATACTGATATTCTGATAGCCCAAAAATCGCAACATTTTCAAAAAGCTTCAAAAATGCGTTTTAAACCATTTTAAAAATGCAAAAAATAGCAATAATTTCGCTGTGATATTTCTCCAAAAATGTGGTTTGGTGTAACAATAATAATTCCTAGTGTTGGCTTACATAATTATTAATTACAATGTAGGTTATATTTAATTTTTATAGCTTTTCCTGGAATACGCTATCTGTTCACTGTCATGTGTTTTCTTGGAACGCTCTTCTTGATTGCGGCGAGAGTTAATATGAGCGTGGCTATGGTAGCTTTGGTAAATAAAACAGCAATCTTCAATATGACACAAGTAACAAATGATTGCCCAAATCTCAAACTGAATAACATCACCGATCCAGCAAATACCATAAGTAAGGTATGTATGCTCAGTGGCTAAAGGTACTAAAGAGCAATTACGAAGGTTTGGGATTCGATCCTCACTCGTTGCTTGAAGTCCAACCAACTTCATATCGATAGGAACAGAATTCCTGGGAAATAAAGGCGGCTTGTGCACAATAGTGACAAAATCACGCTCTTTTCATTAACGTTGTGATATATATATATATATATATATGTGGGGGCGGCATCTGATACACTCTTACCTGA
>NC_092209.1:14519834-14538084 GCF_043381705.1 Parasteatoda tepidariorum
CCTTTATAGTATTGTAGATTTTTTTAAGGCTACGTTTCATTTGATTGTCTTATTATGCTCCAAGTTTTGAACAACTGAGATTTCACGTTGACTTTGCTGCTGCATTAATTGTCATGTTTCCAAAGAATTACCCTTATATATATGTATATATATATATATATTTACAGAATAAAATACAAAATATAAAAATAGAAGCGTAAATAGAGGATTACAGAACACTTTGATGAATGGTAAATTTTAACGTAAATTTGATAAAAAATCACATTACGAAAACTAGAATATCAAGCCTGTTTACACATCGCCTTGTAAGCATAACATAAGCGTATGGATACACCACAAATTTTCTAAATTTCTTCCGGTCTTAGGAAGTTTGTTATTGTTTACATTTAGTCAACTATCCATAAAAACTGGAAGGACTACTGGACTTTATTCAACTATCCGTAATAACTGGACAATACCAGTATTAGTAAGCAAAGCTAGTTTTAATCGTCTTTTAAATTCCGTAAATTGAATTTCTGCCATTATCAGGAAAGAAAAACAATACCTAAAGCTGTGCCTTTAACAACCTTTTATTTTGAGAGCAAAAGCAAGGTTCTTCTCCATTTTATTTAGACCACTAATCATTGACATTCTATTGCATCACGCTTATAAATTGCCATTTATTGCATCTCAGCAGAACTCTTTAGTTATGGCAATACTAGACATGAATACACCATTAGCGTATGGATAGTCATAGGAGTAGCAAGTACATTAGTTTCTATCTTGATTTTCGAACCAAATGAAATTTTTTAAGCTTTTTATCTATATTGAACACAAAACTGCATTAAGCAAGAATCATGTATTTTTAAAATGTATTTTTAGCTATCTAAATGTTAAAGATATAATGGAAGTAATCCAGTACTTAGAGTTCAATACATTCCCTTATTGTTATACATTCTTGCAATACATTCCTGTACATCTAATCAGACAAGAACAGGGAAGAGGGAAGGTTCTAGACATGTTACAACATGGTCTTCAGAAAAGTATGCGAGTGTTGCGACTACGAATCAGATCAGGGATCCAGCTTTGGCGGAGATGTAACCCAGAGAAAAGCTACGGTATGTGTAGGACGTACCCGCCATATAGAGTGGGTGACAAGAGAATATATGTATGCAATTATTAATCTTTATTTCTTTCTAGTTGAACTCCTTTTCTAAGTATGTAAATTAATTTTTATTTTTATTTTTTAGACTGGTCCTTACAATTGGCCCCAAGACATGCAAAATCTCGTTCTTAATTCGTTCTATTACTTCTTTCTCATTATGCAGATACCTGGTGGCAGGTTTTCAGAAATGTTTGGTGGAAAGTGGGTTTTTGTCATCGGACTCATGATCTCTCTGGTATTTACATTACTTGTACCATTTGCAGTGTATAACAGCTTTCATTTGCTTCTACTGGTCAGAATGCTGACTGGGGCAGCACAGGTGACCAGAACTTTTTTATAAATAAAATTTTATTTCTTTATTTTTCATTTCTATGTAATAGGGCCGGGATAGCCTGGTTTGCAGAATGTCGGACTCATGATGGAATCCAGTAGACCGAAGAATCTCCGTGCTTGAAATAGCGACTGGGACACGTTAAATCTGTCGGGGTCGCAAAGTCCTCCAAGTTCCCATAACCAATCAATGCCTCTAGATATATTAAATTGGTGATTGATCGTTATCTGGTTCAGGTCAAAATTACGATCTGTGGATGAATGAATGAGTTGCTGAATTCGTATTTTTAGATGGTATAGAGATGGCGATGGTGCCCATCTGAAAAACAAGAAACGCATCCTCTGCCTAAAAAATTCATTTGAGTTTAAGCAGGCTTGCTGATATTTGCAAGCGGCATGAGTAACAACAATGCAAAAACAAAATTCCATATTCACATGACAAGAATTGTTTCTATAAGTAAAACTTCATTTCTATATTTAACACGAGATAAAATTTTTAAATAATATAAAAATTTGATATAAGTTTGATTAAAAGTAATGAGATACTACTATAAATATGATTTATATTAAAGCGTTTGTTACAAAACAGAGATTTACATTGTATATCAGTTTATAAGTCGTAAAATTTTACAAAAACCATGGAGTCGACTTATATAACGGTAATAAAATAGGACATTCGTTGATCGGGAATATCGATGAATAATAAATAATGAGATAGATATGAATAATTCTACATTAATTAACTTTTTTCAAAGACTATTTTCGATGTGCTATATACAATTAATTTGGCATTTTCTCTCATAATGTTTCTTACACATAAAGTTATTTTTAGAAATAAAACTTGAAATTATGCTCAGGAAAAAGTTAAGATAATTTATTCAAGAGTATTTTATAATAAGTATACCACAGTAAAAAAGTAAGCTATAAATTTAAAAATTCCAGATTATCATCTTTGTCAAATTCAATAGCATTAGCAGTGTTGTCATACGGATTCCACTTGGATGTTACATCATCTTCAATACATTTGAAACCATCTTCTTGCATTTTTTCAAAGAGTAAGATTAACTCTTTCGTTACGAGTGCCGTATTTAGACGGCATTCATGCTGTACCAAGTATGTACGCGTCCCGTAATTAACCGGCTTCCGCGAAAAAAAGTTCGTTAACCTCCCCAATTTACAGCCACTAGCTAATATTCCATTTACGTATATTAGATTAACCCTTTGCACTCGAAATCCTTTCAACACTTACAAAAAATGGGCGCAACCAGTAATATTTTGAATTTTTTTTTACTAACTTACCATATAATACTCAGAGATCACTGAATGAAGTGGTAACTAAGCATTAAGGTGCAAAAAATTTCACATTTAGGGTGGTGGGTAATTTACAGGTGACAGTGGTGACTGACAGTCACCTCTCGAGTACAAAGGGTTAATACCACTAAAAGTATATTTTGAATGCGCTTAGTAAGTTTTTGCGAGTAGAAACAAGTTTTTTCTGTGAGTAATATTTTGGAGTGAATTATTTTCAAGCAACAAAAGTAAAATATAAGAAATTTTAACACAAAGTGTGCACACTTCGAGACGTGGTACACCGTTCAGTGATGCAACTTTAGAAAATTAGACTGCAGGTACGAAAGGGTTAGCGGGCTATTTCTCCCAGGAACAGATTATTACGTGAAAGTAATAGTTAGATGTTAAACCTCTCGCCACACAAATCACAAGCTTAAATCGTTTCATATCTGAAAGAGTAG
This sequence comes from Parasteatoda tepidariorum, assembly GCF_043381705.1. NCBI lineage: Eukaryota > Metazoa > Arthropoda > Arachnida > Araneae > Theridiidae > Parasteatoda > Parasteatoda tepidariorum. Next base: position 14,523,060 of record NC_092209.1, read on the forward strand.
TTCAACGGTTATTATTTTCTTTTTCCCTCTTTTATATTCCATTTCTTAATATTTTTTCTAAAGTAAAATACAATTTTTAGGGTGTTTGTTTACCGGCCATATTTAATCTCATGGCACTATGGTTTCCAAATACAGAAAGGAATCTTTTGCAGAACATCGCGCTTTCTGGCATCAATGTGGGTATTTTCATAACCATGATGGTCACTGGAGCACTCTGCAACTCAAAATCTTTCGGATGGGCCTCTTCATTTTATTTTATTGGTAAGCCCTTTTTTCTGGATGAAATGCACGTAGACTATATACATCGCAAATGAGTAAAAGTTTTATATTCAAGTTTAACATAGCTACCAGCTCTGTCTTTTATGTGGCGTAATCGATTACGAAGTCAATGTTCTTTTTCTTGGTGCAATAAATTTGATTTAAAGTTATTTTGACCACCAGGACGCAATCCAAATAATTTTATGTAAAAAAGTTGAGAATCATGTTATGGCATTGGTCTGCTATAATAAAATACTGAAAAGGCTAGCAAATGTCAGATGGTTCGTCAGGAATGACACAATACATCATGACCTCAAAATAGATACAATACACAAATATGTAGCTAAATTAAATATCAAATTTTTGTGGAAAAGCCACCTCTTGCTCTGCACCAAATTTCAGTGAAATATTTTTTTTTCTAATGCCCGCCTGTGTTAACATCTGTCAATTCAGACATCTACAGGGCGATTTTTTTTACCTCTTTTACAGGGGCACCATATTTGGTGGGCCAACGTCGCTCCCACAGTAAGGACAGATAGTACAGAGTGGGAAAGAACATCCATGTCTTGCCCAGGATTCGAACCCAGAACCTCCCTGATGCAAGGACAGTAGGCCGGTCGGCTCAATGAAATATTTCTATTTGAAAATTTAACTGAAGACAAGAGTATCAGACCATTTGCAGCATACTAGCACATCGATGCATCATATTCCCAACATCAATAGCATATACATAACCTCATTTTCATCATATCTGCTTAGCTAAAGTTCATACTTTTACAATATAATCTTATCATCCTACTGCATATAATTACACATTCAGAACCTCAATGATCCACATGAATACTCCTTTACTTCATTTGCATTCCACAACCTCAACGAAGCACCACAAAGATCAAGCTCAAGATGAATGGGAAAAGGGCCGCAAGCGGCCTCAGGTGCCCAGTTATTTTATACAGTTTAAGTTTAAATACCTTCAAAAGTAAGCTCACCTACTTTGAGGACGAGATTTGAGGTTCGAGATTCAAGAGTTAAGGATTATATATTAGGATTACATATGTTTAGTTTAATTGGTTGAAAAAGTTAAGGCGGTTGATTCGCACCTTTTTATTGATCAAACATCTCAGCTTGCTCAACTTAACACCGGATGAAGTCCTAACCTTAAAGCTAAGCCCTTGCAGAAACGTAGGGTATTTTTGAGTTTGTTTTGATGTGCCAAGTTTGATTTGATCTTTATTCGAAGTTAATTTCAAAAACAATCTTGAAAGATCAAACTCCCAAGGTGTATATCCAAGGCGTATAAAGTTATTTTACTCACACTTGAAGTTGTTCTGAGGTTGATGGAAATTTGGTTTAGAGCAACCCAGCTAATGGAGGTTGTTTTTTAAGCGTACGGATTATTTTTTTCTACACTGTAAGCAAATACGAATGTTTGAGGTGTGAATTATTTCACCCGTTCTAAGCTAAAATTATATCTGAGTGATACAGGAAGTTGGTTTTGTGAGATGTAAATGAGGTTGAAATTGAGGTTTATTAACGAGATTATTTTTGGTGAAACACAAAACCTCATTTTCTACCTCAGGCGTATTTATTTACATCGGTCAACCTCAAAAACACCTCATTTTTATTGTAAGGGATAGCTAACCCAAGCTAATACTAGCCCTGTTACATAATGCTAATGCTAAGCTGAATTATCTTCCCGGTTCAAAACGAACCGTTTCATATGGGACAGTTAAAAGAATGCTTCAGTTTTTTTTAAATGTAAACAATCGTTCGCCTGCCGCTTATGATTGCCTCGTATAGCAAGGGTAAACCGATCAGCTTTACTATTGCTCTTCACGACCTTTTCGCTTTATCCGATACATTAACCAATTTTGACGCTTTTTACTCCATAAGCTTTAGCCCTTACTTTTTCATAACTTTTAGCTGCAAGCTTTCTTGCATCGAGGAACCGGTTTTTCCTAATATTTTTCAAGGACAGAATAGAACCTAGCATAGAATTTCTGTTCAATTTTACCCAGGAGCTCAACGCTTGGAGGGTTTTAACCTCGTCATCTATGTGATTAACTCTAACGATGATTTGAATAAAGCTTCTTGAATCTCATTCGTGTTATTCGGCACTATTCACTATCGAGGAGCCGTAAAACATTACCTAATTAATTTCATATTATAACCGGCGCTGAACAACCGACCAATTATAAGTGTACTACTATCTCTATTCAACTCCGTAGCCTGATCATTTTCGACAGAACCCAGAAGACTAGAGAACTCTTCAAGCTTTCGTGGAGAGTTTTTAATGGAACTAACCAGCATTTTCTCATTTTGTGATTAACCTCCGATGGTTAGAGCAACAACAAGGGGATTCTAACTCATGATCTGTCAACATCTGAGGATATTGAACGTCAGTGTAGTGATCACTGTAAGCCACCACTGGAATTCGAACCTGGGTCACCTTTTTGGAAGATGAACGCTCTTTCTCTTGAGCCAACGCGTTTCAATTTATTATCTATGCTTATATATAAGATGCCTATTACCACAATAAATTAAGCATTACTAGACACAGTAATTAGGTGATTTCTTTTTCTTTTATTACTGTCGCCGAAATAGAACAGTACCTTATATTTAAATATTAACTCCAAATGTTTTTACTGTTTTGACTTCGGCTTTGACATTCATTCTAAAAAATATATATTAAGAGCGATGATTATGGAACAGCCTTCTGCATTTTTAAACTTGTGTTTCAGGATTGTTAGGATTGTTGTTTTGCTTGCTCTGGATCTTCCTGGTAACAGATACACCTAAAGATCATCCTTTTATGTCTGCTGAAGAACTGGAATATATAACGAGCAATCAAACCATTAGTGATGATGTCGAGGTACCGTATAATGTTTTCAAACTGCGCCTAGAGGTTTATTCGCGCATATATAATACTCATACAATATCCATACAATAATAATTATTCAAATTATCGAGGCCATAACTTAATTATCGAACCATAACATAAATTATCGAGGCCGTAACATAAATTATTGAGGCACAGCAGGCATACAATAAATAAATAAATACAAAAATAAATGAAAAATCATGTCAGAACATGTCGGCGCAAATGGTATCTGTATACGCTAGACATGGTTGCAAATTTTAGACAGATTTATGACATCATCCTTCTCAAGCGTACCATATGAGTCTTGGATGCATCCTGCAACCTAGACAGTCTGGCCAAAACATTGAGCATCTCATATAGTAGTACTGATTGTAGTAAAGAACTGGTTGCAAATTTGTATCACAGGAGAAAATAGCGAATAGTGTTCGTAAACCTTTTGTTCCTATGTTATTTTAAATTATTTTTGTATGAATACTTTGTGCTTTCATTCTAGCCACGGTTTGTTGAAGCACCATACATCTATCTCTTGTAGCCATTTTAATACAAATGTACTCTCTCACGCATCGCAGACCATTCCATGTTTGGACAATTTTTCTTTTCATTCTGGAGAGCAGGGATGGCGATATTAATATTTAATATTTTGTTCTAATATGCATTGATTGGTAGATACGTTATGTACGTCTAAATTTCCACAATGGGCTATTGACTACTGTCTGAGAAAAATCCCTGAGGATGATTGGTCACAATTTGCTCCTTTGCAGAAGGGATGGTTTCCTTGCTTTAGTAGCCTTCACGCGAAATCGAGCACTTAACAGTCTAACGAGAATCGCTTTCTCATTGGTCACTTAAGACCTTTAAAATATTTAGGCTGTTCCAAGTGCTTGAATTTTTGCTTCATATGCTACAATGAACAGGCGTCTCCTGACCACATCCTTTCTTGCCTGGAGCTTACCAAACAAGATACGACAGATAATCCTCCGATGTAATTTTATTTTATATTTTATAACAGTCGATGAACAGCCGACCTGACTTCTGAGTTTACGACTACTATTGTTCAACTACGTAGAGTTGCAATTTTGAACCCAATCCAGAAAACAAGGGAACCCCTGGATCAAGTATTGGGAGAAATTTACCTTCGTGGAGGACTTTTTGATGAAACTAATCCTCACTTGTGTTACATGAAGAGGAAGACCGCGAGTTAGCCTGACGGCAAAGGGACTCTAACCCATGATCCGTCTACCACTGAGGATATTTCACGTCAGCACTGTGGTCGGTGCAAGCCGGATACGGAAGGCGGAGGAGGTTTTATATATGTGTATAAATTTATTTGAACCAGAAATTCTGCAAATATGAATTTTTTAAAAATTGAAGCGGTAACAAATACTAGAAAATATTCTCTAGTATAAAGCAAATACGTCGTATCACCATTTTGTGTTCCCAAAGCTTTGGTTTCCTTTTCTCAATACAAAGTATATATTTTCTTTCACTTGGTAGGGAATCGGCTAGAACTAAAACTATGTAAGCAATCATAAACTGAAGCCTTATCTTTCTCTATTCAATTTTTCATTGGTAGTTTGTTATTTCATTTCTCTTCAATTTAACATCGAGAGTTCGTAATGGAATGTTTATTATCTTGAAATTTTTAAATGTTCAATGACCTTTACTTATAGTTACCCTACTTCCCTTGGAAAAGGGCTTTGACGTCACTTCCTTTGTGGGCAGTTGTGATTGCGCAAGTTGGAGAAGACTGGTCCTACTATACAATTCTGAATCATCTACCACAGTTCTTTTTCGATATTTTGCACTTCGAACTTGATGCGGTAAGTAAGGAGCTAATATTTAAAAATTGTTAGAGTTTTTCTGGTCATGAGTAAAATGGTACTATTTAAAAATTGTTACAGTTATTCAGGTCAAAAGTAAAATGGTATTATTTAAAAATTGTTGGTCAAAAGTAAAATGGTATAATTTGAAAACCATTACAGTTGTTCGAGTCAATTTAACAACGTTCTCTGCACTTGCGAAGTATTTTGTTGGTAAACTTTTGATTTTGTATATAGCTTAAGTTACGCTTTAGAAGAAAATTAACACAGCTTGAAATATGCTTTTAAAACAATTTTTATGTCCTGAAGTGTGTATGAAGTGAAGAAAATGAACATGGTTTAATATTTTTTTCCAATGCCCCCTCGATTGACTGTCGTCATTGGATTTAATCTATGGAGCCATTATTTCCGGAGCACCAATTTTTTTTCAAGAAGAAAAAAAAATAGAAAAGAAATATCTGTAACAGAGTTTTGATTTAAATTTAGTTTATAAAACGAATAAGTAAAAACAAAACGGGAATTTTTTTTTTCTCTACTTGAATATTTAAAATCATAAGCCATTTCTGCTTTCTTTTAAAGATTGTCCATTTCTCCAGCGAATTTAATTTTTTTTAATCCTTTTATTTTTCTGATACAGTACATAATATTTAGGTTTTTAGCCCTTTATGTATCCGTTTGCCAAGACTGGAACCACTTACCTCAAAAATTTTTGCAAACCACTCGAAATGCAAAAATGTTTGCTTTTAAATGACCCGTCCTTTTTCAGCAACCTCTATGTTTTAAGCAACGGGGGGATTAAGCATAGTTCCTTAATTAAAATGTGCTATAATGTTGGAAAAGACTATATATTTTATAACTGAACTTTTGCAATGATATGCCAATACACCGAGGTGCTCACGAGGAGGATCACCGAATTCGAGGAGAACGTTTCTGTAGAGGAAAGCTTCAGATTTTATTTTATTTTATTTTATAACCGTCGTTGAACAGCCGACCCAATTTCATGGGTTTACGACTACTTACGTTCAACTCCGTAGCCTTGTAATTTTGAACCAATCCAGAAGACAAGGAAACTCCTGGATCAGTACCCCCAGAGGTATTGATTTGTTGTGGGAACATGGAGGACTTTGAGACTCGACAGATTTAACGTGCATCAGTCACCATTTACTACACGGGGAGTCTTCGGCCGGCGAGGATCGAACCCACGACCTCTTGGATATGGGCCCAGCGCCCTACCGACCAGGCTATCCCGGCCGGAAAGCTTCAGATTCAATGTTTCGGCCATGCTCAGTGCAGGGATAGTTTGGCTAGTAGGACTTTGGGCCCATGACTGAGAAGTCGTGAGTGCAGCCTCCGCCTGCTGAAAATTCACCAGTTTCCAAATGTTGATTAACACACGTTAAATCTGACGGGTCACAAAGTCCTATAACAAATCATACCAATGGGGATACTGAATTGGAAATTGATCGTTCTCTAGTTCAGGTCAAAATTACGATCAGTGGATGAATAAATGAATGCATGAATGGGATCACCCCACAAGAGGGTTGTGACGTGTCTGTGGCTGAAGTCGTATTCTTGGCCATAGATGGCACCACTGAAAAAACCCTCTTCCTTAAATTCTCTTGGTTTAACCAAGCAGGAGTGCTGATGTGCAAGTAGCATTCGAAGCAACAACAACACTCACAGCGGACATACAGCACGATACTAAGATGTACCCACAGGTTGACACTTTTCATACGAATTTCAGAGAAGTCCAGAATTACATTTCCCAAATGCAGTAACTGCAACCTCAAGATCATTTTTTACGGTTTTGATCACGTCCAAAGAGAAATTCTTTCTTTAAACACAGACAAACCACGGTGACATCCAACTGAAAGTCTTGACTAGGCAGGTTTCCTGCTCCATACCAAGAGAGGGGGCACGTTTTTCCCTACCCAGACTACATCCATGAAGAGTTCCTACCTTCATTCAACACACTTCTTTCGCATGGTTTTTTTGCAGCTCTTTCACCAAGAAAATGAGCAAAAGCCACAGCACGAAAGCCTTACATTTGGAGAAAAGATATAATTTTAAACTATATATGCCATTTTGCTGTAAAGAATTACGCGTGATTTTGAACGGCAAATAACAAAAATATTTTAAAATCGTCAATTCAGTGACATTTTTATACATAGATGAAAATTATCAAAAATCAATGCCTTATTCCGCTTTTTGGAAATTTTTTATTAAGACCAGATATTGCAGCAAGTTTCTAAATGTAAGAAAATTAGACAGCAAATGCGTTTCATTTTCACAAAACTGCGGCTTTTCTCCACGTCGATATTTCGTGCCCTTTTCAATATAAGCATAGAGACAGCTGCCTATAAATAGGCTAAACGTTACCTGAGAGTCATTCGTAACTGTTAAAAACTTACAGCAATTATGAATACAGCAGCGAAAAAGCATAATTTCTTACGACGATGAATCCTCGGAAAAACAGTCTGAAATGTACGATCAGTATTTATATCATCGACTTCTTAACTACAAAACGAATCAGTTTGCTCTGTAGTCAGTGACGAATCCCTAGATACTGCATTATTATTGAAAGCAGAATAATGTGCTACTACCCACGGTCGCAGTTTTTAATTTGATGATTTACTAAAATTTCTCGATTCAAAATATTGCTGAAATTTAAAAATCTTTTTACTGGTGACTTTGTGAGCTCTTAACTAAAATTTCTCGAACTGCCAGCTAAAGCAGAATATTCTCTTCCACCGAGTAAAAGAGAGCATATCATAATGGCAATTTTCGCAGAGTACGAGTGTGAATATTAATAAATTACGATTTAAATGAGCACGAGATTTCTTAGGCAGCGATCAGCACATAAGTTTTCTGACATCGGGTATCTTAAACGTCTCTTATCTCTGATGCAGGTTCAATAATCCCAATTGGGGTGGTGACCCACAGTTCAAGAAGAAAATGACATAACAATTACAAAAATAATTCTAATTATGTTTAGCTTACCGTTTTCAAATTAAGTGTTACTTGAGCATTTGAATTACTTACGATTAATGATATTGAATGCTTTGCAGAACAGCTTTATTGCATCCTTCCCATACTTATTGAAAGCATCAACAGCTGTGATGAGCGGTTTTCTATCGGATTTAATTCTGAGGAGGGAGCTTGTGTCCGTTCTATTTGCAAGACGTTTTTTCAATACCTTAGGTATGTATGAGCTAATAATGGAATTTTGCATTCTCAAGGGGCAGCCCACCAGCTCACGTAAGAAAGTTCCCCCCCAATCACATAAGTAAGTTAAATTCATAATTTGACAATGCTAACGGAGGGGAATATCATTTTAATTTTGACCATAAAATCAAAACAAACATTTACAATTGACGTAGGCTATCTTTTTAAAGTTGTGGCATGCGATTTATGAGACTTTGCTGTACGCAAATGTGTGGTTCTGTGAGTAGAAAAACTGGGTAGATTATAGATTTTGATGAATTCAACGATGAAGAAGGCAGTTTATTATTGTTATTAGCATTAAAAAGTATTAATGAACTTCTGTTGATTTTAACTTTTAATTAATAGTTTAAATATACAAATATAATTTATACATTTCAAAATAGAGAAAATATATCGAGTTTCTTATATAACTAGTGGAATTAGACAGCCATAATGTTGAAGAAAAATCTATAAAATTATTTATTTATTGAATGAACCAGTTGTTGTAAGATCATACTATTTATTTCTAAATTTCCTCAATGCATTTCTTCAAATTAGCATTCCATGTCTACCTTTTTAGTTCGAAGGTAGGCTTAAACAGAAAACAACATTGAACAGTTATAAACCATGCTTGTAGCTATTTCTTTGTAACTTAAGTCACGCCAACATAATTCAAAGATACGTAGCATCTAAAATAAGCAAGAGCATGCGCAGTTGCTTCAATCTAACGCACGGGAGGGTACGGAAGCTATCACAAAAGTGCGAAATCTCCCTATTATCTTAAAACAAAGGTGCTTTTATTCATTAATAATGTTTATTTCATTAGTTAATTTCATAATAATTGTAAGTAAAATAGTTGCAATGAAGCACGGAAAGTCACTGTACAGTCGATAAAAAGAGAGAGAAAAAAGTAGATCACCCTTATAATTTTTGAAGGGTTGGTCGAATTGGTATAATGGCAATATTTCAAAAAAATCTTTTAAATAACAGTTAACTGTAACCATGGCGGAAAGTGCTTATTTTGAGGCGAAAGAACACTTTTTTTTAAGAATTATAATTTTTTTTTTCAAATCAAATTCTGATTTGTAACTCTCAAAATAGGGGAAAGGGAGTATACGAAGTTTTGATAAACTAGTTTTGATAGTTTAGTCAGTATAATGGTTCAAAGATTAATTACTCAAACGTTATTTTAATGAATCACGTTTCTCTTCTTATCGTTTGAATGATTTGTTAAATTATAATTGAAAATTAACCCTACGACTGGAACATAAATGTTGAAAGTAATGAGGAATTTTTTTTTTAAAAAAGTAAATATTTTTCCTGAACTAATTTGTTTATCATGAAAAATCTCTTGAATTGTAATAGGTATAAACTTTTCTATACGTACAGACTTTTCAGATTTTTTCAAAACTTAAATCCTATTTTTTAAGCCATTAAATTTAAAAAAAAGTGCTTGGAAAAATCATTAGTTGAATGGTTATGAAATAGTATCTATGTCCATTTTGTGAATAGATCGCCAAATTGCATTACCTTAAGCTTTACGTCCTTTGCGATAGCCTATAAATGAAAAAATCAATTCTTCCTTTTATCATTTACTTATGAATATAGGAAATACCCTTGTTTTAGAGAATTTTTTAAAGTAAAATGTATATGTTTATATTTTGAATTTTTTTCTTAAATTAAATGTTGCTCCTTGCCAACTTCTTGAGATATATAATAAAAAAGAACAAAACTTAGCTGGTGATTTTATTGAAGAAATGTAAATTCAGCTTGTTCATTCATTGAAAAATGTTTTCTTCGTATTTTACTTTATTTACATTTCTCGTATTTTATCTACCACGGAATTTAAATAATTCAACGATGATTCTTTTCTTTAGCGGCAGGCATTGAACTAATCATTCTTAGCGGTGAAACGTGACGGAATTGTTGCTCATTTTGAGTTGCCTTATGATCCAAGTCACGGTGGTGAGCAACATTAGCCACGTCACACTGCCACGGATACCCGTTCATACGGTGGGCCCCATTCACACATAGAGCACAACAGAGGACAAGACTCAGAGAGAAACATCCATGCTCTGAGCGAGTTTCGAACCCGCAGCCACTGGCTTCGCAGTCAGGCACTCTAACCTATCGACCACCTGGCTGTTTGTGGGGGGAGGGGGGGGGGCTCAGCAATAAATACAAAATACCTAATAATAATTCTGAGAAGTTTTTAGGGACTAGCAAAATTTTGGACATATTTGCTTACTTAATTATTATGTATTTGGTTACTATTATAAATATTGTAGAAAGTCAGGTTGGTAGCTCTATAGCTGAAGTACGTCTATTGTTATTGCTCTGTACGTTTCTTGTGTACGTCCCTTGATTAACTTGTGCCCAAGGATTAACCTGGTAATGAATGTGGGTGTAAAAGAGCTGCTTTGGAAACTTTGTTTTACAGGATAACTTGTTTTATTCACTTAACTAGTATTAGCTATTTTGAATACTTATTATACATTAAGTTTAGGTTTGGTATGTATGTAAGTATTTGTAAACTTCAAATATCTTAAAATGTTTAGGGTGATTTAGTAATTGTACGTATCATCTTTCAATGCAGCTGGTGTGGGATCTGCCATTTGTCTAGGTCTTGCGATGGTTGCTGGATGTAACCTTGTAGCTCACATCGTATTTTTAACTCTTTTGATGACTTTCTCTGGATTCTGTTTTAGTGGTTACCTTCTGAATGTAATGGATTTGACACCAGAATTTGCCGGTAAGAATAATTTAAAAATATTTTCTAAAAAAATCATGGTATTAAAAATTAATGACCTGTTTTTATGTAATGTTAGATTTTAAAAACAATATTGCATTATCTTTAAATAGTTCCTCCTTAAAAATTTCTTACATGGTTCACAAACTTTATTCAAGTGTTTATTAAAAAATGCATTTTCCCAACAGCACACAGAGAGCCAACCCCCAACAGCACATAGAGAACCAACTTCAACAACAGCAACAATAACTTTGAGATCAACACTAGTCAGCACTGCGAAGTTGGTATCTATTGATTTGAAACTCGGTGGGTTTCAAGCTGCCACTGATAATTGAACCCCAGTTCTTCAATTGAATTTCTTGGCCTTCATGGCAGTTCAGTGCTTTAATCATCACTGAGCTATTGCGCCAAGTGCTTATTGCTCGTTTTATATGTAATATAAATAGAAAATTTCTTTAAGGTTAAGGTATGAGAGACTGAGTGCAATTCCATAAAATTCTAAAAAACAAAACTGACAGACTATTACAAACCTATTTATAAACAATTTTTTTATGCATTTTTATTACTATTTAGTTGTTATGCAACCCAACAACTTTGTTGCTATGTAATACAACTGCGTGTATGTTTATGTAATACCACATCAGAAATAATCTTAGGAAAGTTCTTCTGTACAAATTGTTCTTACAAGGTAGAAGACATTGAATAATAACTAAATTTATATTTAAATCTTTATCAATAATGCTTACACTTAAATTAACAATTTCTGTAAGTAAATATTTAAATACTATTAAGACATTTCAACTTAATGTTTAAAGAATCAGAAAGATAAAAGAAATTTAAGAAACATTAAAAAATTCTTACAAAGATCAGAGACTAATAATTAATTACTAAATTATTATTAATAATAATTAATTTTATTAATTACACAAAAATTAAAGAATTAGAAAAAGTATCTTCTGCTGAATAGTTACCATAATTAGTCTATCTCTTTTTTGGTTCCTCTGACTATTGACAAATCTATACCATTGAAACTTAATATCTTTCTAATTACAGACGCGCTAACTAGCCAATTTACATGACAGCTTCTAGAAAAAACCTTTGGCATACAGTTTGCCAAAATAAATAAATGAATAAATAACAGTCGGCAATATTTGCATACGCTGGCGTGATGGGATGCCTTAAGAGAAACGGTCCACATCGTAAGATTGACAAAGAATAAAAAAAAAAAAAAAAAAAANGTAAAATAAAAAAAAAAAAAAAAAAAAAAAATGTGATCGCTTTATTACGATCACTGGTTACCCGTAGATCAAATTCTTTTTTTTTTCTGGTTTGACTCCGATAAAAGCCACAACATTTCAAATCATGGGTTGAAAAAACTATCTCAGTTGATGCTTGTCGTCGGATTGGTTTTCAAATCCTGGTGTTTCAAGACGTCACAAAATACTTTTTCCTTTTTCAGTATTCATATTTATATTTAAATCACCGTCAAGACAGTAATTATAAGTTGATAATAAAAAGAAAATAAAAATACTTTAAAATATATTATGTCACATTAAATGACTGCTGATGAAAATAAAAAGGAAAAAGGAATTCTAAAAAAAATTTCAAGCAACAGCTGTCGCCATAACAACGCATGTAATGACGACGCATGTGCACAGTTTACTATTACTCCTGAACACAGTTGAAAAGTGTGATGACGTCCAAATAAGTAGCGTACAACATCAAACACAAAACAATACCCATTTTGCAAATGGGTAATAAACGAACCACTTTGAATTTCTCTTGATGATCATGCGGTGACCTCAAATATACTAACTATTAATTTGTGAGCCGTGATGGCTCAGAGGAGGAGTTAGTCTTCCAATGAGGTGTACCCGGTTCAAATCTCAACGTTAGCTGGCTGATACGAATTCCGCTTCCGGCTAGCACCGACCACAGTACTGACGTAAATTATCTTTAGTTAGTGGCTGTTCAACGACGGTAAATGTAAAATATAAAAATTATTAAATTGTGCGGATAATATTTAAGGTTTCGAAATCAGACACGAAAACGTGCTTTCTTTGAATATGAGTACCCTTTTTCCGGCACTCTTTTTAAATGACATTTATTAAAGAAATTACGAGAATTTTTTATTTTGTGCTCAAAGGATTTTATCGTTAATAATATACATCGCTGTGGACTCAACCTCTGCTCGCTTTGATCATCAACCCCATATTTGCTTCGCATTAATTTCCGTTTCTTGATGATATATATAATGTTACAATCGAAAGATCTAAAGCATTTTATTTTATTAACTAAATATTAAAATATTAATAATTTTTTGCATTGCTTCCAGGGTTAACTCTATCTTATAAGAAAATGTCCTAATTTTTAATTTATCTATTTTAAGATTCTTGGAGACAGAATAATCTGCAAGGATCTTTAAATATATAAATTAAACAGTAAGACTAATTTTACTGCTTTTAGTAATGGTTTTCACAATTATGATTTTTTTTCTTCTTTATTGCAGGTACGGTATTCGGTATAATGAATACTGCGTCCACCATAAGGGGTTTCACGCTATCTGCTATTACTATATCCATTGTGGAGCGAGGGGTAAACTCTTTTCATAATAACTACGGCTTTTATACTTATACTTGGGGACTTAATCATTCAAAAATAATTTTCTCATTTTTAGATTACTTGAAAAACGTAATTTTAAATTTATTTCATTTTATTATGTTTTTATGTTATATAGATAATAATAAATCTCAATTTAAATTAAAGTGAAAAATCGCAGCTTTTAACTGAACTGGAAAAACAGGATTAAAGCAATGGAATTTTTAATAATTTCCATGATTTTATGGTTTGTATACACCAGGGAAAAAATGTAATTTGTGGTTAGTTCCTTCTATGTAATTAGTTTGGACATGTGAACTGGCTAAAACAATATAAAATCTAACTTTTAGAAGAGCTAGGATAGAACATGAGAATTGGCAATCGCATGGCAGAATCCATGACGACCGAAAACGTATAGGGAAAGTGGTAGTAAAAGAGGAGGAATGTTTAAAGTTTAAACTAGTGATTAATTGGAAATATTAATCGGACTTACTAAGATAAATGAAAAGTGCGCCAATAAAAAAAATATTAAAACAACGGAGCCCTCTGAATAACTTTTGATCTAATAAGCGGGTCTTCTCGTTCTTGAACTCAACCTTAATGATTTGAAACACTGTGTGATTGTTGACATTCGCCGGTGAAAGTCAACATTATCTTGGTTTTGGTCATTCACGGTAACATATACATATATAGGCAATTTTCTTTATTTTATTTTGTGAGATAAATAGTTTATAAAAACTATTTATTAAAATAAAATTAGTTCGTAAATCTAACATACGCATAATACGGAAAGGATATTAAAATACATTCGAGTTAGGCTTAACAGAACAGAAGCGGAAAGAAATAGTAAATTATTTAATACTGTTACAGCTATTTAAAAATTAAAATGAAATTATCCTTATTACATAGCTGAAAACATAGATACATATATCGACAACGAATTTTTGTTTCGGTAGATATTATATAGCGACGTGGAAGAAACACGCCAACTCTTACCCTATGTATGAATGATTGATATAATGTCAACAATATCAAGCTTCCTCAAATCGAATGAAATTTTGAAAACTACTTATGTATCCCTCCGCTTATGTTATGCTTACCTTCTTGATATTAACTCTCCACTGATTCCCCAATCCATCTCCATTCAGAATTGCATTGATTGTCTGAAAGACCTGACACTAAAAGGCAAGCAAATCGTCCTCCAATGGATCCCGGGACATTGCGGGATTAGGGGTAATGAAAAAGCTGATTTCTTGGCCAAGAAAGGAACAACTATTACCCAAGCATCTCGTTGCTCAATCTCTCTGCACTCATTTAAATTGCTGGTCCGAAACCAATTCCGGAACATGCTCTCAGAGAATTTCCGTAAAAGCAATATACACAAAACCTGGTTCAACCATATTTTAACTATCCCAAATCAGCCCAGGTTTAACCCCTTGGGGACGGGTGATTCAGAAAAGCATTCGTACAAAATCAGAATCAAGTTGCAATCTTGCTACAGCTTTCTTTGAAAGG
>NC_092209.1:14538178-14542786 GCF_043381705.1 Parasteatoda tepidariorum
GCCACTGCCTTAATTGATGCGGTTTTATGCTGTCACGTATTTGTGACAGTCGGCGCGAAAGGGTTAAGGCAGTCGCTCTCTTTAGACTTGTAACGGGCCATGACTATCTGGCCAAACACCTTTATAGCGTAAACATTTTTGACTGTCCTAAATGCAAGCTCTGTTGCCTTGGGGAGGACATGGACTTGCCCCACATTTCCGTCTGTCCTGCGCTCATCTCCACTACTGTGTGTGGACGCTACTGGGAGGCTACGGCCCGTATGGGCTAAGCATGTCACTATGTATTTTTTATTTATCTCTTTTTGCCTTGTATTTCTTGTTATTTTATCATTTTTGTTCTTTCAAATTGGCCTGCCATTGGAAATAAAAAAAAATGTTATGCTTACCAGGCGATACGTGATCAGGCGTAATATTTTAAAAAGTTTTATTACTGCGATTTGTCTTTAAATTTACAAGTTATAAAAGTTTTCTGTAATTTATAAATTCTAACAGGTGGTGAGCCTAAAATAAATTTAAGAAAATTAAAATCACAACATAAATAAAGTGTAAGTTATGACTAGTTTTGAGTGTTATGCTAATGCAAAAGTAAAGCGAATCAGCCTCTTTTATGTCTCTTACTTCCGGCTTACCTCCTGAGTATATGCCGCCCTACCCTTAGAGTTATAGGAAACTGTATCACTACGCAAAATTTCTTTAACACGTTGAATGCCATGCGGGTCACCGATGACCGGCGAAGCCAAGATTATTAGAAACACATAATTCGAGTAAATTTTTATTTTTTTTACATTATTATCGTTACTAAATTGGTTTGAAGAAATTAATGCACTATAGAACCATCACCTCCTACATCAGAAAGCCTCCACACAGTTTCTTATAAGTAGTCTGCGCAGATTATTTAAAAAGCGAACCACTTTTGCTCATGAACCCAAATTCTATTTTAAAAGTACCGATATACCGATATAATTTATGTTGTCCGAGGTACCTAGCCCGAAGGGCTATCTGCCTCTCCATCGAAGATGTAGAAATAATAAGGGATGAGTGGGGTAAGAGTGTTTTGTAGAATGTGAGGTGCAGGCAGCTTGAATCTGTAGTGGTGGACAAGTGAATAAAACAGACCAATTATATTCATAAATTAAAATAATTTTTAGACATATATTTCCTACCACTTTCTAATTTTTAATAGATTTCATATTAAATGGTTCTTTCACCAAATGGTTAACCTTCATAGGGGTCTTTCACCAAATGGTTAACCTTCATAGGGGTCCGATCGGACTACCTGCAAAAAACCGTGTGGAGGTTTTCAGTTATAGGAGGCGTTGATAGAACACACAAAAATAATTTTATTTATATACACAGGGATGCCAACTTGCTGCGGACAGCGAATAAATATTTTCAAGAAGTGGTTTATTAATTGTGATTCTTGGTTTAATAAATTCAATTTGGTAAATTTTTATCCACCATTATTTCTAAAGAATTCGTAGGCGTATATTTACTCAATTTTTTCAGATAAGTCATGCTTAAGTTAACCTCTGAAACAACTGGCAAGATCTGTTTAATATTTGCAAATATAGTTTGTAGTTAATTACCGTTTGGCCAGACGGGCAAGCCATGTAAAATTAGCGTGGCATTCAACGTGTTAATATCTACTTCAAGATTCTTTTCCCTTATCATTCTTTTACTTATGTGTTTTCAGAATAATATGCATCAGTGGGGTTATGTTTTCTTGATCAGAATTGTTATGATTTTATGCTGTACTGCTTTCTTCTTTTTCTTTTCGTCGGCAAAGAAACAGATGTGGCATCTACCCACTGAACAGACAAGTTTCGCCTTTTCGTCTGCCGTACCACAAGTGGCTCCTCCAAACACGTCACTGCAACATAAGGCGGAAGAAATTGCGCCGAAAACATCCTGAAATCAGCATTTAAGGAGAAAAATGAACTAATTTTAAATAAATTATTAAGCTGTGGACTTTTGTATTTTTGCATTTCTTATTAAAAGAAGAACAATTTTCGGGAATGCTAAATTTTGAAATTCTTTATATTTTAAACCTTTTTAAGGGATAGATCTTGATGTGATAACAAAAGATGTTTTTTTTTATTATCAAAAGAAGTAAAATTTACCTCTTCAGTATATTGTAATTATAATAAATTATTTAAAGAAAAAATTGGTTTATTTAAGTATTCGAAGCAATGGTGAATTAAATAAATCAAACAATTATAACCCCACCCACAAATAAACTGCTAAAGAACTCTACTTTGGTTATCAGTTCTATCTTATTACCCTGATTGAGTTTCATGTTGGCACGTATTTGTGACAGTCGGCGCGAAAGGTTTAAAGAAATAATTATGCGAAACTGAAACGAAAAAAGAAATTACCTGAATAAAATCTTCATCCGCTTCAAAAAATATATAAATAGCAACAAAAAAAAAGAGGAAAAAAAAGCAGATAACATGTTTTAAGCCCTTCAAAAATAGGCGCCCATATTCTGGCGGGAATGAGAAGAATCAAAAGTCATTTGAAATATAAAAACTGGAGAAAAAAAATGCTGAGTTGCTTCCGTAAAATAGAAAAAATAAACGTGAACAACAGAGCTAGAAAAAATACTGTAGACGAGATGCTGGATATGTAGGGTACCTCGTAGAGCCACCAACCGATTCATCTTATACTGGTTTGTTCTGTGCTTTATTTTATTTATTCATAAAAAATTGGGACCCGGGCAGCGCAGAAGGCCCATATCCCATACATCATGAAATAGTATAAAAAGTTAAAGTAAAAGGCAATTTGAGTTCAGCAGTCTATGGGGTGGTTGTTTGTTCTGTGCTAAAAAGTCATGAAGGGAATAAATGTATACTGGTTAAAAAAGAAAAGAAAAAAAAAGACAGTGATATTATCATTTGTAATATTTTGATATGATACAATCTGACATGAGGAATGCGGTTACTGGGCTATATTTAATGTTGTCGTCTATTAAGCTGATGTCTAGCAAATTATTGAAATTCGAGGCCGTACAGTTTCTAGCGTCGCTATAGAATTTACTGTTGAGTTTGGCAATGAAGCCGTAAATTTTTTCTATGTCTAGATCATTCCTTAGCACTCTGTTGCTGATTGCTCTTGGGGCACCCAGTGGCGTACGCAGAATTTTTTCAAGGGGGGTGTTCATAATTTTCTGAAACTACTAAAAGAAATTCGAGTCTGTAATAAAGCACTATTATTTCCCTAATTTAGACAGCTAGACAATTTTGACTTTTTATTTAGACAACATTGCTTAGTTAAATTTTGATTTGATTTTTTAAGTTTAAGAACATAATGTAATATCTTCTAAAAAAGTCCAATGTCATATGGGTGGGAAGTAACACTTTGAGGGCCACTTTCACATTCATCAGATTTTGTTATGCTAGAAACGTTTTCTTCAACGGAAGTATCACATTTCTGTACAACAGAAAAACTTACATTGGTACTAGATGCTGTCACCGCACTAATTTCAGGTTGCGGTTTTTTCGCAAAATAATTAAAAATTGTTAAATTCTTGCGTTTTGACATCCTAAAGATCCAAGAACAGCAAATATATATATGGATTGGTACAGAAATATCCGCTATGCTACGATCTCAAAGTTTCGAACTGGATTGAATAACTTCAACGAGCACCGTATCTCCACTGGTATTGTTACTGATTTCTTCACTAGTCGAAATAGTGGCGACGACGGGTTCGGCGATTGAATGAATTTTTTGTTGAGATAAATCAAAACAGATTTAGCGGCAAGCTCCGAAAGACAAGTAGCAGAGATAAGTCTTAGTCTGACTAATTAACTCCGCTGTACTCCGTTCCCCCTTTTATACAATTTTTCACCGCATCTCCAAAATTCTCGAATTGTCTCATCATCGCGTAAAGTCCTCACGAATGACAGCCAGTCTCGAAAACTAAACTGGTAGGACAGAAAGGAACCAGTCCGCAACACTATCACGTGAATTTGGTTTCAAAAGTATAACCCTATTATAGTAAATGTTTTTTCAGTATTCTGAGAAATACCGTGAGAAAAAAAAGTAGGCATGAGGCAGATAAAAATATATAGTCTTAAAAAATAATAGCTCGCATAATTTCTACTAAAATTTTTATTTTTGCCATTTTGTCTGAGCTCAAAGGGGGTGTTTAAACCCCTAAACCCCTCCCTTGCGTACGCCACTGGGGGCACCAGTCATATATCTTAAAAATTTGCCTTCTGTGTACTGTAGACGAGAGCATGCCTGTCAACTACTACATTTTTGCAAAATATTTTATAGAGTGGTAGACATTTAAAAACCTAAGCTTTCAGAATTTTTCATAATTTTACCAACATTAAAAGCCTCGCCGATATAGAGCTGAATCAAAGTGGCGTTGCATATGTACTTTTAAATCATTTATATACAGGGTGTCTCAGTTAAGCGTTTCAGAACTTCTAAGATGGGTAGAGGGCATCCTGATGACTCGAAATCATATAGCAATGTGGGGTCGGAAATGCTTTCCTGAAGCGGTGATGTACACAGAAGCACCATAAAGAAATGAGACCGTAAGTGAAAAATCGCTATAATAATACATTGAAAAAATTATATGGTACATGGGCCAAAGTAAGT
>NC_092209.1:14544246-14547986 GCF_043381705.1 Parasteatoda tepidariorum
TGTATATATATATATATATATACATACATGTAGTAATTTGAGGAACAAGGGAAGAAAAAAGACAATAAATTTAACAAATTAAACTTAACAAATTTGATAAAGAAGGAGCATAAGTATAACAGCGACATCGGTAACAAAGAGTTGTCTTTTTATCGAAAAACTATTTTTTGAGAATTTTCGATTACCAAACTAACAATGAAATAAAATAAAATTGAATATTCAACGGCTACGTTTTTCAAATAGAATACATAACGAGAAAATAATTCTATTTTTGACAGACTAATTATGAAAATTGTAGGGCACCTCACTTATGTTCATTAACTTATATCGAAGCCGAAAATTTCTTACCCTTGAATTCCTTACTTGAAAAATTCCTTACTTGGTCTGATAAAACTTAATCATTTCCTCCTTTATCTTTAATTTATTTGAAAATATAGTTTTTAATTATATTAATTTTCTAAACTTGAATTACATGCAATGTGCTAGATATTTTTTCCTTTTAACATTTTAGAATTTATGGAGAAAGTGGTGAATTTTATAGGTTACGTTGAATTATATTTTATTTAAAACAAAGATATTTATTAATTATTATTTTTTTAATTATTAGAAATTAAGAAGGCAACGATAAGCAAACTGCTTTAGCTTGAAGCTCCTTGATAAGATGTCCGTTTTGACGTAGAAAATAAATAAGAGTATTATTTAAGGGTTATCACAAGCAAGATTTTATTTAAAAAGCATGTCATAACGAGAAACAAAGTCAAAGATTTGCGTAAGCAGCAAATAATTTGAGAACTATATGTTATTAAAACTGTTTATTTTTCTGCTTATATTTTGGTGAAAAAAATTGAGTGTCTTAACTGAATTATGCATCTTTCAAATATTTAATATACATTTAAGAAAAACTATCAAAATGATAATGTGGAAAATTACACCCTAGACTTATCTTTAAAAATGACATTATCGATTTGGAAAACAGTCTTGAATCAATAAGAAACTTCTCATCAGTTATAACTCGAAAAATGCCAAATTCAAGCAATGAAACTAATGAAAACGAAGCACAACACTCTAAAATGAGTAAGTTTTATTTTTAGTATCGCTGAGAGATATATTTGTTAAAATAATACATTATAGCACATATTTTTAAAGTTTTAAATGCCTTTTACTCAAAATAACTAAAAAAAAGTCTCCAAAAAAAATTAAACAATTTTTGTCTCAAATATATTTAAAAGTGCCCCTAGGCGAAAATCGGCAGTTTTCTTTAGCGCCGATGTGTTGCCAAATAAAATGGAGCCAAAAACAAAACATTAAAACATAAAAATATATTATTATCCAAATAAAACAAGTTTTATATTAAAATAAAAAATATATAATGTAAAAATAAAAATGCATGTTATCGAATATAAAAAAAAGAAATATTGACTTACCTGATCTCGGTTGCTATAAATGAAGGAACATCGCTTATCCTGTTGTTCAACTTAGCGGTGATCCAACGGAAAGCACAAAATATAGTCTAACCCAATTTTTATTGGCGGGAAAATACAACAACAATTTAAATAGCTTTTTAAAAAACTAATTCTACCGCATTTTTGTATGTATCTATTTGCATTAAATTGTGTTTTTGGAGGCATTTATAGTAAATTCAAAATTCGCTAAAACTATCAAAATTTCAAATCGTTGGTAAATATAGATAACTAGTTGGCTGCGCCCCCTGCTCGCTAACGCTCGCCAACCCCCGAAAATTGCTACGCAATCTTATATGGTTTGCTTCACAAACAAAGCTCGCTTCGCTCGCTACTAACTTAAGTGCATTGCAAATGCGTGGCATGAACTCAAAAAGTAGGTGGAAACTTCTTGCAGAAATATTTAGCCATGCAGCCTCAATAGATGTTCATTATTGCAAAGTGTTGGGAGTGTCACAAACAGATCTCTCAATTTTATATCATAAATATTCAACGGTATTCATCTCGGAGATTTAGGTGACTAAATCATTCGCTGGAATAGTCCAGAATGTTCTTCGAACCAGTCGCGGAGAATCAAGGCCCGTTGACATGGCGCATTGTCACTCATAAAACTTTTATCGTTGTTTGGTACATGAAGTCCATTAACTGATGCAAGGGATGAAGCTGAACATAACCATTTACAGTCAATGATCGGTGCAAACGGGCCATGGGAGTCAGTCCATTCTATGAAAAAGCAGTCCACACCATTATGGAACCACCACTAGATTGCACAGTGCCTTGGTGATAACATAGGTCTGTGGCTTCGTGAGGTCTACGTCACACTTAAACTCTCTCATCAGCACTGGCCAGCTGAAATCATAAATCATCTTACGAAGCTATAGTCGTCTAGGGCCCAACCAATATGTTTATAAGATCAGATTTTCACTGGACTTGATCGAGTCTACACTCGAGTCATTCTTTTGCTGTCATATGCCATTAATGCCACTCCTTCGCTTTAATGCTTGCGGTTATTTCAAGCAATGCTCACTTTTTTCTTAACACTGATAATTCTAAGCAGACATCTACTGTCTTGGTCATTAAGTACAGAAATTTGGCTACTACGTTGTCCATGGTGGAACGTTTTGTCCGAAATTATTCTCGCCAAACTATTGACACTGTAGATCTATTAATTTAGAATTCTCTCACAATCTCCCAAACGGAATGTCCAATGCGTCTAACTCCAACTTCCATTCCACGAAGTCTTTAAATTCTCGTCTTGCGGTCATAATTGCATCCAAGATTTTCTCAGATGACTAACTTGAACACGAATGTACTAATATATACATTTTGTGTGTGGTACTACTGCCATTTGCAAATTGCTATTCCGTGACTTTTGTGAATTCAATGTATGTTCTATTTCATTTCTAGCTTTTCCAGGAGTCTGTTCACTATTATGTACAATTTTGAAATGAGCTTCATGTTTGAAATATAAATGTATGTTCATTTCTAGCTCTTCCTGGAATGCGCTATCTGTTCACTGCTATGTGCTTTTTTGGAATGAGCTTCATGTTTGCCGCAAGATGCAGCATGAGTGTAGCTATAGTAGCTATGGTAAATCATACAGCAGTCAACAACAATGTGCAAACACAAGAATGCCCCAATCTCATCCGGCATCCCGAAAATATTAGTGATCCAATGTATATAAGAGCAAAAGTATGTATACTATGAACAAACAACATGAGCAAATAACATATTTTAGTGTACATTTTCTTTCACCATACAGCCATACAAAACTGATAACCGTGTCATTTTTATTGAATTTTTCGTGTTTCTAAGAGAGTTATTTTCTTAATTGAAGGCTGCTAAATAAAAGCTGAACAGCAGACTCATTTTCTTTAGTGAAAAAAATAATCTAAAAATAATATTTTTTTTGTTATTTTAAATGAGATTACGGCAGACCTTTATAAAAAAAAAGCAACATTATAGGAGGCCCTTGGGAGAGTACTATTTCGGAAAGTGTATAGGGTGCCAGCCAACCTCGTACAAGATAGCTAAACTTCTTAGAGGCAGATCTCAAGGCATTAAAATCAAATGTTGGTAACCGTGGTTCCGGATAGCATCCATCGGAGAAAATGTTTTGAGGTGAATTAGGAGTGCGGTAGGCTGTAGTGTAAACTCAGAAAAGTAAATTATAGTAAATTACAGGCTGTAGTGTCAAACTAAACTCAGTGGCGCGACAGCCCATAGCTTGCCAAGGTCTACTGCACCCACCTCAGTTTTCTTGACCTTCATATATATATA
>NC_092209.1:14548004-14580065 GCF_043381705.1 Parasteatoda tepidariorum
TATATATATATATATATATATATATATATATATATACGTGTGTGTGTGTTTACACTATTGGAAAGCACTATTTTGCCGGATATAACGTGTGAGATGACTAGATTATATCTTTTCTTCCTTTTAATTTTTTTTTTAAGAAGTTAAAGATTTTAATTGTTTTTTCATTATAATATTTCTTAGAAAATGAGTTTCTCTTTTTTTTCTTTTTCATTTCTTCTTTTTCTTGCATTTTGAAAAACCGATTGCGGATTTGAAGGCAGCAATTCGAAGGTATTTAAGAATTTTTTTCCTATAAAAAATATCAAGCAACAGAAAATTGTTGTTCCCCAGCAATATTAATAAATTTTTTAATTCACATAATCATTCCTTTGGTTATTGCTTACATGTCCTACATTTCCTCCAATTTTCTGCTAGGATAATAATTCTTATTAGTTTTCTACATATCTTTCAGGATGGAGAATTCAATTGGCCGCCTTCAATGCAAGCTCAAGTTCTGGGTTCATTCTATTACATATTCAGCCTAATGCAGATACCTGGTGGCAGATTCTCTGAGACATTCAGCGGAAAGTGGGTTTTTTTCATCGGACTCACGATCTCTCTGATACTTACACTACTCATTCCATTTTCAGCCTATAACAGCTTCCATCTTCTCATACTGGTCCGAATGCTGATGGGTGCAGCGCAGGTCAGGTACTATCAGAACTGTTATTTTCCTAGCATAAAATATTTATTTAATACCCTTGAATCCTCAAGAAAGCTAATAAAAATTAACCAAATCCCATATAAATTAAGTTCATTTAACATAATTAAAACAAAAAAAAAATATGTTAAAGTGTAGGGGAGAGGAAAGGAACTATAGTTTGTCTAAAGCTATAACTCCCCATGCTATTTGTCTGAACCCGTGGCGGTGACTATGGTAATGGTAACAAGGTCTAATTTTTCAGTAAGGAGCGAGGGGTAACTCTTAGGACAGGTTCAGACTTTGTGGCGGGAGGAGTTCTTACCGTAGACAAACTGTGATTTCTCTACCAATTGGGAAAATCAACTTCCGAAAGTAAATAAATAAACTCTTAAACTGAAAGATTATTTCGATAATAGAAATAATCTTTCAGAAGTTTATTCCGATTATTTAAATATTTATATTTAAGAGGGAACTCCAAAAGACGGGTATCATTCTGCCCTAGTGGTCCTTTGTTGATTGATATGGCAAATAAATATCATTGGGGAAATAATTTTTTGCTGTTTTGTTGCACGAGATTTTTAAACAGATAAAAGATATTTCAGAGTTGCTGATATTAGATCTGTAATCTCTACAAGCTGCATTTTTTTTAATGCAATTGAATAATATATTCCTAACCAGGATGTTTTAAAATTCACTTGAGTGAGTACTAAGTGTTTCCACTTTTCTGCTGCGTAAGGGGTGGTAGGAAGAAGTTGATCCTTTCAATTTAGGATGCAATACGTGAAGGTCATTTGCCTTTCGTCATAAGTGTTGTTTTCCAAAGAGCAGGCAAAGTGTTCGAGTATGTTTAAAAACCTACACCTTCAATACAAACTCATACATTCAGTCAAAATACATTATTTCGAGAAATATCTGTTCTTTATGAAACAAAATTAATTTCAAATTAGAAATCCCCATACCTGTATTGGATAAAATTAAATATTTGTGTAAATGCTACAAAAAATTTGTTCCCCATATGAGCATGGATAGATATAGATGAGTATTCCTTATATGAACAAGATATATTCCTTACTGAACAAGATATTTAATTTGTTGAAAAAAGTGTAAAAATATATGTTGTATCCAGATTTAGATTTTTTAAAAAAACCAAAGATATTGCAGAGCAACAGCCCTCGCTAAATTCTCGTCAGACATTCTTGGATGGCCCTCACTGGGAAAAATTTAAGAACGAGTTAAAGGAAGAACAAAAAAAATTATTATTTATACTACTCTCTATAGCTCGAAAATCTTGTTATATGAAAAAAATATATTCCCCTTAGCATTATATACCCACCTAATGTAAATGTAAAATCCTATGTCGAAATGTTTCTTCTCAAAACCTTGTTGTGTCGAATTTGTTTCGAAACAGAAAAGAAATTTTGTTTTGGTAAAATCCCAACCAAGGTTTATTGTCCACCAATTCTTTTCTATTTAATGCATCATTATTTTTTTCTTTCAAATTATCATTGTTGTATTCAGACTTATAATCAACTATCGTTCCATAAATATTTATTAGTAGTAGTTATTTTTGTGTTTTTCATGACTCTACTTTATAGAGAAATATTTTTCAATATATTTTTCGACTTTTTAGAGCACAATCAGTTCTGAACTTGTTATAGTTATCTCTGAAACTTACAATCGCGAAATTTTTTTAACGTCCCTTCAGCTTTGAGATATAGACAGCACTTATTTCTATCAATGAAAATGCATTTATAATTAAAGAACAACTATCTACGTTTCAAAAATAGTCAGCTTAATAGTTACAATTAAAGTGATATTATAATCTTTAAAATTGCCAATAGCCATCTGAAATTTGCCATCATTATTTATTTTCCCCCCAGATTAACGGAAAATCCCATTTTTCCAGCTCTCATTGATCTAAATAAATCATCTTCCCTAGTTAAAGTAAATTTAAATTACAATTTTAGTTAAAATATGCGTTGCATTATGAAAAAACAGCCTACTACAATAGTATTACATACTATTATGCCTGATTAATTTTTTAAAAATAGTGGTGGTCATAAAGATTATAAATTAAGTTTATAAATGCAAAGAATATACTGAAAGCACACATTTTACTACCACTTTAAATATAGAAATAAAACTTTAGGCCAAATGCGTGAATGTTGGCAGTTATGCATCTCTTAGACATTCACCTTCCTTTCACTCTATTTCTGGTTTCTTTGTTTCCTTCTTTATTCCATTATTAACATTATTTTACATTGTGAAATGTGCAATAAATAGAAAATACTAGAAATGGAGTAAATTTTGCAGGGTGTTTGTTTTCCTGCAATATTTAACCTCATGGGATTATGGTTTCCAAGCACAGAAAAGAGCCTTTTGCAGAATATCGTTATGAGTGGCATCAATGTGGGTATTTTCATAACAATGATAGTCACTGGATTTCTATGCAACTCGAAGATATTGGGAGGCTGGCCCTCTGTCTTTTATTTGACTGGTAAATCAATTTATCTATTCTTTTTCTTTATTTTTCTATTGTTGAACATTAGCAAACCGAAAAGTGTGCAAAAAAGGCTCTTATATCCGACTATAAAAGACTGCTAGAACTGCTACACTGCAGTATTTTAATTTATCTTATGCTCAATAGATGGCAGTACGTTATTAAATTCTATCAATTTTCATATTCTCGTAATCTATATAGTTAAATATTAACTAATATGAGAGCTAGAAGCTGTACATTTCTTACCTCTGATATATTGGAAAAATAATGCATTAACCAGAAGAAAAAAAATTATCTGACATTTTTCAGAAAAATGTTTTTTTTTTTTTTTTTTTTTTTTTATCAACGCGCATATATGATGGTTGATTACTTATCCTCAAAAACATTCTGAAATCAATTTAAAATTGAATCAGTTGTGTTCACATCAATTGTCTTCCAGAAGAAAGCCTTTTTTTTTTTCGAAAACTAAAAATAAGTATTTCCAGTTTCATAACAGCGTGCTCAATGACGCAATATTCTGAAAAACTAAGCAGCTTAACAACAATTTTTGAACTGGTTAGTCAAAGTTTTAAGGAAAAGAGATTTAAAAAACGAAAAGACGAAAATTGCCAATTTTAAATCTTAAAATTTATTTTCGTAAATAAAATTATAAAATATTTTTTTTACGTATTTATGAGATCAGCCAATATGTGTGTGTTTGGGTGTGGGTGTGTGAGAGAGTGAGTGTGTGTTAAAGAGAATTACCGAAATCTTGAGAATGTCAACTTTCACATAGTCACTTCGGTGAATGTCCGAAATATTTGTTATATACGATTTGAAAGTAATTTATTCATTTATGGTATTATATTTATTCGATATTCTAACATCTGCTGATGATAGATTAGGAGAAACATCAGTGCTCGAAGTACCGGTTAAATGCATACTGAGCAGTGGCACTTGAACTTAAGAAATATTGATGTAGGGTATACCGGGCAGTGGCACTTAACCTTAAAACAACATTGATGAAGGGCATACCGGGCAGTGGCACTTAACCTTAAAACAACATTGATGAAGGGCATACCGGACAGTGGCACTAAACCTTAAAACAACATTGATGAAGGGCATACCGGGCAGTGGCACTTAACCTTAAAAAACATTGATGCAGGGCATACCGGGCAGTGGCACTTAACCTTAAAACAACATTGATGAAGGGCATACCGGACAGTGGCACTAAACCTTAAAACAACATTGATGAAGGGCATACCGGACAGTGGCACTAAACCTTAAAACAACATTGATGAAGGGCATACCGGACAGTGGCACTAAACCTTAAAACAACATTGATGAAGGGCATACCGGACAGTGGCACTAAACCTTAAAACAACATTGATGAAGGGCATACCGGACAGTGGCACTAAACCTTAAAACAACATTGATGAAGGGCATACCGGNTATGTTGAGGTCGCGATGTATGTTTTTATTGCGGATAAACCATCTTGCTTTTGATATTTTCCTGAGGATTTTATTCTGGCATATTTTGAGTTTTTTAAGGAGTGATGTGGAGATGTTGCACAAAGCTGGAGATGCATAAGTTAGGATGGGACGGATCATCGAGAAGAAGAGTAAACGTTTAAGTCTGAGTTTCATTTTGTGGTTCTGAAGAAGGATTTGTAATCTGTGACAGGTTGCTTGTGCTTTGTTGATAACTGTTTTGACGCGATCTTTCCAATTAAAATTGCTCTTTTATAAAAGTAATTGAGAGAAATTTATCATATATATTCGAGAATTGAATCTGTAGTGGTTGACAAGTGAATAGGGTAAGCCAATAATATTCATAAAAAAAATAAAGTTTTAGTCATATATTTGCTACCACTTTCTTTTTTTAACTATATTATGTATTAAATGACTCGTTCGGTAAGTGGATATCCTTCACAGTGGTCTGATCGGACTACCTATAAAAAATCGTGTGGAGGCTTTCAGTTATAGGAGGCGTTGGCATACCGGGCAGTGGCACTTAACCTTAAAACAACATTGAAGGGCATACCGGGCAGTGAAACACAACTAGACCCAGTATATGTTTAGGGCATGTAGCAAAGCGACTTTATGATTGTCAACATTCACCGGTGGAAAACAACAGCCTACAGTTTTAGTCGTTCACAGTAACATAAATATAACACCCAAGTTTAACTTTATTTTTGTTTCTTTGTTTAAATTTGTGTTTCAGGATTGGTTGGGTTGTTATTTTGCTTGCTCTGGGTCTTCTTGGTAACAGACACACCTAAGGAACATCCTTTTATGTCGGAAGAGGAATTAGAATATATAACGAGCAATCAAAACGTTAATCAGGATTTAGAGGTATTGCATAATACTTGTGAACTTCATAATTTTTTTATACCAAATATACATGGGTGCGAACCTTGCCGGCTCCGAGAATGAGATGTAGGAATGTTATATTTTGCGAGCGTTTAAAAACTTTGTGGATTGAAACGTTAAAACATTAAAATTGATGAAAATTGCTTGAAATACAGGGCTGGCAACTACTACGCTTTCTTCTAAACGTCTTGTAAAGCGGTAGACAAATAAAAGCTAACATACATAAATGTTGGCAAACATTCCAATATTTTAACAGCGTCTTCTTACAAAACAAAGAATTATACATCAAAACATAAACTTAACCAACACTGGAAGAAATTTTTTCAAAAAAAGTAGAAAGTTGGCACCTTTAGAATAACACACCAGAGACAGCGTGGCTGCGAACTTTTTTGAAAGCATTTCTTTAAGGAATTGCAATGTAAAATTTAAAACATTTGTGAAACAAAAATATCAGAGAAACAAGAACAAAGAGCAGTCGTTCACTTGTCTTTTGGATAACGTAAGCATTTCTCTGATTGGCGTTGTTTCCAAAACCCAAGGAACCACTGGTTATATATTTACTTTCATTGTCCTGTAAATCGCAGATATCCGCTAAATTTTGCAATGAGATTTTACGTGTGTCTTGAATAAATATAGTTTGTCTTAAATATATAAAACTAAATTATAATAAATTTAAAAAAATTTCAATTGTTCCATAGTATATTTTCGCTTATTTTATCCTTCGTAGATATTTTTTAGAAGTTAAATTTACTGAAAGTTTTAAATTAAAATATTGTGGGCAATTTTTCCTTGGAAGTCAGAATAATGTTGCACACCAATGCTTTAAATTTTGCTGAAAGAGAAAGTCCCAAAACTGATTATTATCACGAAATTCCAATTTTTGAACCGAAAATCACAGAAGCCTAGAAATTATTTCTCTGTCTCTAATTGATGGAGCAGTTTACGAAATTTGTACAAGAAGTTTCAAACTGAGTAAAATAATTCTAGTTTACGGTTGTTACATTAGCAGAGATGCCAACTTGCTCCGGACGGAGAATAAATATTATAGAGTGGTAGTTTATTAATTATGATTCTTTGTTTAATAAATTCAATTTATTAGATTGTTATCTACCACTATTTCTAAGCAATCCGTAAGCTTATATATTTACCACTTTATCAAAGCAAAGTCATGTTTAATCTGTTAAAAAGTAAGCAAAATTAATCAAATATTTGCATATTTTAGTTTGTAGTTATTTACCGTTTTTAAAATTAAACTGGCGTGTCCGGAGCAGTTGGCATCTCTGCATTAATCTTAGTTTTTGCGTTTTGCGACGATTTTTCTTTTATTGTAATGACTTTGAAAGAAAGGAAAAAAATTTTAAATTATTTAAAATAATGGTATTTAAAACAAATTGAAACTACCACTTCAACAAATAAAAGTATGATAAGATATCCTTCAAAAATCCCAATGATAATTCGTTTGATTCCAAAATTGGTTACTTATTCTGCGAGGTATTTAATAGCAATAGGATTGCTCGTAATACCGTGTAAAATAATGAAAACAAACTCTGAGCACGGATCGAAACGCTATTCAGGTTTTCGAGAAGTTACATAATACTTGTGAGCATAATTTCTTTCCATGCTTACTATACATAGGCGCCAAACCTTGCTGGCTCCGCAATTTAGTTCAACACGTTCACGCCGGGGTGACCCACCGGTGGGTCACACTAGAATGTCTCATCTTGGCAGGGCACCGGAGTAAAAACTGGTAACAATAAATTTCATTTTTCAGTTTTTTTTCCGGGAATAATAAAAATCCATAACTACCAATTGTTTTTAACTGATGCAATTTTTATATTGAATTGCTTCTTCGCCGTGATAGATTTCCTTACAGTGAATTGTTATTGTTGAGAATAGATTAACTCCTCCAGAATATTATCTAATACTGAAATAGTTCTTCTATCAGTATTTTCTCTTTTCCCGGCGTGAATGCGTTAATCAGAGTTTGTGAAATCAAATTGAAGACTGTGATCAAAATATTTTTAATTTTTGCGAGCAGGTAAAAACTCCGTGGATTAAAACATTAAAATTTATATAAAATCCTCAAAATACAGGGCTGCCAACTACTACGCTCTTTACGAAATGTCTTATAAATTGATAGACCTATAAAAGCTAAAACTGCAAGATATTTTGACAAACATACCAACGTTTTAAAAGCCTCGCAGTGAGAAAGCTGGAACATAGAGACGTATCGCAAGATATTTTGATTCATTTACATGTAGTTTCTTGAAAAATTATTTAAAATCAAAATATGCTTGTAAGTTTGTTATTCTTATATCTTTCACAGCTACCATCCTTTCCTTGGAAAAGAGCCCTCAAGTCAAGACCTTTGTGGGCAGTTGTGATTGCGCAAATTGGAATTGATTGGTGCTACTATACGCTTCTCAATCATCTACCCCAGTTCTTTTACGATATTTTACATTTTGATCTCGAGTCGGTAAGTAAAATTGTTTGATTAAAAATATTCCATCAAGATTTTGAGTCGAAGTTGACAATAGTAATTTTATGCATATTATACTACCAACTATAAAATTACTTCTACTTTTGATGCAATTTATGATGACCGCTGAGGACATGATGAATGGGCAAAGACCATATTTGAAGCAGGTATCAAGATCCGTATGACTTGTACAGTCAGTAAAATCTGTCAAAATAAAAATAAAAAATCAATAACTGTAATTATTTATTTCCTCATTCCTCTATCGAGAATTCATGCGTGGAGAGAAGTTGACATGATCTACCGGATTGATTAGATTGATTGCATAATTAATTAGATTGATTGATTGATTAGATCAGTGGGTACCAACTGGCTGCCTGCGGGCCGCATCCGGCCCACGAAGCTTTTCTTTGTGGCCCGCGAACTAAAATATATAAGTCTTCATTTTTTGCTGACAATTTTTGTAAAAAATCTATTTGGGCTTAAAATACTTTTCTTCCGTTAAAAAAACTAATTTCTTCGTTTCTGTGGAACTTAACATACCAACGGTGCAAAATATTTTATTTCTCAGGTTTTGCATTCAAGAAAATGATTATTATTACTTGTAATTCAATACTTTTGTTTTGAACAGCTTGTTAAAAATCTGACAGTAATATTTAACGTTCCTTCAAATATAAAAGGGTCCTATGCAAAGTTTTGACAAAGTTGCGGGCCACCATTTGACTGGTGTTTTTAATTGTGGCCCTCGGCCTCATATAAGTTGGAAACACCTGGATTAGATTAATTAGGTCCACCGGAAAGTCCTGTTCTTGAAACTGCACACCTTATTTTACAATTATGTGACAGGTTGCTTTATTAGTAAAATAAAACTGGCAGGGTACTTTAATTCCCTTAAATTCAATGGTAACGTTCTAGATTAAAAGGGCGCATCATATACACAAATGTATCAACTGCTCCGCTTCAACTGCCTTTGCTTTCTGCAAAGTTTGAATCAATTCTACTAAAAGTTTCTTGAGCAGCGAATTGAATAGTAAAACTTGTAATATAAGGATAATTACACTTACTTTTTAAAAGAGTCGCGAAGAAACTAAGCGCAAAAAAATTGCATTTAATATGATACTTTGAATTTTCCATATATAGTGGCAGAAAAACTACTTAAAATAAAGAAAAACACTAAAAGTATCTTTAATTTCATTACCGCTAGAAAATATTTTTTTATTAATGCGAGTAGATAACCATTTCTATATACAATTGCGAAAAAAAAGCATGTGCATGCATATTGAAACTTTTAATGGAAGTATTAGACAGACTTAACTACAGTCAGGGCTGAAAGCCTATATATATTGAGAACGGAAAAGAGTAAAAACTGGTAACAAATAAATTTCATTTTTTAGTTTTTTTCCGGGAATAATGAAAATCCAAAACTACCAATTGTTTTTAACGGATGCAATTTTTATATTGAATTTCTTCTTCGCCGTGAAAAATTTCCTTACAGTGAATTGTTATTGTTGAGAATAGATTAACTCCTCCCGAATATTATCCAATATTGAAATAGTTCTTCTACCAGTATTTTCTCTTTTCCGTCCCGCTTTCAGCCCTGACTAAAGTGTATCTGATATATACATTAAAGGGTCAGTTTCTACCACTTCTCTCGTTTCTTATATATATAAGTATATATTTCTTTTCATGATTTATTACTTCGAGCGGAATTTTTCGATATACTTTTTATATAACACTTACAATTGTAGTGTCCTTAAACAGCATGATTTCTTGATCGGGATGATTCATAGATATAAAATGTATTTAGCAACATCACTTAAATGTATGAAATCTCAATTTTGCTTCACGCTCAAGTTTAATAACACAGTTATCAAAACGTTTAACACAAAATGTATAATTGAGTGAAATACTGTTGCGTATGGACATTTAATTACTTTTTATCGATTCCAATAATAACGATTGTGTTTTGCAGAACGGCTTGCTGTCCTCATTCCCATATTTACTGGAAGCAATGACAGGTGTGTTTAGTGGTTACATATCGGATGTAATTCTCAGAAGGAACCTTGTAACAGTTATATTCGCACGACGTTTTTTCAACACAGTAGGTATGTTTACGTTAGTACATGAACTGTTATTGACTTATTTTATATATGTGCAGTGCAGAAAAAAATAAACACTTCAGCTTAAATAAGTTGTGAGCTAATGATTGTGTCTTCACGTTCAACTCAATATTAATGATTCGTAGGGGTGACCTCAAATATGCAAATTAATTAGTGCAGATGTTATTTTAAGTTATGAAATCAGACATAAAAATGTACTTTCTTTAAATAAACGTATCTTTAAACTACGAATTTGCGATTTCTGAACCCAAAATACACCGCAATCTGTGAAACATGGTCCCAATAGTTAAATTAAGAGAGCGATCTAAAATTTGGACCTCTAAACGTTACTTTTAGTTTTTGCGCATTTCACCATATTCTCCAAAATTCTTGCGCAGTTCACCATTCGTTTATCCAAAGATAATTCCATACAAAATGAAACTTTCAGTAAACATTAATTTTCCTGATTATTTTATTCTATTTCAGTCGAAAATACTTGTAAGGTAAATAAATTTTTACATCATGTTAAAAGATTTCTTTTTTAAGACATTGCTGATCGGCAACTTTTCTCACTATTATGTGCCCGGATATTGTTCTGAAAGCGTATGTGGTAGTAAAACAATATAAATAAATTTTAAAAGCTTCTAATGCCGTAGGATACGAAGTATAACATCGACGACGACGATCTGGATTTGTTGAGGTGCCATCCCGCGCTAGCGGGCACTTGACCTCTTCATCTGTAGTTGTGCTCTAGAGCGACTGGTATTAATGGCATTGAAGAAAGATAAAAGGAGGAGTACAAGGCAGTTGGCGGCTTGAGATATCTGCGCGGGCAGCTCAAATCATGATTATTACAATTAAAATTAAGGATATGAACAATTGAATAACAGTAATAATGAGATTAAAAATATTTAAGTACAGGTAAGTACAAGTCTGGGAAAAAATTGAATAGAAAATAAACATTATTTACAAGTATTTACAATTATATACAGTTTGTATGCCTCTGCTGATACGACGACCCGGCCGTGCACAAGTTTTGCAAGTATATCAAGTTTCGTAAAGTTATAATAAAGTGGTAGATAATTAAATGGTAAAACTTGAAAAGTTATGAAAATTACGCCCACTTTTTTAAATAGTCACCGCGAGATCACTGCTAATGAAAACACGAGTTAACTCGTGACCGGTCACCAACGCTTGGCCACGTAAACACGAGTTAACTCGTGACCGGTCAGCAATGTGGTAAATGGCAAAATACAAGATTTGAGCGAAATCGTTAGTTTAGTTCCTGAGAAATCGAGTTGTAAATAAGTCGTATTTTTAAAATTATTCAGAGTGGTCAGTTTTTATTTTGCGCACTTTACCATTCTCCACAAAATAGGATATTTGTGTTGTACAAGGGGTTAACCCTGTGCACATCGAGTACTTTCTATTGCTGTTGAATCTAATATCAACTCTATAGCATTTAAAGTACACAATGTAGTATTATTATAAATTGTTGAAACTCTTAAAATAATGTGCTTACTAATTATTAAGTTATAAATTTCTTAATTCAAAAGTGATGACTGTCGATGGTGACTCAGTGGGTTCATCGGAGTGCAAAGAGTTAACATATTTAGGGGTCAGGAAAGTTATGTCGTTTCGGAGCATAAGATATTCGTTAGACTTAAAGTCATTTCATTCGTCAGTTATTTTTTCGATCCATTTCTATTCATTTTCGATCCGGCATTGAAAGGTTGTTGCTAACGAGGGTGAATAAACTATTGATTAAAAATAATCTCTTGATAAGAAATATCAAATGCACTGAAAGGACATTACTTTTCGGTCCCCCAAATAGATGATTTCATTATTTAGAGCTATGTGCACTATATGTTAGGTTTTGACGCATTAATTCTTGACCACAAAAATATCAACATTTATTTGCTTTTACTGATAAGATATTTCTTCTTATCTCTTTAGTCTTGAAAATGATTTATAATTCAAATATTAAAGTTGATGTTTTTAAAGTATTATGGTAGACCGAATTATTCCGTCCAAAAAAATTTTTTTCTTTGGAAAAGTTGAACCGTTCTTTTGAAAGGACGCTACGAATTAATGGGTCAGTTTTGGTTTTGAAACATACTTAATTCGCATGCAGGCCTGCCTACTTTCAACGCTTTATGTAAAAATTTATCCTAGTGATAATTAAATTTATGTTTTAATGTATTGTTTTTTATTTATTTAAGCTAATTTTCCACACCACCACCCAAAAATGATTTAAAAGTTCATATACAACACTAATATGATCCTGCTTGCTCGCGGTGAGGATTTTTAAATGTTGACAAAATTACCAAAAATTCTGAAGGGTTTGGTTTCTAAATATAATATTTTGCTATAAACATTGTAGTTGGCTGGCATGTATAGGTATGAAAATACAGAACTGCCAACTACTATGCTTTTTTCAAAATATATGGTGAGAGATAATTAAGAGTGGCAGATAACTAAAATTTAAAGCTTTCAGATTTTTTTGGCAATTTTGCAAATATTTTAAAAGTGCGATCACTTAAGCGCTGCATTAAAGTTGTGTCTCATATAAACTTTTGAATAAAAATTAATATGTAACGCCACTTTGTTCCAGCTCTCTCGTTTTGACGCTTTTAAAATGTTGGTAAAATAACCAAACATTTTGAAAGCTTTGATTTATAAATGTCTACCACTGAATAAAATATTTGGCAAAAAACGTAGTAGTTGACAGGCACGTAGTAGTTGACAAACGTAGTAGTTGACAGCAGGTATCATTTAGAAATTGTACTTCCCTTTCTTCAATTCAGCTGCTGTGGGATCTTCCATTGGCTTAACTTTAGTGATGATTTCTGGATGTAATGTTGTGCCTCACATAGTACTGTTTGCTTTGGTAATGGCCATTTCTGGATTCTGCTACAGTGGCTACCTTATAAATGTCATGGATTTGTCACCGGAGTATGCGGGTGAGAAAAAGAATAAGTTTTAAACATTCTAAAATAATAGTTTTTTTAATAGTTATCAAAGCAAATGGCTTTGGTTTAATATAATTTTAATTATTTTTTTAAAAGAAAATTTTGTAATTTATTTATAAACCACAACGCTTTACTATAACGTCATTGAACAGTACTTTATTTTTATATATATATTTTATTTATCATACGTGTCCCTTTTACATATTTATTTCTAACACTCTAATTACAAGTAAAAATGTAGTTTGGTATTTTTTAATGTATAAAAAACAGTCTAATGGTAGCCATATAAAATATGCTAGAAATTTAAAACATTCTAAGTAAAATTTTAAAAAAAAATTAAAACATAGCGAGTTTTTTTAAGAGTTATCAAAGCCTGATACACTTGTCCGGTATCCCTTTCGCCGAAGTTGTGAAAGTTAAGTGTCGCTGTCCGTCACACACTTGCCGAGTATTCCTTACACGGATGATTTTTTTTTGTTGAAAATGAATGTTATTTTCCGGCGCTATATAAGCGTTATTGTCTGGTATTCTCAGAACTTGCGTTTTTCATAACCTATCCTTATCGGAAATTAAAATAAAAATTAACATCAAATCGAACAAAACAAAGTTTTTAATCATTAATCAAAGCGAGTATGTGATTGTTGACCTTTACCGGTGAAAGTTGACATATTCTAGATTGCGGTTATACGCGGTAACATATATATACCTTCAAACAACGACACAATTATCATAGTTTAAAAAAATATGTTAGTATATCTTTATTTTGACATGTATTTAAAATATTCTTACGATAAATTATCTTCTCTAGCACAAAAAAAAATTTTTTGCGCTAGCCAAGTTAATTTATTGTTTTAATAAAAAAAGAATTTTGGTCACCAGTACACAGAAATTATTTATACTGATACATAAAATGCCAGGATAGTTAATGTTTCTGTACGTCAGTACTCTTAAAAGCCTTAAAATATTTCTATTGGTTTAAAATTCTTACTTTAGCACACTACCACGGGAAAAAATATTTTGCCCGACCTCCATTGTAAAAGAGTTTGAGTATGTCGTAAATAATATTGTTGCAAAACTATTTACGTTGCTTATAACACAATGAGTTACATTAAATAGATTTTTACACCTTAGAAAGGACAGCGCAGAACAGGGATAGTACAAACATGTAATAACATTGACAAACAATTGAAGTCCTTGTCCTAATGTTTTAATTTCACAGGACACCTGGGCCGCAAAGCGGCCCCTATCCCATTCATCGTGGAACTTTCGCACTATTTTGGTTGAAAATTGAGGTAAGCAGGCAGTGGGTTAGCTTCTGTGAATGCTTCAAGCACTTTGCTTGAATAACNCCTCACCGCCCCGTCAAGGCAGGAACACCATCGGGAGGAATCTGTGAATAGCTTCTGTGAATGCTTCAAGCACTTTGCTTGAATAACTAAAGAGGAATCAAAAATAAAATGAGCAGCTCGCACTAAACTATGTTTGTTTGAAGTTGTTCTGAGTTGTGTCAGCATGAGGAAACGTTATTTTTTAGAAGGGTTGATATAGTTATCTGTTTTGATAGTTATGATATGAGTTGTCGGAGGTGAAACGGGCAGTTGTTGGTCTGCAGGTTTTATTTTTGTTATAATTTTCAAATTTAAAGATTTCCTTAAAATTTGTTATTTTACATTCTATGGATTTATCGAAAAAATATGCGTTTAGTTGGTATATATAGAGTTGTTATTTTGATGTCTCCATGTATATTGGAATTCCAGATGAATCATCTTGCACTGGTTATTTTTCTAAGGATCTTGTTTTGGCATTGGTTAAATTTTTTCAGTTGATGCTGAGGTATTGTTGTCCAGGCAGGTGAATATTGGGCGGATCATTGCTGTATATAGTAGCTTCTTTAGCTTAAGTAACATATTCTGATTATATATCAATGGTTGTAGGGCTATTATTGCTGCATTTGCGCTATTTATTGTGCTTTTGATATGATCATTCCAGGTGAGTTTTCTATTGATTATAAGGCCAAGATAATTTGCTTTCTTTGCTGTTGGTATTGAGATATTGAACATTTTTGGTTGAAGTTGTGGAACTATTTCAATTCTTCTTTTTTGTATGATTAATATTTGTGATTTTCCAGCGTTGACTGCAGTTTTCCATTTTAAGCACCAGTCTTCTATTTTGTATAGATGGTCCTGTAGTTTTCGCAAAGCAAGATTTAGGTTTCTGGGTTTAATAATAATACCAGTGTGATCTGTGTAATAGGCTGTTATGCAATTATAATCGGCATATTTTTCGTTTTTAATTTTCACTTTAAATGTTCTATTAGAAAGGTAGCAGTATATATAGGGTCCTGTAGTTTTCGCAAAGCAAGATTTAGGTTTCTGGGTTTAATAATAATACCAGTGTGATCTGTGTAATAGGCTGTTATGCAATTATAATCGGCATCTTTTTCGTTTTTAATTTTCACTTGAAATGTTCTATTAGAAAGGTAACAGGATAGGGCTTTGATTATGCCGGATGGAAAGTTTAGCTGAATGATTTTATATATTGTGCCAGTGCGCCATACTTTATCAAATACTTTGGATATATCATCAGGAAAGGCATTGTTTCTTTATTTATGATTGTTCTGCTAGTATAGTCTGTTACTCGGAGTAACTGTTTGATGGTATCTAGTTTTTGTAGGAATCCATACTGCTTGTTGGGGAGGGCTGTAAGTAGTGATTTTATTCTGCTGTGGCAGATTTTTTCGTATATTTTTCCAAGTGTGTTATGTAGACTGATTGAGTGATAACTCTCAGGACAGCAAAGGGGCGTATAACCTTTGAATTATTTAGAAGTTGTAGTATGTAAAAATCCTATAAATCGAATTTATTAAACCAAGAATCAAACATTAAAAAATTGCCACTCGAAAATATTTTTCCACTGTCGGAAGTAAGCTGGCATCGCTGCTAATATTTTGAGTGTTTCATACTAGATCCGTTCTTTTCAGTGCCTCGAGCTAGTCTCATTCTTGTGAGTGTTTCGTCTCTCGTCTTTTTTGAGGATCTTACAGTACCCCATTATTTTAAATGCCTTATTGGCCATAACTGCTCACATGTTGCAGAACCTATGTGAGCTTTGCCTTTTTTTGGTGCTTCCACTTTTCAGGAATTGTTTTTGACAGCTTTGAGGTTTTAGAAATTAATCCTATTTTTCTTTTTAAATTTTAAAATAGTGTAGTTAAATGCAAAAAAACTATTTTATAATAAATGTTTATAATAAAGTTATTTACTTTTATTAGGTACTATAATGGGAATAATGAATACTGCATCATGTTTGGGAGGGTTCATAACATCTGCCGTTGTTGGATCTTTGACTGAGCCCGAGGTAAACTCTTTTCATAAATATATTTTTTTCCCGGCAAGTTACTAAATTTTTACGAAACATGTACTCTATATCTCAATTAATAATATTTAAAAAATTTTATTGACAGAAAAAAGCAATATTTTTAATTTGGGGTAAAAATGTTTTTTTTATATTTGTGTAATCCGAGGATAAGCGATGGAAAAATAACGAAATGAAAGAGTTCATATAAATTGAAATTTCATAGTTTGCACAGGTGACTAAGAATAAAGATATACCCGAATAACGTAGGATGAAATCAAAGGAATTTCAGGAACTGAAATGAAATTTCCTTTTGAAAAATCTGAATTTTTTTAAGGATCATTCCATGCCTTTATTTTTTTTCCAAATATTTTACAA
The DNA here is from genome assembly GCF_043381705.1 of Parasteatoda tepidariorum. Classification (NCBI taxonomy): domain Eukaryota; kingdom Metazoa; phylum Arthropoda; class Arachnida; order Araneae; family Theridiidae; genus Parasteatoda; species Parasteatoda tepidariorum. Next base: position 14,564,818 of record NC_092209.1, read on the forward strand.
CATTGTTATCTTTAGAATGTTACAGCACTTGTCGCTGTTAATACACAAATATTTTTAGTTTTACTCTGAGGTCGTGGTATCCTAATGGTTAAAGAATTGGACTCAGGTTCAGAAAGGCCTAGAGTCAATCTGACTCCAGGACTCTCCGACTCCATTAAGATCACACGATCGTAAAATGTGCAAGTCCTGTGGTCCGCTGAGGAGTACCATAGGTATACGGATCTGGAAAAAATTTCCTTCCCCATCAGATCTAAGTCGAAATTGAGTAAGCGTCTTCATGAATGAGTGTTGCTGCCATCTACTGGTAGGGTTGTGAGCCACGGCGTACTTTCACCCTCGCGGTATTATCTTGTCAAGCGAAAGGCGCATCTTCTTAATTCGCAAAAGGCCAATGGCTGATGAACTTGGATTTTTCAAGTGTCAGATGAAACAACAAAGGCAACAGTTTTAGTCTTAAACAGTAGCTAAAAACACTAAAAAATATGAAAGCGAATTAAGAAATTTAATCTTTCTATAGATCTCTAGTTTATAATAGCGCACTTGATTGCACTGAAATGTGTTGAAAAAAGACAAAAATTCAATTTAAGCAGAAAAACAACCATATATTCTTTGAATATGAGTGAAAGAGTTGCGCACAATGCTAAACACATTGCTAAAATGAGACTGTAGGCCATAAAATTGATGAGCCTTCTTCTCCATTACCCTCTTGGCCCACAACGGGTATTCGCGGGAATACTTCACTTATTTATTCATAGAATATGAACGAATGGAATTCATAGCATCCGCAAATAGAAATTCACATTTGAAATAATGTTTTTAGTTCAGCGGTGAAGAGTTGATATATTGGGGATAGTTTGGACAATCAGAAAATCACACCACAGTTAACCCTTTAACGGGTCCTTTATTTCTAGTAAAGGTAAATTAATGTATTTTTGGAATTGAAATTGTTTTAAGAACAGTAATTGATATAAAAAAACTCATTTAGTTTATAAAAATACCATTTTTTTTGTTGTAAATATATTTAACATGACTTATTAGGAGCTTACTGACTTTTATTTTTCTTTATTTATGAAATAAATTCCTTAAATGCTACAAACTTCAAAAGGAATTATGTATTTTATAACTTTTATACGTTTTATAAAAGTGACAAATGGTTACCAATTTTATTCAAACTCACTTCAGGAAAGCTGAAGTTATTGAAAAATGGAAACCTAAATTAAAAGTAGTAAAACGTGGTGGTAAGTATACTTACCACGGCCTTCAAAAGGGTTAAGTGGAAGAAATCATCGTCATAATCTGATCAAATCCTTATGAATTCTCTTTTTTAAATTCTCAATTTAACGCCTGTTTAATCTGCTAGCACTCGGTGTCACGTTTATCGAAACAGTTTCTTATTTCAAAAACATATCGCTGGTTCAAAACTAAAACGACACTTCTGCACTAACTTCTCATGTTATTTCAATGAGAAGTGAGTGCAGAAACGTCGTTTCAGTTTTGAACCAGCGATATATTGCGGTAAGATAATTGTTTCAGTTTTTTTTTCATTTGTACAGGAGACCTAAAAGATTATCTTCCATTACTCGTTAATGGTTTAGTCTTCTTTGACTAGATCTAGAACTATAAGGAGTTGACATTTTTTGATATGAAATGCTGACTAACAGCACTAATTAATATTTACTGTACCACTTAGTTTATCATGCATTAAGCCATTTTTTTTATATCACTTCAACATAAAAAATTGAAACGAAATTGGTTCTGAGGACGCTGTACTTCTGGAGAATTTTTTTTTTACCTACATTGGAAATTCAGGATTTAAAGAATTGGATGGAAAAAAAGGAATTTAGGTAAATCCAGAGTAAACCGTGAAGACTGAAATGCTTAAATTATTTTTCAAAATGCTAAAATGCGGACAAATCATGACAGGATTACTTTCCTTGTTGCGTAATCCTAAGTTATCCTGCAATAGTTTGATTGCATTTTGATATTTTGAAAAGTAAAGTCAAAATTTGAAACTTTTCTATGCTTTAAATTTAAACTTTTTTATTTATGTAAAGCAAAACTGATTTCCTATTAGTTTTCTCGAATGGTTTCTCTAATGTTATCTCAAATGTTTTCAGAATACTATGCATCAGTGGGGCTATGTTTTCATAATCAACATTGTTATGCTTCTGATCAGCAGTGCTTTCTACCTGATTTTTTCCTCTGCCGACAAACAGATGTGGCATCTGCCTAGAGAAGAGGTCAGAAGCGAATCCATTTCTCCGACATCATCTCCGCTGGGATCACCCAATCAGCCCTCTGGAACAACAACATAAAAGACAAATAATCTGCAAAATAAGAAACTGCAATGGAAAAAACTTTAAATAATACTTTCAAAAACGATACAACGATTCTCAATAAATTGCTGTATTAAAAACTCTATTATTTGCATAGTTTTTGCTAAAAACAGTACGTTTAGGTTTGTTTTCATTGACAAGACTTTTTTCATTATTTACAAGGGGAGATCAAAGGAAAAGGTACGAAACGACACGGTGGGTACAAATGTAGACCTCATTTAAAATATACACCATAGGCCTGAGCACAACGATCCCACTGATGAACAAGCCGCAGGATTCCTTTTCCCAGAATTCCTGCGGCTGTGACGAGACCCAGTCCTTCACAGCATCCTTGAGTACGTCGTCCGAGCTGAAGAGCTTCTCTTTCAGGTGTTTCTTCAGTGAACCAAACACATGGAAATCGCAAGGTGACATGTCCAGACTGTAGAACGGATGGTCCAACGTGTCCCACTTGAACAGTTCCATGTGTGTGACTTTGGAGACGTGTGGACGGGCGTTATCATGGAGCAGAACCACACCCTCCGTGAGCAGCTCAGTCTTTTGTTCTTGATGGACCTGCGCAGGCGACAGAGTGTCTCACAGTACACATCGGAGTTAATGGTTTTTCTGTGCTCGATGAAATCGGAAAACACCACGCTGCTCCTCAATCGTCGAATTTTGCAACGCGAAAGCCATCCTGTCCTCATACAGACTGCCGCATCATTTGGACGCCGCTTTTGATAAGAGCCTCTGCTCTCTCCTGCTCATGCGGGCACCCGCGCATGCTCCGATCCCAGTCAGACTCCAATCGCATCCCGAGACGTCTCGCTACGTTCTCCCATGGCGGAACAAGCAAATATTTAACTGTTACGTCGTTTCGTACCTTTTCATTTGATCACTCCTTGTAATTGCATACAGATCGTGATATGTGGACCTAAAAATTAGGGGGACCGGAAACAATTGTCGTTTATTAATTAAAAATAAAGTCTTGATAACAAATATGAAATGCACCGAAACGACATTACTTTCCGGTCTCCCTAATAAAATGCAACTTGTGTGTATGAAGCAGCAATTGATTATTTTGGGATTTCAGTAATGATTATTAGAAGGACTGAGTAGATAAAGGTAAGAAAATATAGATATTTAAGTTTTTGTTATATTACGGTGGATATGAATTTCTTTTATAGCCAAGAAAATCTCATGAATGAAATTATTGAGGTACCAGTCTTTTAATTATAGAAAAACTTCACGCGAATTTTTTTGCTTAAGAGTGTTATTTACCAATTACGGTATGTAGCTGCTGACGAACCTTCACATTTCAAAAACTGAAACGCCTCACTAAAATGAACTAATGAACTAAGTCTTCATGATCACCATAAAATGCGATTCAAATATTATTAAAAAATATTTAAAATAAAAGCTGGTAAAAAATTTCTACCATAAAATATTAGATTATTTTTCCTGTATTGTTAAACATTTTTTTCCAACGCCCGCCTGGGTAATGACCTAGGTCATACCGGTACCTGAAGGGCAGATTTGTTGGCCACTCTTTCAGGGGCACCATATTAAGTGGGGCAACGTTGCTTCTACAGTAAGGACAGATAGTACAGAGAAGGAAAGAACATCCATGCCTTGCCTCGGATGCGAACCCAGAACCTTTCTGATGCAAGGGCAGTTCCCTAACCCCTACACAGTCGTGACCTTCGAGACACAGCCCCGTCAGCTGTGTTGTGAAACATTATTTTATCATTGCAACTGCTAGATTAAATACAAATTTTTATTTAAAAGTTGCATTAAGCACTTGAACAAATTTATATTAAGAAGTAAAATTATTTCTTTTTTCGCTGATGGATAGAAAAAACTCTTCTTTTTTCTATCCATCAGCGTTGGCAGTCAATTTATAAGTGTCTAAAATAATTGTTTACTAATGGCAGTGATGGTACTAGCGAATAAGAATTGTAAAAGTGCTTCAAACTCAATTCATTTTTTCATCATCTCTAATTATTCATTTGTAACTACCGACACGTTTCAAACTATCGACGGTAAATGTTTAAATCAAAACTTTCTTTGCGCAATTAACTATACGATACTTGCTACAAACTGTTGATGACATAAAGCTCTTTTAAACTGTGTATTGCTTTTTTATTGGTTAACACTTTTTATATATTAAGGCGAGCGTATTATCCTTGTGTATATATTGCTGGCATAACAAATTATTGAGAACAGTAAATAGATATATTTTCTATAATTTAAATACTTGCTCTGATTAATGAGAAAATGTTTTCTAGTGGCGGTTACACGGATGGTTTGTTGTGCAATTTTCGGTATAGCAATTTTAAAATATAGTGATTTAGACCACCGCCACAAATGATTTAAACTTATATGTTAAATAATACATAGTTTCAGTGAGGTGAGGCTATTAACCTTTTCCAATGCGGTGTCGCGCGAATTCAACTAATATTGCAAACTACTAGATATGTAAAACTACCTTCTTAAATTTTAGCGACCAACATTCTTTAAGCAACAAAAAGTTAAGGTACTTTTATAACCGTCGTTGAACAGCTGACCCAATTTTTGTGTTTGTGACTACTAATGTTCAACTCCGTAGCATTGTAATTTTGAACCCAATCCAGAAGACAAGGGAACTCCTGGATCAACTATTAGGAGAAATTTTACATCGTGGAAGTATGTGTAATTACCCCTTATCTGTGTTGCTTGGAGAGGAAAACCTCCCATGGCTAGCCTAACGGCAAGAGGACTCTAACCCATGATTCGTTTACCACTGATGATATTTCAGGTCTGCACTGTGGTTGGTGCAAGCCGGATGGAAGTCGTATAGACCAACCGTCACTGGTATTTGAACCCGGTTCAATTAAGTGGAAGGCGAACGCTCTATCCCCTGAGCCAAGAGTTGAGGTATTTTATTTTATTATCGACGTTGAACAGCCGACCCAATTGTTGGGTTTACGACTAAAAATGTTCAACTCAGTAAACTTGTAATATTAACCATTCCAGAAGTCAAGGAAACACTTGGATCCGTGCCCCCAGAGGCATGATTTGTTATGAGAACATGCAGGACTTTGAGACTCGACAGATTTAACGTGCATCAGTCACTATTTACTACACGGGGAGTCTTCGGCTCGCGAGGATCGAACTCACGACCTCTTGGATATGGGCCCAAGTGCCCTAACAACCAGGATATCCCAGCCAAGAGCTGAGGTATGGCGCTTCAAATAGAATGCACTGTCTATGGCCACACTTGCTAAAATACTAAAAATTTTAATCGAAATTGTATAGAAAGTTGCCGGGATAGCCTGGTTAGTAAGGTTACTGAGCCCATGTTTAAGATGTTGTGAGTTCGATACCCTCCGATCGAATACTCCCCGTGTAGTCATTGATGACTGATACAAGTAAAATCTGTCGGGTCTCAAAGTCCTCCATGTTCTAATACCAAATAAAAACCTCTTGGGGTACTGAGTTATAGATTGATCGTTCTCTGATCCAGGTCAAAATTACGATATGTTGATGAATGATTGGGTCCACCCTTTAAACGCGCTATGACGAGTGGTTGGCTAAAGGCGTATTCTCAGCTATAAATGGCACCACCACTGAAAAATATTAAACGCAGACTCTGCCTTAAATTCATTTGGTTTCACAAAGCAGGGTTCCTGATATTGGTAAGTGCCATTAGAAGCAACAACAACAAGGTTAGTTTCAGGTTATACTACTGTATAAAATATTTTTCGGAAGCCATTACATACTCTACCAGATTTTGCGGACCATTTTATTTTTATATTTAATTAGGTATTAAAATTTTTGCTTTCATGCTTGATTCCTGATTTAACTCTTTACTGAAAAGCAAATTTTAGTTTTGATGTTAGCAGGCGCGACCTTAAACATTTTTTTATTTTATTTCCAATGAGTTGCACAAGTGCGCACACATGAGCAGACCTAGTGCTTCTCCAGAAGTGGTATCCACTCTTTCAGGACCACCACAATGGGTGAGATACCGTTGGCCATGCTAATTTGGACGACTAGTTTCTGCCACACTAGATGGCAGCACCGAGACTTTTATTTGGAAGCTAAATTGCACTAGGAATTTAAATTTGCCGGAAATGCCAAGAGCCAATAAAGCACTCCAGGAATCTTTTACATGCCGCATAATCATACGACATGGCAGCTGAGGATTTTCTGCATCCCGAAAATCTGGTGTCTGGGCCGGGGACTTGAACCCGCAGACTTGGGCTCAGAAAGCCGACGACAGACCAACTGCACCACCCATCCATTCTTAAACATTATATTCTAAATTAAGTGACACACTCTTTGTTGTTTAAAGAATAGTGCTTGCTAAAAGTTTCAAAGCATGTATACTTTTACATTTCCAGTGACTTGCAAGACTTGTTGAATTAGTGTTTATCAGACTGGCGACACTGAACCGGAAAGGGTGAACAAGTTGATTTCATTAAATTTTAACTACCATTACATTTATCTAGTTTAAATATTCATTTTAAAGGATCAATAAGCTGTTTTTTATGTTTTAAACGATGGTAAAAAACTAATTAAGTAATTGTGTAATTACTACTAGGAAAATATTTTTTTAAAGAACGTAAATGTTCTCATCCTTCATGTCAAGAAAATAGTGTTCTTTGTGAAAGCATTTTTCATACCAATAAAACTGTTACGTTTACATCTCATCGGCAAGGAAGGGATAAATACATGGGTGAAAGCCCTTATATAGCAAGACGGAAAGGAGAAATACCTGGTACGTAAAACATTTCATTCCAGCATTTTTTTCGAAAAAAATGAAATATGTGTAACTATCAAGATTTCTTTTATAATTCTGGTATATATATAAAACTGCTTCTTTTCCAAGATAAGGTAGATATTGTTGGAAAAATAAAAAAAAAAGAATAAGTAAACTCCTCACCAAAACAAGCTATAACTGAAATGGTTTTACTACCAGCCTTTCCTCTTTTCCGTCTCGCTTTCACCCCTGGATAAATAAATTTTTAGAAGCTACGGAATATTTTATTATTTTCGTTATCACCTTATAGATACACACATTTATTATAAAAAGAAAATAAATTAAAAAAAACGCCTTTTATAATAGGGTTTTTGTAAATACACATTTTATTGTTAACATGAAAAAAATTACCTGGAATTGCGTAAAATTAATATAACTTATAACTCTTTATAAAAAAATTGTACACAGCTTTTATTTAAAAATAATGATGTATGAAATAATACTTTCATGGTTTAAACTAAGAGTTTTCGCCTTTCCTTAATAGATGGCGCTTTTAAAACAAAATATTCTCTACGTAAGTCGACGGGCATGAGCTTCTATGGGAATCCCAAATGTGATTTCAATGACGGCTTAATGGGAAGATGGAGGGATAAAAATATACATATTTAGGATAAAAAGGGAAACATTATGCACTCAGTTAGGATGCACGTATGATATATCAGCAGAATTTATGAAAGTTGAATGCACAGCAAAGCCATTAGTTTGAATAAAACACATTTTTGTGAGCTGTTACCGACGGAATAAAACTTCATTTTTCATCAGTATAGATATGTTAAAGAATAAAAAATAAAAAAAATAAAGAAAGACTAGTCATTTTGTATTGTTGACATGCCATTTTATAATACTGATTTTCTTATAAAATATTATTCATGAAGTGCTATTTTATATAGTAATAGCAAAATATTTTATAAAATATAGTTTTCTTCCTGTTGTATAAACTCTAATAATTTTTTTTGCAGTATATATTTCGATTTCGCTTATGTTTTGAATTACATTCGAGTTGTTCCATACATTCTCAAAAAAATAAATAAATAATAAATGAAATAAAATAAAATAAAAAAATAATAATTTCAGTAATTAATTGTAATATTAAGATTGCCAACTTGCTCCACTTTGCGAATAAAAATTTTCTAGTGGAAACAAAATTTCTGCTATTTTAAATTCAGAATTTTTCATTTGAGTAATTTTTCTACCACGACAAATAAAGATACTTCGAATTTTTGATTCGGATTACTTATTTGCATAAATGCAAAAAGATCTTTTGATACGAAAGTCGAACATATTCAGCAAAAAATGTAAAATATTTTATATTTATAGTTTTGTGATTAAAATGTTCTATTTCAAAAAAAATTTTCGTGCTCCTCACACTATATTATTGATATATTTTGCTTTGACTACATTAGTACAATATTAGAAAGCACTTTTTTTTAGGATATAATCGCGTGAGTTGATGATGAGATTATATCCTTTCCTTAATTTTTTTCGTTTTTTTTTAAATGTTTAAATATTTTTAAAAACATTCTATTTATAAATAATTTTTCTACTTTTCTTCAAAAATAGTACTTTCTGTTGTTTTCTTTACATTTTTTGCATTTACATTTTTCTTTACATTTACATTCCGTTTACATTACGTTTTACGTTACGTTTTACATTTACATTACGTTTTCTTTACATTTACATTCAATCACCCACCTGGTTTTTCACTTATGTTATAGGTTATATGCACTTGCAGCTTATACGCAGTAAGTAAAACTTATTATTGTTGATCTCCTTCGGTGGTCTCTCTCTCTTTTTCTTTTTTGTATGCATATTTCCTGATACAAACAGCAATGACAGATACAGGCCTGCTAACTTCTACGCTTTTTAGCAAAATATTTTATAGAGTGGTAGGCATTCAAAAATCAACTCTTTCAGAATTTTTGGAAATTTCGCAAGTATTTCAAAGCTTCCTCACGTTAGAACTGAGACAAAGTAGAGTTGTATATAAATGCTTTTTAAGCTGTTAAATCTAAAGACAAAGCAAGACACAGGTGTTTCATGTTGTATTTCATAACTACAAATTATTAAATTTACTACAATATTTTTAATTCATTTTGATCTAAACTAATATAAAAATATGTAAATATATATATGTTATTAAAATATGTATGAGTCAAAGGGTTAAGTTATCATAATTTTTTTTTAAAATTCCGTTTGATCAAAAAGATTTTCGGATTTAATTCACTACCACTGAAAAAAGTCTAATTCGCAACAGAAGTGGGATTCTGCCTTATTAGCATACAATTTCTTATGATGTTCGCAAACCAGAGTAGATCTTCCCAAACAGACAGTAATTTTCTCTTTAAACCTAAAAACTCTAACTATTCAGTTTCATGAAGAAACTTTTTAAAATTTTAACTAACAGTTACTGTTGGAAAAACTCGATCATTGATTTATTAGCGCTTAAAGATTGAGTTTTCTTTGGACGATGTTTTTGTATCATTAGCACTAAATGATGCGGAGAACGCTGCCTTAGAAATGGTAGTTTAAAACAAAAATCCCAGGTAATCGATCTTTGATGTTTTTCACTCACGAGAAAACTTCATTAACCAGACTGCTATTTAACCATCGATTGAATAGAATTTGCCTTCCTTTCTTACTAAACAATCCCTGTCAGACATTTGCTGATTAACCTTTAGAGTAAAAATACATCGCAAACTTGACTCTTTGTTTTATGAGTTTGATGAAGAAAAAATCATTCATATTTCAAAAAACATTTATGTTCATGGTTCATCGGTATTGATCTTTGAATGTTAAAAGCAGCTTTTTATACACTTTAGATATACAATGTATTAAGATTTTATGCAAGATCTATTTAAGTAAAGTTTTAGGGAAATGGATCATTAGTTTCGTTAACGCACCCTCTAACGTTTAAAGTTATTGCGAAATACATATTCAAGTAGTAGTAAAGTAAAGCAAGAAATTACAAATAGTTAGAACACACATTTACTTGCAATTGGATCGTACCAGGGAGGCCAACTGCTACGGATTCGACGAAAGATTTTAAATAAACGGTAGAGAACTACAAACTGAAATTTGCACATCTTCGGTGAATTTTGAAAACTTTTTAAAAGAGCTGTGATGGCTGTGAGGTTCGCATAAGTTTAATTTTATCTCGGCGGAAAAAAGTTTAACATTTATATAAAAAAAGGTGGCAACAGATTTGATACATAAATAGAATGTTTCACTTTAAATTATTTGTCGCTGTTTATTATTTTTTATTAAAATATTTTTTCAAAATATCTTCCGCTTCTTTATTATATTTCATTTAAACTAAATTCCTTGTCTTTCAACCATACCTTATATGGCTCAGGGGTTAAGCGTTTGCCCTCCAATGATGTGAATCTTGTTCGAATCCCACAAATGGCTGGTTGATAGGAATCCGCATCCGGTTTGCACCGACCACAGTGCTGACGTGAAATATCCACAGTGGTAGACGGATCACGGATTAGACTCCCTTTGCCGTCAGGCTAACCTAGGATTGTTCTCGTGGTTTCTCTCTCCATGTAACGCAAATGTGGGTCAGTTCCATCGAAAAGTCCGGGTTCCGGGGTAGGTGAAAGAATGGCAAATTAAAAGTAGCAATTAAAATATGCAATAGGCATTTTCATTAATTAAATAATTTCTCCTATTGTTAATATTGATGTATAAAATGAATCTAAAAAAGCAATGCTAGCAATAATTAAGAAGTTACTTTTTCTACCTATAAAAAATCAGCTATTTATTAACAATACAGTGTTTCGTCTTGCATATGAGTATTTAGCCCAGTTTGCCAAGCGAGGAAAATTTACAGAGTTTTTTGTGAGATAAATAACAATAATATTCCGCTTTACCACACTAACTCAACTCTCCACTCGAAGAAAGTCCACACTGCGAAGTGAGAACAGTAAAAAGTCATTTTAATTTTTTTTAAAAAAATAAACAGTTAAATTATTGCTGTTATTATTTCACATTTCATTTACATTTCAACGTAAAAAATAACGGATGTTATTCCCATTTATTATTTGAATTCATTTTATTTGCAAGATATTTATAGATAAAAATATTGATGTCGCGTAAATATTAAAGCATATTTTTCAAGGATTATAAATTGCTCTTTGTATTGAAATTTTCTGAAAGGCCTAGTTCATATTTATAGCTTTTCATTTTGTATTGATGGGGAGAAAAACAACAAGCGAATAAAAAAGAAATCATCATAACTTTAACTTAAAAATGCAACCATTCAAATTTTCAGGAGGCATTCCCATCAAGTGCGCCATCTGTCGGTGATAAGAAAATGCGTCTATGATGATTGATTGAAAACTTTATTATCCTCTGAAGTTTCCTTTACGCGTGTCCGTTAACATTTCCTTCGCGTTCTTAGTTGACGTTTGAATGCAAAAAATAAAAGGGGAGAAATCTTCATAGAATACAAGTAAGGAAACAACCGTCAACATATCAAAATTTCCCCTTTTTCCTAATTTTTTTCCCTTTTATATATTCAAGTAGAATAATACTAAAAAAGAATATTTGGAATATATATCCCCATAAAATAAAATGCAGTAGAGGGAACGGATTGGAAATCGTTTGGAGTTTTCAATAATCACCGATGAATATAATCATATATATCCGCCCACAACGATGAAGAGTTACTGATGCGAGGAACAAAAAATAATATCGATTCTATCGAATATTATTCTATTGTACTTTCCACCAATAGAAACACCTTTCTCCCAATATTTAGGTAAGAATGACTTTTTTACTTCACTTTAATCCTTTTAGTTTTACTTTTACCCGATTTTAACAGAAATTATCTACAACAGAGCCAAAACATCCTTGGAGAGTTGTTGAATTGATGTGCTTGACCACTTGGAAAAAACGGATACTATTTTCTCAATTTCCCAACAAATAGCTGGCTCAAAGAGCGATGACCATACTGCAAGCGCAGCAATTGCTCTTGTTTCCCAACTCTCCGAGCAATTGCACACCAAAATGTTCGTATTTTAAAGCTGCCAACTTGCACAGATTTATCGAATCATTTCTATAGAGTAAAAGTAATTTTTATGATTTAAGATTTTATTATTGATTTAATAAATTTAATTTAAAATTATTTTGCCCACCACTATATGCAAGTGACTTAATCATATATATCAAACTTATTAATAGCAGAAACCTATCAGGAGTGAAAACGCAGGTAGTTCAATTACCTTGATCAATTAAATGGATTCTAGTTTCAGGAGTACTGCACTTTACAAGTTATGGCTTTTCTTTCATAACCACTAGGATTATTAACATACCTACCAACTTTTAATTCCTTCCATTATCATTTGTCCCAGTGGTATTAAAATGAAATTAAAACTTCAATTTTAAACAAACAAATACGTTGTATTTGAAAAAACTTAAGTTGACAACCATGATCATTTCATTTCATTTATTAACAATAAATTGGGTACCTGGGCCGCGCAGCGGCCCCTATGACAACCATGATAGTAACGCATATTTATATATATGTGCTTAATTTTTGTAAGAATAATGGCGATCAAAATAATTTAAAAATTAAGTTTATAAAAGAAAGAATAGTATGTATTTACTACCACTTTAAATATGAAAATAAAATCTTCCGGAAGAGTTGGCAGGTATGTATTAACTTACATTTCGTCATTATTTCATTCAATATAAATTTCATGATCTGATCAGTTTAACAGACAGCTACTCTGTCCACCAACTGCCTCACAATATTCCACTGATTATCATGCCATTTTGTCTCAATCGAGACAAAAGAACTTCAATTCGAGACAAGAGGACATCTCAGTTGAAGAAGTAAAGTATCCACTTAACGGTCCTGTACCCCGAACGACCTCCTATCAAGTGCGGAGAAGTTTTAATTTTATTACCATTCATATACATAAGACTACTGTTACCCAGCGATGGCAACTTGGTTCAAACAGCGGATAAATATTTTCAAGTGGTTGTCTTTTAATGCATGATTCTTGGTTCAGTAAATTCGATTTATAGGGTTTTTGCTTAACACCAACTCTAAATAATTCAAAGGCTTGTGTGATACGCCACTTTGTTACATTTAAGCCATGTTGTAAATATGTAATATATGATAAGCAATGATAAATATGTGATATATATGTTACTGTGAAAGACCAAAATTGGTGGTAGTTAACTTCCGTTAGTAAATGTTGACAAACACGTAGTCACTTTGGTAAATGTCCGAAATATAGACTAAGTTTAATTAAATGCCACAAGCTGGCATGAATTTGTCCGTTATGCCCTGCACCAATGTTTTTCTAAGGTTCAGTGCTGCTGTCCAGTATGCCCTACATAAATATTTTTTAAGGTCTAATGCCGCTGACTGGTAAACATGTAATCGGTACTCTGAGCACTGATGTTTCTCCAACTTTATCCTTAGACAGATATTAAAATATGGAATAAATAATATCAACGAATAAATTAATATCAAATCGGATTTAACAAATGTTTCGGAAATTCACCAAAGTGACTATGTAATTACTGACATTCACCGGTGACAGTCTACATTCTCTTGATTTCGGTGATTCGCTGTAACATAAACACTTGTTATTCACATATTTTGGTACTTAGACAAGGAGACGTCACTGTAGTAGAAAAATGCTATGGGTCTTATTGAGATGTCTTCTCTCTTAGATTTTCGAATCTATTATATAATCATAGCAGTCAACTGCAATGCTTCTTGAAGAATATTCTTGAAGAGTGGCTGTCAGTTAAAAATTAAAGTTTTAAGAATTTTTGGAGATTCGCATGCATATTAATATTCTTTCCACGAGAGAGCTGAAACAAAAGTTGCGTTTTGTATGAACTCTTAAATTATTTATCTGTAGTGGTGGGGAGAAAAACTTAAAATCAAGTTCACGAAACAAAGAATCATACATTAAAACATAAACTTTGCTATAGATAATCAAAATTAACCAATAACCTCAAAAATAGAAATCTATACTGATGGCTCTAAAACTGACAGTGGTATCTTCTAAATTCTTGAAAATGGTGCTCACCCCCACACACGGAGGGATCAATCCAAAATTCAAATAACACAGTTTTCTGAGCAGAGATGCTCACCACACCCTAATCTGGTGAAAAACTAATAATATAAACACGGCATTCATTAAAACTGATAGCCTCTCTTGCATCTAGGCCTTAATCAGAACTGAACAGAAAGATGACTCGTGAACAGCCCTCATTGAAACTACCAAGCATTGTAAATTTATTATTACCTGGGCAGCGCAGCAATGGCTATGGGGATGGAGCGTTTGCCTTCCAATGAGGTGAACCAGGTTCGAATCCCAACGATGGCTGTCGATATGAATTTGCACCCGGCTTACACCGACCACAGTGCTGACATGACATATCCTCAGTGGTAGACGGATCATAGGTTAGAGTATCTTTGCCGCCATGCTAACCATGGGAGGTTCTCGTGGTCATCTTCTCCATGTAATGCAAATGCGGGTTAGTTCCATCAAAAAGTACCCCTTGAAATCAAATTTTTCTCAATATTTGATCCAAGAGTTCTCTTGTCTTTCGGATTAGGTTCAAAATTACGAGGCTACCGAGTTGAACATTAGTAGTCGTAAACCTAAAGCTTGGGTTTACGACTTACCCTATTATTACTCCGATGTCGCCTCTAAGGCACCATCGACAGTCACCAATCTAAAATTAAAAACTTTCGTATCTTTATAATTAGGTACCACATTATTTTAAGAATTTCAAAAATTCTATAAAAATTATGCATTATGGATTTAAATGATATGATGCTTATATCAGTTTAAATAGCATTTTAACCGGTTAACGCCCAGCGTCATATATTTAGGACAGTTCCTTTTTTCAAAGACATTCATTGTGATGGGAAACTTTTTTCAAGATTTTCATTTATCTGGGTGAATTAAAAGATTCACAGATACCACAATGATTTAGTTATATCTGATTAGATATAGAATTATAAGGAGCAAGTACTTTTAGATCTATTAAAGACTTTTTGAATTCCCTAACAGTAGAAAAAACAATTAATTTCGACAATATATTATTCCACTTTTTCCATAAAATCACTTTTTGTATCATTTCAATTTATAAAC
>NC_092209.1:14580565-14624766 GCF_043381705.1 Parasteatoda tepidariorum
TTCCAAGTTTATTGGCTTATTTCATCGCTAAAGCTTCTTCTTCGGCGAGGGGGTTTATTAAAAGATGAAAAGCATATGCACGGTTCTGTTTGCGCAGTTTTAGGTTTCAGCGCTCTTAGGGTTTTTAGATTGGCTGTTTGCGCTCAAGTATTAAGTTGGTGGAATAGTAGGCTTATGAATTTTTATTTCTTTCTATTAATAAGGTTTTAATAAAGTTTACTGTAACTAGTGTATGATATATTCGCTCTCATATCTAAAAGTGGATACTAATACTATTATTATGCAATAAAATTAAAACAAAAAATGTTTTAAGTAGTTATAAATTATATTGACATTAATTTATATAAAAAATAATTATATTATAAAAATTTCAAATGATGCCAATATAATTTTTAAAAAAATATCTAGCAATGTTAGTACCCACACATTTTTTTAAAGTTACTTTTATGAAATCAATTAATAAGAAGGATGATTTGTATATAATTGCAAACTAGTCCAGAGATGCTAATTTGCTCCGCTTTGTAAAAAATCATTTTCTAATGGTATCGAAATGCAAGTTACTTTTAGTTAATTGTTTTTCATTTTAAACAATTTTTCCTCCACTATATTACAAGAATTCAAAGTATCATATAAAAGGCAATTTTATTGCAGTTAGTTCATGGAGACACTTTTTAACGGTGGGCGTAATTTCCCTTATTCTACAAGTTTTACTACGTAATTCGTTACGAATTTATTAAAATGTTTGTTGAGAGATGAGCAGTTGGCATATCTGCACCCGTTCGGTTTTTTGCGCGAATGCATATGCATTTAGAAAAAATTAAAATACTTAAAAGTAGTATTATTAATATTTAAAACATTATGTTCACTTTATTCATATTCACTATTATGTTTCAAAAGACCGGCATATCCAATTTTATAACACAATTTCAAAAGACCGGCAAACTAAATATCCAATTTCGTAACCCAAAAGTTACGTCGTTGAAATTTTAATTTCAAAATGATTATTAATATTAATAAATTTTCAGCTTCTTTGTAACAAAATGCTTTGGCCAAATATTGGAAGTGGTAGAAAAATTTAACATTAAATTTATTTGATTGAGTTATTGACTAAGAGTATTTTAAAGTATTAATCGTTTTATGTTATCAACTCAAATATTCATATTTGAGAAGTACGTTAAAACTAATGCTTTTGTTTAATTAATGTTATCGAAAGTAGAAAATGATTTATAAATTCGAAGGCAAAAAAGTTGTTATAAATAGGCTGCCACTGAAGGATCGAGCAAAATTTTCACAATGACAATTCAGTTAACGCCTCTTACAACTGAAAGCCACCATACGGTTTCTTGCAAGTACTTGAACACAAACATACGGAGTGCCTTGTATGGATACAGTACCTCCTATCTGAGCTAAATAAAAATTTGCATGATAATTAGAGTTCTTAGAACAGATAAGTTAAATTAATTTTAAAATAGATTAAAATGTTTAACAATATCAAATAATTGGTAACAACAATTTAAAGTAGGAGACAAATTCCCAGAATTACAATCCTAAGGATTGTATTGAATTAATATTAATATCTTGCAAGTAGTCCGATCAGACAACTATAAATTAAAACCAGTTTACGAAAGAACTATTTATTATAAAATCTAATAAAAACAAGGAAGTGGTAGCTAATATATGTCTAAAATTTTTTTTAATTTATAAATATGATTGGTTTGCTTTATTTACTTGCCAACCACCACAGATTCAAATATATATATAATAAATTTCTCTCAATTACTTTAAAAATAGACTTTGGGTTCATGCGCAAAACTACTCATAAAAAAATTTTGATGTAAGAGGTGATGGTTCAGTATCTTAACCACTAAGCCTTCGTGGCTTTTTTTTACCTTTACAAATTTCTGTATCATTAACCCTTTCGCGCCGACTGTCACAAATACGTGCCAACATCAATCCGTATCAATCAGGGTAAAAATATAAAACTGGTAATCAAAGTATTTCTTTAGCAGTTTATTTGTGGGAGGAGTTCCCACAAATTTAATTCACCATTACTGTCAACGACACCGAAGTTTTGATTGGTCCTCTGTGAGGCAGCGGAATGAAATTTTCTGAATTGATAATCATATGCTCCCTCAATGGTGTTATTTAGATTTCGATGCTGATGAGGTATTAGAAAATATTAAGCTATGATTCTAAAATTTTGTATAAATATTCAAGAAATGTTGACTTTTAAGTGTGAATGCACGCCTTCTACAAAGTCAATGATATATGTTTACAGACATATATTTTTAATATTTAAGTATTTTGAGGCAAATTTTCAAAATTTTGCTGTCTTGCCTGGTGGGGTAGGAGATATAATCTCTGAATAATAAGATATAGTATACTTCCTTACAATGGTAGTAGACATTTTTCTGCGGTACCAAAAGAATGTTTTAAGATATTTGGATATTTTAGCTGTCAGGCCAGGTAAATGTCCTGAACTCTTGAAAGCTGCGCATCATATAGCTATCACTGGTAATGTAGCAATGAATTAGTGAAGAAAGCCGATGGACATATATTTATGTATTATAGCTAAGCTCAGATGTAAGATAGCTAAGCGCATCTTCGGATAAAATTGTATCTTCAACGTGAAACAACATTGTTCAGCAGATCATCGGTGAGCTCTTTTAAGTGATCTCAAAATGCGGGTCCAAGAAAATGGACACAACTAAAAATACATGCTTGAGAAAATTGGAACAACTAAAAATGCGTGTTGAAGAAAATGAGCAGAACTAAAAGTGCGTGTTTTAGGAAACGGCGACTATTAAAAATACGTGTTTAAGAAAATGGGCACAACTAAACATAGAAAACGGACAAAACTAAAAAAGTGTGTCTAAGAAAATGGACACAACTAAAAATTCGTGTTTAAGAAAACGGACATATCTCCAAATAAGCCTTTTCAATGTTAAACAAGTTAAGTACCAAAATTTCACAAATTTCGACAACAAACTAAATCTAGTGACTCAGCCAGAAATGTTTTCCCGGTAAGGTCTTAAATTTACTGATTGAAAAACACAATAATTTATATATAGGAATTTGTAGATCATAAACTAATTTTAAATACAATTATTGTATTAGATTTATTAGCGAATAATCATTGTATAAGGCGCGAAGTAAAATTGTAACATTTTGATAATTTTCATATAATAATCAAACTAACAAGCTCAGATTCATTCTTAGAATTAGAGAATCTCCGGTGGCGACTTAAAGCTCATTTAGCTTTAGATCACCTGTATTCCCCAACTTGCCGAATGAGTAAAGGTTGTTGGTGAGCAATATTGACCACATTGCCACCAACAAGCTGTTGGCAAATGAAATTGCGGTGGCTCAACCTCCATAGCATCCCTGGTTCACAATGGGCTTTTACGGAAATGCCTAGCTTTTTTTTACGATGCAATCTTGATAAATTTGAAATACGCTAGTTGATAGACGCAAAATGTAGTTATTCTGAAGAAATAGCTTTTTTCCGACAACTTCAAGCTCTTGAACTTTGACATATTGGAGGTAGCCGTAATTTTGAAATTATGATCACCATATTTTCAAACGTATAGCCATATTTCGTACTCACATGCACCTGCTTCCATTTAAATACTTATTTTGAGCTATGTCCAAAACAAAAAAAAGCTACCAGTGGATAAAAATGAAAATACACATTAAAAATGCAGGTAACGAAGTAATTTAGAATTATTAGTGATATTCTGAAATCATTTTGTTTTATCTTTGTCAAATGAGAATATTAAGTCTTGTCAGCTGATCTTTTCTGAAGTTTCGCTCATTTTGTATTACAATTTTTTTTTCTCTGGAGGAAAAACAATATTTTTTTCCCAATGAATTTAGCTGTTACTTCTTACGCAGTTTTAAACTGTTAGGATTAAATAAACAAATGTTTTTTACTGAAATTCTCCAAATTTACGCTTCATCCGTCGTGTATAGTCAAATTGAGATATTGGATACTTATTGAACTGAATCCGTATCATTTATTTATGTTCATATATAGTTGAAGATTACAAGTTATAAATTATTTAAACTACCACAAGAAAAGATAAAAATATGTTTTGATAATATTTCATTTCGCTTGTTGATCACGTAATGTGTTCCACATGTCAAATTATGCATAACTTGCTGGCTGTATAATGTCGGTAAAAGTAAGGCAATTAGAGGTATAATTTGGAGGGCTGATTAACAACATTTCTAAGGTATAGCACGTTCACCAGGAGTAGGCACTTGACTCCGCCTTCATCACGAGGTATGCACGATACTGTTTCGCTATTTTTGGGAGAAGATAGCGAGCAATCCCGTACAAGGTTGCTATTTTGCGATCGTATGGTAAAAATATTTATTTCGAAAAATTAATCTGCATTTTTTCAACATTAAATATTTTATAAATTTGATATTTCACACCATTTTTTATGATATTTCTCCCTTTTGAGTGAATATTTGTCCATTGTGAGATATTTTCTGGGAAGACTGCAGTTTTAAATTTAAAATATATTTAATTAGCTAGAGAATTGAAAGGTGCAATAGCAGATCATCAAGCAAAGTAAATGACTGAAAAATAAGTCACAGTTTATGTTTGGGGCGCTTAAGGGTTGTCTCAATTTCAAGGGCGGAGATGTTTTTCTTCTTACTCCCGCACTGAAGTGAATACTGCAATCGAGGGAGTGGAGCCAAGTGCCTACTCCTGGTGAACGAACTATGGTAAACTTTGTATCATCATATTATCGAATCAACTTTAATTGTTAAATCACCTTCCTTAAATCAATTTATTGTTAAATCACCTTTTCTTTTGAAGTCGTAGAAACATTTGCGTATAACCTTTTATGTACCGATGATGCATTCAATAGAGTTATAGATAATTTAGTATGTGTTTCATGATTAGTGTAAAATCTTACAAAAATTTCTTTAATTCCCTTAATTTGAGATTTTTTACAAAATATTTTTCTTGTGGTAACTTGTTAAAGTCGAAATTTTTAAAAAAATTATAACTTTCTAGGAAACTTTATCAGATTTTAACAATTGCATGCGTGCAACTCTTTGAAGAATTGTATTGCAGGTGTTACAGATTAAAATTTTCAAAAAAGTCATAGGCAAGCTTTATAAAAGTTATTACAAAGTAAATTTTGCGAATATTTGACTATTTTTGCTTGATTTTTAAAAGATATAGCATGACATAAGTACTATAAAGTGGTGAATTATATAAGCCTGTGAATTATTTAGAAATAGAAAAAATCTACTAGATTGAATTTATTAAACCAATAATCACAATTGCTAAACTACCACTTTAAAATATATAATTGCTGTCCGGAGCAAGTTGACATCTCTGTAAACCGGTTGTGCGCATGAACCGAATTTTTGTTTTATAAGTGACTGAGAGAAATTTATCATATGTATTTGAGAATTGAATCTGTAGTGGATGACAAGTAAATAAGACAAACCAATCATATTCATAAATTAAACAAATTTTTAAACACATTTAATTTACAAATTTTTAAACTTTCTTATTTTTACTAGATTTTGTATTAAAGCGCTCGTTCGTAAACGTGTATACCTTTATAGTGGTCTGATCGGACTACCAATAAGAGACCGTATGGATGCTTTCAGTTGCAGGAAGCGTTGATCTGGAGCAGTTGGCATCCCTGGTATGGGTATTTCATCAGTGATTCCGAGAGGCGCTTCTCGAAGGCAAAAGGTTCAAATACATAAATCAGATAAGACCTAATTTGAACACAAAAAGAATGAAAAAAAAACTGGTAGTATTAGTATTATTAGCAGTATAATTATTTTTTATCTGCGAAAAGCAAAGTAAACAGAACCAGAGATGCCAACTTGCTCCGGACAGCAAAAATATATTTTAAAGTGTTAGTTTATTAATTGTAATTCTTGGTTTAAAAAATTCAATTTAGTGGATTTTTGTCCACCACTATTTCTAAATAATTCGTAGGCATACATGATTCACCACTTTATAGTTCTTACGTCCTGCTGTACCTTTTTAAAAGCAAGCAAGATTAGTCAAATATTATTTGCCTATTATTAGTCTATTATTTGCAAAATTTACTTTGTAATTATTTACCGTTTTTTAAATTATTTTGGCGTGTACGGAGCAGTTGGCATCTCTGCAGAACTACCGTCATATATTAGTATTACAAAACTTATAATTTGCATACATAATTTGCATACTCTTGAAAGTATGATGTTTTGAAGACTTAAATATTGGTTAAAATAATAATTTAATTTAACGTACTGCCACACTTTGTATTGAAAAAAAACTTATTACTTCATTGTACTTAACAAGAATGTAGCAGTGGTTGAGGTGGCCTTTCGTTAAATCCAATCAGAATTCCCTTTTTCTTGATGCAAAATTCAATATTTAGAATCTTTAAGGAACAAGACTATTATGTGAGAATATTTTTATTGACGAAATAACACACAGTGGAGGCTAGATATGTATTTGATTGAAATTTGTCCCTTTTTCATTACCAGTATTATAATTTTTTCTGACGCGATTGCAACGAGAAGAGTCTGGGGTTAAACGAAATTTTTGACATATATTTAAATACATTTGATATAAATATTTATATGGAATTGGAATAGTTTTTTCGAACTCACATTTATTGTTAATATTGCATACTTTTACAAAATGTCTGAAAATATTACAAAATAATTATAAATTACTTAAAAAAATGAAAATATCTATATTTTCTCAATCTATGTAAATGCTTTTATATCAGGATATATTATGTCAGAGGCAAAAATATTTTTAGAATGCACTCTACAAACCAATACCGAGGAAAGAAATTCTAATTAAATAAAAAGTCAAAATATATCATTATAAGCTTGTTTACGAAATATGTTTGCAAGAAGTAATAAAATATAGTTTATCATTTTTATAAGAAAAGTCTTTTAAAACTCCAAAAGGTCGTAAAAAATAATAATAAATTTATAAATATCTTAGAACAATTTTTCCTATAAAAAGAAAGTGTTTCCATGTTTTTTTTTGTCCAAATAGTTAAACTGCAACACGTTAATCGAAATAGATGAGAAAAAATTTTCTTTTCTAGGAAAAAGAAAACTATCTTTTCGAATTAAGTTAGGATTTATCCATTAAACTTACATGTTTAAAAAGTGTTTTATATTTTAATTAATTTTTGTTAAGATCTCATACTTTATGCAGTGTTTTGCGCTAAAAAAAGGTTTTCTTTTCTTTTTTTCACTATCTTTACGTTAAGTCATTAATAATTTTAAAATTGACGCGTTCATTTAGAAGTTTGATACTATACTTATAGTGGCTTAGAAAAAAAAATACTAAGTTTTACACAAGCTTTTAAAATTATGGCAATTATGACGAAGATTAATAAAAAAAAGTTCTACTTAAGTTTAGTAAAGATCGTTTTAACTTACTTAATCACCAGATTTATGAGTAACATAATATTAATATTCATCATTAATATCAGGAATATTGAAAGTGAAAAAAAGAGAAGAATTTTTTTAATCAATCATCTGATTCAATTTTGTTTAAAAAAATGGACAAGTTGGATATATGTTATAAAAATTGTCAATATCGTGAGGTTGTTTATTTCACATTTTCTCAAACTAACTATAAATATTATTATTTGTTAAACATTTCCGTACTTATTTTTGTTAATATCTTTGTTTTTGATTCGAATTTATAATTTATTCAAACCGCTTTTTCTATGCGAGCTATAAGCTGAACTTCTAATTAGGATATCCTCAAAGTTGTGAGCACTAAACCTTTTCAACATAAAACAAACGAAGGAAGTATTTCGAAAGTTTGCATTTCTAGAACTTTCTAAGTTTTAGCTGTACGTATGAAATAATTATAGATATTATATTTTCCAGTTCTTGTTACAAAAAAAGTTTTGTATCTTGTTAATGATACTGTAAAATCTTCTTTAACGCGATTTGAAAAAATTATCTGACTTAATTATTTTAACAATTTCGTTCTACTGTATAGAAAAGGCAATATCAAGTACGCAAAAATAAGTACTCTTTGAAGATATGAAAGGGTATTACTGCTTAGACCAATTTTATGTTTGTAGACACCTGCTAATTTCTAGAGCTTTTAGGGAAAATTTCCTGTAGTAGTACCGAAAATATTATGCTTTAATGTATTATTCCTTTGTTTTGTATAACTGTTTTTCCCATACCACTGCAAGTGATTGATGAAAAAATTTATATACTTTGCGCAGTTATTTCGTAGTCAGCCACGAGAAAGCTGGAAAAAGTGACGTTGCATATGAACTTTTAAATTATTTCTATGTAGTGGTGTGGAAATTAAGTTTAAATGAATGAAATTATAATACATAAAAACATATACTTAGCTACCTGACCTACCTTAGAATAAATTTAAAAAAAAGTAGGATTTTATCTTCCTTCATAAAACGAATGATTTTGCAAATTATTAAAATAGAATTTTTTTTAAAAATGTAAGTGTTTGCTAAATGAGATTATATTTTCTTTTTTAAAATATTAATGTACTGCATCCCTTTTTATAATAGCACTTTTTACATTATTGCGTTATGAGAAGTCGAATGCGAATGTGTTACATAAATTTAGGTAGGTAGGTACCGACCTGAATTTATTTAACACATTGGCATTCAACCTATTTAACACATTGGCATTCAACCTATTTAACACATTGACGAATAAATTTAGAGACCTTTGTAATTGAATTTATTTAAAATAAATAAAATTATCTAACTTTACTAAAATGTTTGTAGTTTACATTAATTATTAAGACATTTTAACTAAATTACAAAATAATCACAAATATTATCAAACATACAAATATCTTCCTTTTTTCAAGCTATTATAATTAAATATATTATGTCAAACACTGGATCATTTTCTGAAAATACTTTAAAAATTTCGATAGGAAAACTACTATAATTGAATTAGAAATCAAAATAAATTATTAAAAACTATTTTAAAAAATATGTCCGGAAAAATGATGCCATATTAAATACATAATTTTCTTATAATACATAGAAAACGCATTTCTTTTAATGCATGAAAACGATCGTTAAAAATCTTTAAATTAATTATCTTTTAAAAATGTTTTCTTGATTTACCAAAAGAAGGTATTTTCCATAAACTTTTTTACCCAAAAAGTTAATTTGTAATACATTAATCTAAATGCATGAAGGATTTTTTTCCCTTTTTAGGGAAAAATAGAACTGTTCTTTCCAATTAAGTTAAAATCAATCCATTATACTTGCATATTTAAAAAGTGTCTTACATTTTAATTAATTTTTGTGAAGACCTAGCTCTTCATGGAGCTTTTAATTTAAAATTTTTTTTTTATAGTATGCATAGATTCTGACTTTAATAATTTTAGAATTCAGTTACAAGTTTAATGCGCAGTAGTGTTGCTGGGAAAAGAATTACAAAATGTTAAATTTTTTTTCCAATGCCCACCCGGATAATGACCTTGGTCACACCTGAAGGGCAGATTTGTTGGCCACTCTTTCAGGGGCACCATATTAAGTGGACCAACGTTTCTCCCACGGTAAGGACAGATAGTACAGAGAAGGAAAGAACATCCATGCCTTGCCCGGGATTCGAACCCAGAACCTTTCTGATGCAAGGACAGTTCCCTGACCCCTACACAGGCCAGTCGGTCAACATTTTACAATAATTTTTAAATTATGTTGGTGATTATAAAAAAAAGATTCATAAAAAATTCCACTTAAATTTTGTAAAGATCCTTTTAAATTGTTTAATCACAATGGTTGATTTATTAGTAGCTAACGTTCTCGTTTGTAAATAGTTTTTTTGAAGTGATGCTTCTTATGCGACTTCCAACAAGGTTGCGTTAAATGTTTAACGCTACATTTTTATTGGCCGAGAAATCACGTGGTAGGATCCAGTTTTCCCTCATTCATTTCCATATTGTTTTGGTTCTCACTAGCATAAAAATAATAAAAGTATTGTTTTTCTATAAATATTTTTTTTAGTTTGTTTTGATACACATATAATTTAATAGGGTAGTATTTTTTATTTTCAAACTTAGTGGATAACAATTGTAAGAAATGAGTGAAAACAATCCCACTGATAATGCGACGGATTTAAGGTTATGTCAAGGTACGTCTCTTGTGAATATCAATTGATTGTTAGGTTTTCTCTTTTCTAATTGCCATTTATATTTCACCAAATGCAGCCATGAGTGATGTTAAATTATTTATTGCAAAATCCTTATTGCCACTATAGACTGCAGGTTCACAAGCTCTGGCAGACGTTACTGGTGAAGAAATGGATTATTGTGAGCGGCCTGTGATCCTTGCAGGAGATTTTAATGTGAATTTCTCGTTACCTGAAACATTATTAACCTTCCTTAAAGATAAATTTGGATTGGAAATGATAAATGGTAGGAATGATCCAACAACCAAAGGGGTAACTATCATTGATGCAGTTTTTGCGAGAAATATTGAAAAAATCGAACTCAAACATTTCGTTTCTGACTTTAGCTATCATAATCCCATTGTAAATGTTATAGATTTGGATATTTCTCCTCTCGAAAATGATAATTAAAAGATGCAATCAATTGTAAATTGTAAGTATTGTCAATAAAGTTTGTCTTAAAGAAACAATATGATTTCACTAAAAATCAATTTTTACCCCTTCCTATTTTCATTTCCACATTACGAAGTTTCACTTCTTACGCGCGGAGGGACTCCACGCACTATTTTTTATTTATTTATTTATTTTCAAAATGGTAAAATGGTACGTTTGGTTGGTTAATTTGTCGTTATTAATTTTCTTTTGAGAAAAAACAAGGAAGACTGTCTACTTATTGTGACAATCGCGATCTTTTATGATAGTTAATAGATTCTGTAGATTGTTGTTGTAGTTCATTTACATCGCACTAGATCTGCACAATGAGCTATTGGCGACGTTCTGGGAAACATCCCTGGGGATGATCCGAAGACATGCCATCGCAATTTTGATCCTCTGCAGAGGGGATGGCACCGCCGATTCGGGAGCCCGATGACTTGCACGGGAAGTTGAGCACTTTACCGTAGAACAGTTTAACGAGGACCAATACCGCTCGCCCTCGGTCCCTACGCAGACTAATCCAAGTGGTCACCCTCCCGCACATTGACCGCAGCCAGTGATGATTGACTTCGGTGATCTGCTAGGAATCGTGTCTTGACTATCAATCCACTGCGGGACCAATCTGCAGATATTAATCAATTATTTTTGAAAAAAATATGCAGTCTCTCTTTTTAAGCACTTTTTTCATCATTGCGAAATAAAAAGTCGGGTGTTAATGTGTTAAAATTAATTTGTATATCGCTCCATCTAAATTAATGTATATTTAAAACAAATAAAAAAAAAGTCGTAACTGCTTGTTTTTAGTTTACATTAATCACTAATACTTTTTAACTAAATTGCTAACACTATTACAAAATAGTCACAAATGATTTCAAAATTACAAATATCTTCTTTTTTTTTTCTGTCTGTGAAAAACTTTTTATGACGGAAAATATTACGTCACACTCAGAAGCATTTTAAATTTTCAGAATTTACTTTACAAATTTTTATTGGAAAAAAAGATCCGTAATTGAATTAAAAATGAAAATCAGTAATTATGAACTATTTTAGAAAATATGTTCCGAATAAAGTTACAATGTAAAGTTCGAACTTTTTTTATTTCTAAGGAAAAAAAAGTCTTTTGAGACCTAAAAAAAGGATTGTTAAAAGTCTCAAAATAAAGTATCTAATGCAAAATAGTGTTTTGACTTAAAAAAACAAAATATTTTTCATAAACTTTTTTATCCAAAAAGTTAATCCGCAACATGCTAATCGAAACAGATGAGGATTTTTTCCTTCTTTTTGGGGAAAAAATAAAACCATCCTTTCCAATTAAGTTGAAATTAATTTATTATACTTGCATGTTTTAAAAGTGTCTTATATTTCAATTAATTTTATGAAGACCTCACTCTTCATACAGCTTTTCAAGTTAAAAAAATGTTTTTAATACTATCTATAGATTCAATCATTATTAATTTTAAAATTTACACATTCATTTAAAAGTTTATGACGTGTTAGTGTTGGTGACTAAGAAAATATTACAAAATTATAGCTTTTTAAAACCTTAACATTTACGTCGATGATTAGAATCAAAAGTAATAAAAATTGTTACTTAAGTTCAGTGAAGATCATTTTAACTTGTTTACTAACAAAATTGAATTATTTTTAAAAATAACTTTTATCATTGATATCAAGAATATTTGAACTATTAGTTAAAAAAAATGGCCCATTTTTCAAAAAAAAAAAAAGAAAAAAAAACAATTGTCCTATTTATAGTATTTTTTTTAAAAAAAAAATTGACAAGTTGTTTAATTTTTTTAAAAAATTCTGAAATGGACTTAAATTCAATTGCGTGTTTAAAAAATGGTCATGGCTCAAATGGCGTGTATAATTTAAAGGACACAAACAATGAACATTTAAATGAATATTTAAGTAAATGGATATAGTGCAAACACTTTTTTCAATGTTGAACGATGAAAACAATATTTCTAACAACTCATTTCTATGAAAAAGTTAATGTATATAGCAAATCTAATAATCTATATATTAAATTCTAATGATGGTTTGTCAGTTTTCCAATGTTGTTAGCACATTTATATAGGCCACAAAAGCCGTTTATATAGCCGGACATTTAGCATTAATTTCGATACTGTTTTGGTTGTCATCAAATCAATAAAAGTCGCACTTCTCACTATATTAATTACTTTAAATAAAAGCGCTTTACACAACTAACTATGAAAAAAAGTAGTGACTAGTGTAGATTCGTCTTTCAGCGCGTAAGGTTTGACCTATGTAGAATAGATAACATAAAAATAACATATATTTTGTATCATGTTAATTTTACAATCTATGACAATTTTCAAAAACGCTCTTCTTTTAGCTACGCTTAAAAGGAGTAGTGTACCAAAAATATCTAAAACATTTTTGTTAAAAAAATTGTTCACATTTCACTTATTGAACAAGCATTGCTTCTGCAATCATATTAGTTACTTTCTAAAATATTCCCAACTTTACGTTCCATGACAAGTGGCATAACAAATGGCATAAGAAGCTATGTTCATTTTCTTAAGTGTGTTTTTTTCGGTTACGTCCAAAAGGAGTAGTTCACCGCATAAGAAGCTATGTTCATTTTCTTAAGCATGCTTTTTGTAGCTACGTCTGAAAGGAGTAGTTCACCTCATAACAAGCTATGTTCACTTTCTTAAATGTGCTTTTTTTTCAGCTACGTCCAAAAGAAGTAGTTCACCACATAACAAGCTATGTTCATTTTCTTAAACGTGCTTTTTTGTAGCTACTTCTGAAAGGAGTAGTTCACCGCATAACAAGCTATGCTCATTTTCTTAAACGTGCTTTTTGTAGCTACATCTGAAAGGAGTAGTTCACCACACAACAAGCTATGCTCATTTTCCTAAACGTGCTTTTTGTAGCTACTTCCGAAAGGAGTAGTTCACCACATAACAAGCTATGTTCATTTTCTTAAACGTGTTTTTTTCCACCAACGTTACCTATGATATTTCTAAAACATTTATGTTAAACAAATTGTTCACATTTCACTTAAATAAATACTGAATAAGCATTGCTTCTGCATTCATATTAGTTACTTCCTACAATATTTACAATGTTAAGTTCCGTGACAAGTGGCATAACAATCTACGTCCATTTTCATAAAAAATTTATTAGCTGCGTCCAAAAAGAGTAACTTACCAACAATATTTTTAAAATATTTCTGTTAAACAAATTGTTCATATTTCACTTAGATAAATACTGAATGAGCATTGTTTCTGCATTCATAGTAGTTACTTTCTACAATATTTACAACATTAGCTCCATGACAAGTGGCATAACAAGCTATGTCCATTTTCCTTACCGTTTCTTAGCTACGTCCAAAAGGAATAGTTTGCCTGCAATATTTCTAAATCACTTCTACGAAACAAATTGTTCATTTTTCCTTTAGATAAATACTGAATAAGCATTGCTTCTGCAATCATATTAGTTACTTCCAAGAATATTTACAACATTAAGTTCCATGACAAGTGGCATAATAAAAACTCATCTTGTCCTAACTGTAATGGGTCTCTAAGTTACCCTGTAATTAAGTCATAAGAGCAAAATTAAGTCAAGGCGCCTTAATATAAGTAGATATTCCAACTTTCTTTCACTCGGCGGTTACAGGTAATGCAGTGGCAAAAATAGAAATTAAGGAAATAATGGGTAATACGTTTTTATGATTATACTCTTAAAAGACGTAACATTTTTTGGAGATTCTCAGGGAAGCTTTTAGTCATTTAGAGGCGACGAAAATGAATTTAATACGCAATTTACTTAATGAAGATTTCTGGTGTTGAAAAGGTTTAATTATGTTTTGACAAAATAAAGTAGGTGCCAAAAAAAAGGAACGTTATTTTATTTTTACGTTGAAATGTTACGACCGAAAAAAAGCTAATGATAATTAATTTTAATAACTCTAAATACAAAGGGTGTGTAATTAGGCTCAAAATATTTTAAGAGAGCATTATTGCATCCAAACTTTATACCCATTTTCAATTTCGTAAATTAGAATATTTTTGTTCTGCAAAAATGATGGTGTGTGGGATAGTTCAATTCAGGAAGTAATGTCATACGACCAATACGGTTTTGAAAAGATATTAATTTTAGTTATTGTGAAAATTAAAATTGATTTTAGTTCGTGTTTATTGATTTTCAAATATAATGCAAAATACCGTAAAAAATTGATACTCAAATTTCACGAAACTTTCTTTATTTTTGACGAAACCGTNTATCAGATACCACAATGATTTAGTTATTTCTGATTAGATCTAGAATTATAAGGAGCATGTATTTTTTGATCTATCAAAGACTTTTTGAATGCTCTAACTATAGAAAAAGCAATTAATTTCGATAATATATTTTACCACTTCTTCCATAAAACCACTTTTTGTATCATTTCAATATATATATTCGGGACAAAACGGGTTAAAAGGAATGGCCCATTTTTCAAAAAAAATTTTTTTCCCCATTTTATAGTATTTTTTTAAAAAAAAATTAACAAGTTGTTCAAATTTTTTTTAAAATTCTGAAATAGACTTAAATTCAATTGCGTGTTTAAAAAATGGTCATGGCTCAAATGGCTTGCATAATTGAAAGGACACAAACAATGAACATTTAAATGAATATTTAAGTAAATGGATATAGTGCAAACACTTTTTTCAATGTTGAACAATGAAAACAATATTTCTAACATCTCATTTCTCTGAAAAAGTTAATGTATATAACAAATCTAACTAAACATAAAATTCTAATGACTAGGAGGCTTCGCCCCCTGCTCGCTGGCGCTCGCCAACCCCCGGAACTGCTTTCGCACTTCATTTCGGATTGCTTCGCAATCCGATGCTCGCTTTGCTCGCGCATTGGATACGTTCTTAACGTCTAGCTTTTGTATACTTTTTTGAGCACTGAACTTCCGAAAACTTTAACTGTAGAAAATTCTAAACCTGTGTATTTCAATATTAATTTGAAATTGCAAACAGTTCACATATTTTTCTTAATCACACTATTCTAAATTTCAGTTGTTGAGAAAAGTAACTTTTGTAAGTTTGGTTTTAAAGTCTTTCCCACCAGAGGGCTAAAACCATGTGTTGTAAAACAATATGAAATATAGTTCATTCACCAGGAGTTGGCACTTGGCTCCGCCTTCATCACGTGGTATCGGATGATACTATTTCGCTATTTTGGGGAGAAGGATGTGAACAAGGCTGCTATTTGGCGATCGTATGACAAAAATATTTATTTCGCAATCTTCATGTGCATATTTTGAACATATGCATTTTATTTCATAAACTTGTTGATATTTCTCTCTTTTTATTGAATAGTTTGTTCTTTTTGAGATATTTTGCTGGGAAAAAGTTTTTAAATATAAATTAGCTAGAATAACGAAAGGTATAATAGCTAATGATAAAGCGAAGTAAGTGACTGAAATTTTTTTTCATTGTGTTTGGCTATCACTTTCTACATCAGAAAGCCTCCACACGGTTTCTTATAAGTAGTCTGCGCAGACCATTTAAAAAGTGAACAGTTTGAGTGCATGAAACCAAATTCTGTTATAAAAGTGACTGAGAGGAATTTGTCATATATATTTGAGAATTGAATCTGTAGTGGTAGACAAGTAAATAAGACAAACTAATCATATTCGAAAATTAAAAAATTTTTTAGACACATATTTGCTACCACTTTCTTATTTTTACTAGATTTTCTATTAAAGGGCTCTTTTGTAAACTGGTTTTCCTTCATAGTGGTCTGATTGGACTACCTATAAAAATCCGTGTGGAGGCTTTGCGCGCATTAGAGGTTATCTCGATTTCAAGCGGAGAAATGTTTTTCCTCTTACTCCCCCGCGCTGAAATGAACTCTGCGTCCGAGGAGGTGGAGCCAAGTGCCAACTCCTGCTGAACGAACTATAGTACTGAAAGCCGGATGTAAAGCATCGGCTTCGATGAAGATAATTTTGTGAGAATTTTTTTGATAATTCGGTGAGAATTCACCCGATTAGACATATGATATGCTCACTATGTGCTCTTGCGCGCCGAAGCCTATCAANCAAAATACACCGCAATGGGGTTTCGAATGCAGAATGCAGTTTCGACAATTTTTTCAGAATTCGCGTTTCGTCACAAATCGGGTGATTTCTTGACAAAATGATTATCAAAGTTAACGAAATACAACTCAAGGAATATCTGAATCGTCAAAAGTGAGCGTTTAATTTCTGAGAGGGAGCTAAAAACTCCCCCTCCCCTCATAATGTGAAATCAGTCTATCTTGCTTTTTTTCTACTATGTTATTTTCGAAAAAAAGAAAGGAAATTCCTAGTCTTAATGTTGTAAATCAAGTTTTATTAGGTATTTTTGTTCAATAAAACTATATGAAGTGTTGTTATTTGCTTTTAAATTTTTTTCTAAATTAGAAAGTTACCATGGATCTTGACGTCGAAGTTGGTAAAGCTCCCACCTAATTTTGTTTGTTAATTTAATTAGCTTCCACCACTTCTTAAATATCTATATAGTAACAAAACTGAGGAACAGTTTGATGTAATTTTTTTGAATGTTTGATCCTTTAAAAAACACTACCACTGAAATGAAACCCATGCAAAGTCGTTCATTCAAGTACGAATGGTCTTATTCAATAAATTGAAGAGTCTGTTTAAAAATTGATTTACCACTAATTTTATTTGAAACGTAAATATAAATATTATTAAATTTGCAATTATTTAAAACTGAGGCCCGTCCCAGTCGAAAGAGAAAAACGACCAAGGACACGACTACTTCTACAGCCCACAGACTTGTTAGCCTCATCAGTGAACTTAAAGACTTGCTGAAGGACCAAGACGTACTGCATCTTCTAACAACTTTAATCCAGGGGAATTCCCCATACAACTGATGTACTACTGAATCAACTCATGCCTCACCTCATCATGGACTTATTATCTGACCCTAACTTAGAACTATGAACTGTATATGACCTCTGGACTAAATGCCAAAACAGTATAGATGAATCGGTTAGAAGCGCTTCGCGCTTAGCACCGAGATTCCACTCATATCAATCAATTATTAAAAACTTTTCTTCCGTACTTAAATACAACTCAGCACTATACGTACTACATGTGTGTTTCTGTTACCGCGTGAATGATTGCTTAGGCGAATGTCCGAAATATTTGTTATATCCGATTTAATACTAACTCATTCGTTTATATCATTGTATTTGTACGATATTTATTTATTTGTTGAGGATATATGAGAAGAAACATCAGTGTAGGGTATATCGGACAAATGTATACCAGGCAGTGGCCATTAACTAGACCTAGTATATCTTTCGGACATTTACCGTTTATCATAACGACCAAAGTGTTACCAAATCATTTGCTTTGGAAAGCCCTGACATAACGTATGGTAATAGACTACTTAAATTAATAATGAAATGTTTTGACCTTTTAAATTCAGGTATTCTAAAAAAATTGCTCTAAAGCAATGTTTCCTAACCTTTTTTGTGCCATGCCCCACCTAAGCCTTTCTAAAATTTTTATGCCCCCCTATGTAACATATACATAATTTCTAATATTAAAAAAAATTGAATTGTTCGTTTAGGAAACTTAAATAATAGGTTTTACGAAGAAATCACTAGGAACTAGTTAATGAAACACGGTAAGTAAATTTTCAAAAAATGTAATGAAAAACTAAAATTCAAATTCAAAATAATTTTAATAAAGATTTTCCTATAATAATTTAATATTTTAATTTAGTGAGATCCTTGCGCTTGATGCTTGTTGCACAAAGATTTTATGTTAGGTTCCGATTTGGTTAGCTTCTGTTTCAAGTCACCCCGTTTCTTTTATATCCAGACGATTTCTTTTTTTTTACCAGTAAATCATTTACTGCACTAAATCCACATTCAGCTAAATATGAAGATGGAAACGGTAACAATAGTTTTCTTTCACAGTTGGTTGAATTTGGTTATTTGATT
Organism: Parasteatoda tepidariorum; assembly: GCF_043381705.1. Taxonomy (NCBI): domain Eukaryota; kingdom Metazoa; phylum Arthropoda; class Arachnida; order Araneae; family Theridiidae; genus Parasteatoda; species Parasteatoda tepidariorum. Next base: position 14,599,166 of record NC_092209.1, read on the forward strand.
TCTGTTTCCTCACAAACCCGTGCCGTTACTCATTTTATATTAAATAAAGTTCTAACTGACTCATCATTTTGCATTTCTGCGAGTTCTTCTTGATGTTGTGTACTTGATATATCAGACAAATCCACTAGCATTGACTGCATCATCCATGTAGGAAAATCAATTTGTTTTAAGTCATAAAATCTTTCTTTTAAATCGGCCGATAGAATTTTCAGATGATCGACAATAATAAGTAAAGCGGTATCATTTAATTCACAATGAAACTGTTCAAAATTTTTGGTTGTTAATATATTTCTGACATAACTCAATAAGGGTAATGAAACCCAATATCCTCGCTTTTGCATTAACAAGAGTTTTATTTGTTCCTTGAAGTTGCTTATTTAATCTATTTAGTTTTTCGAAGATATCGGCTAAATAACTCACAAATGCTTTACAATCGACTGTTAACAGATACTTCATTTCAGGTTTGCCACTAAAAATAATCACAAAGAGTATCAAGCAGTTTCATAAATCTTTTCAAGAAGTTCCCTTTACAGAGCCATCTTACTTCAGTAGGAAGTATAAGTCTCATATGGTCTGTTTTTTTTCTTCACAAAATAGCTTGAAGAGACGCTCACATTTGGCATTAGTTTTAATAGCATTGATACACTTTATTACTGAACGTAGTACTTCATTTAGAACAGGCGAAATGCTTTTAGCTACCAAGTTTTCCTTATGCACAAACTGGATTATCATCTTTCATCAATTTTAGGCAGCCATTTTTCTTGCCCATCATATTAGGAGCACCATCTGCAGCACAAGATGTTATATTTTTCATTGGTATATTATTGACATCTAAGTAGGTTTTTAGCTTATTATATATATTTTTGGNACGCATGGTAATAGACTACTTAACTGAATAATGAAATGTCTTGACCTTTTAAATTCAGGTATTCTAAAAAAATTGCTCTAAAGTAACATTTATGTAAATTTTAAAAAATGATGAAATGTCTTTCCTAAATCTGCAAAAAAATAAAATGCATATTTCCATTGCTTGTTTTGCTTTTAAACATTATTGTATGTAATTACAGGTGAGAACATTTTTGTAGGCGTGGCTCTTAACAATTAGTGATGTAAAATCAATTCCGGATATACTAGTACTTTAGTAGGATATTGGGCTATATATACTATATAATAAATTAGGAGCCGTGATGGCTCAGGGGATAGAACGTTCACCTTCCAATGATTTGAACCAGGTTGGAATCCCAGCGATGGCTGATCGATACGTATTCCGCATCCGGCTTGCACCAACCACAGTGCTAGACGGATCATGGGTTAGAGTCCTCTTGCCAACAGGCTAACTTTGAAAGTTTTTCGTGGTTTTCCTCTCCATGTAATACAAATGCCCGTTAATTCCATCAAAAAGTCCCCTCCACGAAGGCAAATATCTCCCAATACTTGATCCAAGAGTTCCCTTGTCTTCTGCATTGGGTTCAAAATTACAAGGCTTCACAAAGTTGATCATTAGCAGTCGTAAAACCAAAAAAATGGTTTGGCTGTTCAACAACGGTTATAAAATAAAATATAGTAAAGTAAGATATATATTACAGTTGGATATATTAAACGATATACTATAATTTACACTGTAAGACTAATAACGATATACTATATAGTTTTATTTTAATAGGAGTTTTTAAAATAATTTAAAGTTTTCGAAAGTTATGACTGAAACCGTAACTTTAATGTGAAAGCAGTGAATGAAAAAAAAAATTAACACTTCATGTTTGGATACTACATTTAGACGAATTTTTTGAGTTATGCTAAAAAAAACATTCATATCTTATTTTATGCCAATTGTTTTCGTGGCTGGAATTCCGAGTTATGCCTTAAATTTTTTAAGGCAATTTCGAACAAAAATAAACCTCGACAAAGTGTCAACATTTTGTGAAATAAATATAAAACAGGCGATAAATAAATAAAACAAACGAAATGCTTGGAGAAAAATCTCATTTTATCGCCATAGACTAAAAAAATATGAATTATGTATTCTCTAAGTCGAAAATATTTCGAATTTAAGACGACTGAAGTACTTTACGGAAAAATTGAATTTCAAAATAAGTTGTTAGGATTTTTTGCTCTCTTTTAAACCATTAAGTCTTATTTTTTTCTAGCATAAAAATGTTATACTGCGTTTTTAACAAAAACCTTTCCATTTAGTTTAATGTTTAATAAAGATTTTAAAACTATTTTAAGTCAATGAGTTAAAAATATCTGCAGTTATAAGCCACTATAAATAGTCTAGTTTTATTTATAATTTGATAAAAATTAAATCCTTCCCATTTAGTTTGATGTTTAATAAATATTTTAAAACTGTTTTAAGACAATGAGTAAAAAAGATTTGCAGTTGTAAGCCACTATAAATAGTCTAGTTTTATTTATAATTTGATAAAAATTAAATTGTTCCCATTTAGTTCAATGTTAAATAAAAATTTTAAAACTATTTTAAGACAATGAGTAAAAAATATCTGCAGTTATAAGCCACTATAAATAGTCTAGTTTTATTTATAATTTGATAGAAATTAAATCCTTCCCATTTAGTTTAATGTCAAATAAAAATTTTGAAACTATTTTAAAACAATGAGTTAAAAATTTCTGCAGTTATAAGCCACTATAAATAGTCTAGTTTTATTTATAATTTGATAAAAATTAAATCCTTCCCGTTTAGTTTAATGTTTAATAAAGATTTAAAAACTATTTTAAAACAATGAGTTAAAAATATCTGCAGTTATAAGCCTCTATAAATTATAAATTTCATTTATAATATGATATAAACTAAACCCTTTTCTCTTAGTTTGATGTTTAATAAATATTTAAAAACTTTTTAAATACTCTATTTTAAGACACTGAGTTAAAAAAAATCTCCGTTTATAAACAACTATGAATGATACATATTTATTTATAATATGATTAAAACTAAACCCATTCCATTTATTTTGATATTTAATAAATACTTAAAAACTTTTTCGACACACTATTTTAAGACAATGAGTTAAAAAAATCTCCGTTTATAAACAACTATGAATGATACATATTTATTTATAATATGATTAAAACTAAACCCATTCCATTTATTTTGATATTTAATAAATACTTAAANCTGCAGTTATAAGCCTCTATAAATTATAAATTTTATTTATAATATGATATAAACTAAACCCTTTTCTCTTAGTTTGATGTTTAATAAATACTTAAAAACTTTTTTAATACACTATTTTAAGACACTGAGTTAAAAAAAATCTCCGTTTATAAACAACTATGAATGATACATATTTATTTATAATATGATTAAAACTAAACCCATTCCATTTAGTTTGATATTTAATAAACATTTAAAAACTTTTTAACACACTATTTTAAGACACTGAGTTAAACAAATCTCAGTGTATAAGCCGCTATTAATCAGACATATTTATTTATAATATGATAAGAACAAAATCTTTTCAATCTAGTTTGTTTAATAAATATTTTAAATCTATTTTAAGACAATGAGTTAAAAAGATCTCCGTGTATAAGCCGCTATTAATGAGACATATTTACTTATAATATGATAAAAACAAAATCTTTTCAATCTAGTTTGTTTAATAAATATTTTAAATCTATTTTAAGACAATGGGTTGAAAAGATCTCCAATTATAAGTCACTATGCGTAATTTTATGTAGCGTAATTTTTACTGCAATTTTTCTCTGGGATGACTGCTTTACACTTCACTCTAACTATTTAAACCTAATTAATATTTAAATAATTTGCAAAAAGATAGCAATAATGTTAAAGAAAAGTAAAGATCAGTGTAATATGTTCTACAAAAATGAAACAAAAATTATGACATTTTCTTATTAGTATACAGCAAGTTGACCCTATTTGTGAAGATAGCAATGAGACACAAAATACCAGCATTTTGATTTAAATTTCACACACGTCACTTCTAAGATATTAAATTAAAAAACAGTCGAGCTCACTCAGCAAAATTTTTGAAAATCATATATAAGCGCTTGCGAAAAAGATGCAATATCCTGAGAGACGTCAATATCAGTGCGCTCTATGAGTTAATTATAGATTATTTTTGAGAAAAAAATAAGAATGAGGAACATTTTTTCCCCGTTGCATAAGATTTTTGAACGATATCTTAGATATTTTTTCGTCACTCTCTACAAATCTGCAATCGATTTCTCTCAACGGGAATTTTCTCTAATACAATTCAATAATAAAATCCTAATCAGGGCTTTTTAATATTAACTCGAGTGATTACTACTTGTCTCAACTTCTCTGCTACGTAAGAAGTAATGGGTTGAAGGCGACATTTCAATTTGTGATCTAATACGTTAAGATCAGTTCTTTCAAATATTGTTATTTTCAGCTAAGCGACTAAGTTCATAAGAAAATGTGCATATGAACTTATGTAAACAGTGCGAAAAATACGTACTGTTTTGAATAATTTTGGATTAAGGTTTGGTTCAAGGAAATTCAGACCCTAAAGCGTACTTTCTTGAAATAAAAATAAATTTTTCTGGGTGGATTCAGATTTCTGATCTTCAAAATATAGGAGATAGCAGCAAATTGGGAAACTACAAGCATTTGATTTATTATGCTGTATATGATGACTGACGAATATGCATTAATGTAGGTAACATGATAAAAATTTATTGATTACTCAAACATATTTACTGCTATTTCTTTTCCATAATAACACTTTCTACATGGCAGATATGTGAAAATTTGGTTTTAAAGAACACACAGAGAGGAACATTTCAGATTTCTTGACTCATAACTGCGAAGTCTTCTTCGCAAAAATACTTCTTTTATATCCTTTTTATTTGCTCGCATTGTTTTCAGCTAGCAATTTTATTACTAAAGACATATATTAACTCACACAGTTAGTGTGAAATTTAGCAGTTTCTTTTACTCTTTAATTCATTTTATAAAGTGGTAGGACTTTTAATTCAAATGCCTTTTTTACGTAAATTTTGCACTGTGTCAAAATTAGAGGACATTTTCAATTTTCAAATTTTGTTTTAAAAAGTATTTCAATTTTTGATATTTTTTTGAGAAGTATTAAATGATTCTTATACATTTCAATCCACAGTATGTTGAAAAAAAGGAAGAGGGATCATTTTTCAACAAATACATCTTAAAGTATCGAGGAGGGGATTTCAAATATACTAATTAATTATTGCAGATGATATTTCAAGATGCAAAATTCAGATCCGAAAGCACATTTCTTATACGAAAAAGGTATGCTTATTCAGATTTCCCTGAATAAGCATACCTTTTTCTCGATTGATTCTGATTTCCGATCCTCAAAATATAGGTGATAGCAGCAACTTGGGAAATATGGTCCCCATAGTTTGGTCAGGAGAGTGATCAGCAGTTGGACCTCTTAATGTTAATTTTGTTTTGTATTTGCGAGAACTCTTTAAGCAAACTGAAAAAGTTTTGCAACCATCTATAAAATTCTTTATAAAAAAACAATTCCATGCAAAATAAAAATTCTTAGTAAATATTTATTCTTTTATATAATTATAGTAGTAATATAAATTCTGAATTGTATACAATTTTGTACATTATTATAAAGAATGTAATTCAACTCGGTAAAACACAAACTTTGTGTGAAATCGGTCGAATAGTACCTGAGAAAAGGAATTTTAAGTAACTTTCTTAAAATTTTATTTTTTAAGAACTATTCGACGTATTTCGCTAAAATTTTGTAATATGCCGAATTAAATTGCAATCTTTAAAATGAAAATTTAGTACTTCAAGTGCTATGTTAAGCATAAATCTAAAAAAAAAAATAGTTTCCAGGTTTAAAATTTCTGTACGAAAATAATATACTTTATTAAAATAATATATTACCACTTTCTTAAAATTAAAGGTAAATAAAATTATTGCTAAAATTATTCTAGCCTAGCATTTAATAAATTCAAAAGCTTGCTCCTTACCAAACAAAATTTTAATGAATGGTATTTAATATTAGTTATTACTAATATTATTGCGATTCTGCTTATATAAACTGCTGTTTGTAGAAAATGCAACACCATGAAGGAATCATCAGAATCAAATGAAATATTATTTTAATAATGGATGTACTGATACAAATAAATGATGAAATTTTCAAAACAAAAGAAACAAATTAANCATACCTGCCAACTTTTAATCCTTTCAAGGATGATATTCCCCAGTGGTAGTAAAATGAAATGTAAATTACAATTTTAGGCAGAAACATTTGCTGCATTAGGAACAAGCTTATGCGGATTACTAGAACAGTATTACATATTAATCTATATGCTTAACTTTTTTTAAAATAGTGGTGAATTAAAAATATTATAAATTAAGTTTATAAATGCAAGGAATATATAGAAAGCATGCATTTTACTACCACTTTAAATATAGAAATAAAATTTTACGCCAAATGCGTAAAAGTTGGCAGGTATGCATTTAGGCTGCGTCGGCCACCGCTTGCTAACACTGACCTTTCTCATAGGCCGCGAAAAAAGCTATCTGACAGCGTATAACATGATACAGAACTATAAAATTTACACTCTTTTATGGAATTGCAGAAAATTTTTTCAAAATTTATTGTAATTCTTAGTTTAATAAATTCAACTTAGTAGATTTTATCCACCATTATTTTTAAACAATTCGTAAGCATATATAATTCACCAACACACTTGTCATTCTAAACCTATTATAAACTAGCGAAATCTGTCGACATTTGCAAATTTAGTTTGGAGTTATATACCGTGTGCCCAGACGAGCAAGCCATGTAAAATTAGCGTGGCATTCAACGTGTTAACTGCCCTCTTGACAAGAATTGGTCCTTTCCTAGTCAATAACTTGCAGCAAGGTGTCGAAAATGCATTATTTCTATATAGCAGTCGACGAAACTACCAGCATTTGATTTATTATGCTGTAAATGATGACTGACGAATATGCATTAATGTAGCTAACATGATAAAAGTTTATTGATTACTCAAGTATACTTACTGCTATTTCTTTTCCATAATAACACTTTCTACATGGCAGAAATATGAAAATTTGGTTTTAAAGAACTCACAGTGAGGAACATTTCAGATTTTTTTGACTCATAACTGCGAAGTCTTTTTCGCAGGAAAGGCGAAATTTTTAATATTTTTCAAAAATACTTCTTTTATATTCTTTTATTTGCTGGCATTGTTATCAGCTAGCAATTTTTTTACTAACGACACTAACGAACGCATACAATTATTGAGAAATTTTGCAGTTTCTTATACTCTTCAATTCATTTTATAAAGTGGTAGGAGTTTTCATTCAAATGCCTTTTTTACGTAAATTTTGCACTGCGTCAAAATTAGAGGACATTATCAATTTTCAAATTTTGTTTTAAAAAGTATTTCAATTTTTGATATTTTTTTTGAGAACTATTAAATGATTCTTATACATTTCAATCCACAGTTTGTTGAAAAAAAGGAAAAGGGATCATTTTTCAACAACTCAATCTTAAAGTATCGAGGAGGTGATTTCAAATATACTAATTAATTATTGCAGATGTTATTTCAAGTTGCAAAATTCAGATCCTAAAGCACATTTCTTATACGAAAAAGGTATGCTTATTCAGATTTCCCTGAATAAGCATACCTTTTTCTCGATGGATTCAGATTTCCGATCCTCAAAATATAGGTGATAGCAGCAACTTGGGAAATATGGTCATACCTGCCAACTTTTACGCATTTGGCGTAAAATTTTATTTTTATATTTAAAGTGGTAGTAAATATATATTTTCTTTACTTTTATAAACTTAATTTTTAGATGATTTTAATCACCACTATTCTTTAAAAAATTAAGCATATATATTAATATGTGTTACTACCATTGTTTTCAGCTTAAGCTTTTACAAATACAAAGCACTTTTTTGCTTAAAATTGAAATTTTTATTCCACTTCAATACCACTGGGAAAAATCATAATGGAAGGGATTAAAAGTTGGCAGGTATGAAATTCTATTTTAAAAATACTTGAGAGAAATTTATCATATATATTTTAGAACTGAATCTATAGTGGTTGACAAGTAAATAAAACAACCCAATTATATTCATAAATTAAAAAAATTTTTAGACANCCTATTTCGCTAAAATTTTGTAATATGCCGAATTAAATTGCAATCTTTGAAATGAAAATTTAGTACTTCAAGTGCTATGTTAAGCATAAATCTAAAAAAAAAAAAATAGTTTCCAGGTTTAAAATATCTGTAAGAAAATTATATATTTTATTAAAATAATATATTACCACTTTCTTATTAAAATTAAATGTGTATAAATATATTGCTAAAGTATTGTATTGTTGCATTCTTCTCTCTTAGTTTAAACTGATTTGTGACTTCCGCTTCTGCGTTTTCGCTCGCCACTCTGCCCATCTCTCCATCGACATCATTACAGGCACCCACGGGCATTACCTCAGATGAAGAAGTCAATTGTCCGCTTCGCGGACAGGTACTTTGTTCTCTACTCCAGTTCAAGTTGTATTGTTGCACATAATAAAATCGAAAGCCTGCTCCTTAGCAAGCAAATTTGAATGAATGGTATTCAATAACTAATATTATTACGATTTTGCTCATATTTTTTTAGTGTACTTCACTCCCTTAACACGCCGCATCAGCCATTGGCGGCTGACACTGGACTTTCCATTTAAGCCGCGTCAACCACCGGTGGCTGACACTGAAATAACATTTAGGCTGCGTCTGCCTCCGCTTGCTGACTCTGACGTTTCACATAGGCCGTGAAAAACCGCTGGCTGACAGCGTATAACATGATATAGAACTATAAAATTTACACTCTTTTATGGAATTGCAGAAAATTTACTTAATTATTGTGATTCTTGGCGTAATAAATTCAATTTAGTAGATTTTTATCCACCACTATTTTTAAACAATTCGTAGGCATATATAATTCACCACTTTCAACAGAAATGCCATTCTAAACCTTTTATAGACTATCAGAATCTGTCTATATTTGCAAATATAGTTTGTACCGTGTGGTCAGACAACGCCTCCTATAACTGAAAACCTCCACACGGTTTTTTATAGGTAATCCGAACAACCACTACAGATTCAATTCTCTAATATATAAGATAAATTTCTCTCAATTACTTTTATAAAAGGTTTTGGGCCATGTAAAGTTATGTAAAATTAGCGTGGCATTTAACGTGTTAACTGCCCTCTTGGCAAGAATTGGTCCTTTCCTAGTCAACAACCTGCAGCAAGGTGTCGAAAATGCATTATTTCTATATAGCAGTCGATGAAACTACCAGGATTTGATTTATTATGCTGTAAATGATGACTGACGAATATGCATTAATGTAGCTAACATGATAAAAGTTTATTGATTACTCAAGCATACCCTCCAACTGCTACGGAATTTCCGTAGTTTCAGAAATCTTCTTTTAAGACGGTAGCAAAATTAATGTCTTAATATTTAAACAAAATTAATTTTAGCGTAACTTGTCCACTATTACTTATAAAAGTGCAGGCCATATGGCTAGATTCTTAAGTTCTGATAAAAGTTTTATGAGAGATCCATTTGCTTTAAAAATTTCTACTTTGGTTCGCTACCACTAGAAAGAATTATTTTCAAAATGCTCATGAGTTGGAGGGTATGCTCAAGTATATTTACTGCTATTTCTTTTCCATAATAAAACTTTCTTCATGGCAGAAATGTGGTTTTAAAGAACTCACAGAGAGGAACATTTCCAGATTTTTTTTTTACTCATAACTACGAAGTCTTCTTTGCAGGTAAGGCGAAATTTTTAGTATATTTCAAAAATACTTATATTATATTCTTTGTATTTGCTCGCATTGTTTTCAGCTTACAAATACTTCACTAACAATTTATGAGATTTCAACCCAGTCAGTTAATGAGAAATTTTGTATTTTCTTATAATTTTTAATTCATTTTATAAAGTGGTAAAACTTTTAATTCAAATGACTTTTTTATGCAAATTTTGCACTGTGTAAAAATTAGAGTACATTATCAATTTTCAAATTTTGTTTTAAAAAGTATTTCAAATTTTTTTGGAGAAGTATTAAATAATTCTTATACATTTCAATGTACAGTTTGTTAATAAAAAAAAGGGAGAGGGATCATTTTTTAAAAATTTTTAAGACATTTATCGGATGTTCAAACTGTAGAAAGTTGTCTCTAAGAGAAGGTAATACCTCAGGAAAAAAAAACATATTGAAATATGTTTAACTGCAACCGTAGGAAAGTATAATCATTTTAACAAAAAGAGCTCTTTTTGTAAAGAAACATACAAATCGTTTTATTGCATTCGATTTAGCGTGCAAAAATATCTTATGAAATCAAATTTTTTACATTATGACAATTTGAGGGCGAAAAGATCTACAAAGAGTAATGATTTGGCATAAAAAAATGGAATATCACCTGCTTTGTAACGCCTCCTTCCACATTAAATTTATTTCTAGGCCGTGAAAATATATATTTTTAGCAAGTATGAATATAAATATTTCTCAAAATTTAGCTGCCTTATTAAATTTATTTATAAGCCGTGAGCCGTAAAAAGAAGTATTTTCCGCAAGTACGAATACTTGATAGTACAAATATTTTTCACAATTTAGCTACCACATTAAAACTATCTAAGCCATGCTTGAGGTGGGACATAAGAGGTCGAATTTGGATCTGTACACATCGAATAATAAATTTTTAATATTTGAACATGAAAAGTTTATTTAATACACAAATATATTTGCTGTTATTTTTTTCATATTAACGCTTTCTACATCGCAGAAATGTGAAAATTCAGTTTCAAAGAAAACTTAATACGCCCAGAATGGATCTTTTCCCGATATTTTTTCACTCGTTATTGCCAAGTCTTCCTTTTAGGAAAGGCGGAATATTTTACTATATTACAAAAGCACTTCTTTTTTAATCATTGTATTTGCTCGCATTGTTGTCAACTAGCAAATGCCAAGTATAAATTCTATTTCAAATATTTCTAAATAAAATATACAAGAATTTTTACCATAAATATGATTTCTTAAAACTTGTAGACCTTGGATATTCAGAAACTTCCGGATCTCGGTTAGCGAAAAATCAAAAATCCGGATTTTTTCCGGAGTACATACAGTCATCTCTGAAAATGTCCACAATCTGGCCTAAACGGATTTAGTACCACGCAACGATAAACCGCTTACAACTTGTTGGGTTGATGAGTTATTGGTTATTGCAATTACACAAATTTTCAGGCTTGTGTGCTCAAAATAGGCTTATAAACCTTCGTCAAGTAGAAGAGGACAGATAGCACAATAGGAGAGACAGCACCAAGTAGTACCGCCTCTGTCTTGATGAGTTTATTGCATACCTGCCAACTTTTACGCATTTGGCGTAAAATTTTATTTCTATGTTTTAAGTGGTAGTGAAATGTAAGCTTTCTATATATTCCTTGCATTTATAAACTTAATTTATAATATTTTTAATTCATCACTATTTTTAAAAAAATTAAGCATATAGATTAATATGTAATACTGTTCTAGTATTCTGCATAAGCTTGTTCATAATACCGCAAATGATTCTGCCTAAAATTGCAATTTACATTTTATTTTACTACCACTGGGGAATATCATCCTTGAAAGGATTAAAAGTTGGCAGGTATGTTATTGCTTTCTTTAATTGTATTAATGAAGTTCTTTGTTATCGATTGGTAATTTGTTTTATTTTAGTTCTTGATTAGGCTTAGATGTTAGTTCTCAAAGGAAGTTGTGTTATAACAAACTAAAAAGAACATTTCGTTAAAGAAATTATGTTTAATTTAATTTCTCAGAATTTTCCTTGTTACGTTTATTTTAATGTTGAATAAAATGAATGTTTATTCAGATGCTATGCATTGTTAATCTTCTTTAACTAATAAGTGAGTATATTATGGAAAAGTGTTAATAATGTAGAGTGTTTTTTTCTTCTTCTCTGTGTTTAAAGTAGAATTTATCATATCACAGAATGAAATAAACAAGACAGCCAAAAATAAATAAAAATTTGACAGAATCAGCAATAGAACTAAAATCTAAGATTAAGTTCATGGAATTGGTTAGAAAATTTAATGCTTCTACTTAATGCTCAATGGGAAAAATTTTCTACATTTATGTAACTCCACGAATCCTACCTTAATTCAATAATTTTTAATTAAACTAAATAATTACAAGACAATAAATTACAAGAAAATACTGTTCCTTTAATCATGCACAAATAAAATCGTACAGAAATGAATAAAAATATGTCAGAGACACACTACACCATAGAATGTAAGCCATTTACATCTATCGAGTTTACTAACCATTTCTGTTAAATGTCGCTAGAAGGCGCTCTAGACTGTTGGTAGTGTTTCTTCGAAAAAATACATCTTTGTGTCATAAAAAATTAAAGAAATAAAGTTAAAACTAAAAACGATCAGTTTGTTCAAATTTTTTAAAAATTTTACTATCAATCTCTACCTGTGTTAACGTTTTGTCAATTCAGGCATTTACAAAGCAGATTTGTTAGCCACTTTCTTAGGGGCTCTTTATTAGGTAGGGCTACGTTTCTCCCACACTAAAGACAGATAGTACAGAGAATGAAAGAACATCCATGCCTTGCCCAGGATTCGAACTAAGAACTTTTCTGATGCAAGGCTAGTTTTCTAACCCCTACACAGTCCGGTAGGCCTTCAAACTTTAATTGAAAAGCACATTTCGTCAACAAACATCTTAAACTAAAGCTTTATTCAACTGAACATGTGCATCATTAAAACATTATTTTAGTATTTTATGTACGGTTTTGTGAAATAAAACGAAAGTTGATACTTCAATATTAAATTTGATCCGTTATTTGCTTATTTATATCCAAAAATAGGAAATATCTTTTATGGGAGTTATATTTTACCACAAAAGCACAGTTCACATAAATCAATCTCTCGCTCGATTTCATTTCAATTTAGTCTCTCCACCCCCCAGAGAATTTCTCCCCAAATCAAAAGCATAAGCTCTCGTCAGATCGTCAGAAATGACGGAGAGATTTCCATTTGTAACCTGTTATCGTTAATCCCCCCCGAACGAGCTTTAATAAATTTTGCCTTTCTAAGCAATATGTTGCCTTTAGCACCATCTCTAAAATCTTCCCTCTTTTAAACGCCCTGAGGAGCTTTATCGAATCGTGTCACTCAGATATATCAGGGCGATGGCAGGGCGTTTAATTTGAGTCGAATATCATGCTGGGGCGGTGGTATCGTATTCCATAGCTCCATCATGATACACCACCGCACTTAGTGAAATTGCTGATGTAAAAGGAGATGGGGGAAATTGCCTGAAGAACCCTTTAACTTTTGGGGATGGTTAGTTTTTGAAAAGAAGAGTTTCATGAGTGTATGGGTGATTTAGCTGTCTCCGTGTAGAAATCATGCTTTATTTTAAAACAAGACATTCTAAATTGGAATTATGACACGCAACAAAATCCTACCATTTAAGTTATTCTTTCGAGTCAAAAATCTCTACACGCAAACTTTTATTTGTTGCCTTTTCATTTTATAATTATATAAATTTTGTGATTCATTTTAACAGTAAAAAATATTTTGTCATATTACGAAAATACATTTTGAGGTGATGCTGAAATTATCTTTATGGAAAAAGTGGTTGGGCATTTAAGCTTAAATTGATTTCTTTTCTATAGTATAGTATATCCCTTTTTAGTATAATTGCAGACCAAAATATCTTTACTAATCTTATTTATATATTATTAAAAAATTTAAACCTATATTAGTTATATATTATGGTCTAGTGCATACAAATTAAATTTTAAAATTAAAATAGCTTCCTAACCAGCCTATTTAATTTTATAAAAATTTAATCATTTCATTATACATTTATTTTCAGTAGCTTTAAATTGTCTGAAATTCTAACTATCTTCATTAATAAATATTTTTGTGATAACGAAATCTAAGATAATTTTATTTTGCAATTTTCCATTTCGATTAGTTTTTCCACCACTAAACATCAAAAATTTGAAATGTCATATGAAATGCAACTTTATGGTACTTATTTACGAGTAATTATTCTCTTGAAAAGCTAACGTAGTTATTGATTAGTCAACAAGTTTTACTATTTAATTCGCTACCAATTCAAACTTTTGCTGAATGCGGAGCAGAAAGCATCCCTGAATTCAGTCCCCTCCCTTCCTACAGTGAAAAACAATGATACAACCACTAAGAGTTTACTGGACAAAATCCTAAATATCACAATTAATATAAAATATTTAGAGACCCTTAACTAAATTGGTGTTACTAGACCATTGTGAAAAGGAGGTTAAAAAGTTAACCCTCTTCGGTGCAATGAAGCCAATTCCAGAAACACAAATGATACAAACCACGGGAAATATAAAACTATTTGTTTTTGACGCTTCGCAACCGCTAACAACAGACAGCAAAATTATGACGCTTCACTTAGAGCGTAGTATAAATTCATAGTATCTAATTAATTGCCTAACTGAAGGTGTCTATCTACATTTTCTACTTCGGAAAGGGTAAATGAAAGATGAAAAAAATTTTAACATTCAACAATGTTGATAATTTAAGGTAGCAAAGAGGTAGTCTGCAGGGCAAATGGTTAAAACACAGTGCATCCAAAGAATATACTTACGGGAAGAAGTCTAGCTTCCAAAGACATAATGTAAATCAGTCTCCCAAGGTTAGGTTTGGTTCCTGTGTATAAGGGAATAAGCTTATATTTAGGGGCTGAACAGCAGAGGTTCTTGAAACGGGTATGCATCCTTCTGCCCTCCCAACAACTACTGGGGTAATTCTATTTAAGTCTAGTGAATCACGATAAACTTACACTCTTGATGTTGGAACTTAGGAAATAGGAAATAGAACCAATCTCGGTTCGCTGCCCTATAGCGGTATGAACCGATCCGCTGATGATGGTGTTTCAGCTGTTGAGAATCTAAAAAAATAAAAAGAGGAAAGATCACAATCCGTTGTGATCTGCCATCATTACATTAGAAAGCCTTCACACTGTTTTTTAATTAGTAGTCTGCGCAGATTATCTAAAAAGTGAACCAGTTGTGACCATGAACCCATTTTTTTTATCTAAAATAATTGGGAGAGATTTATCAGATATATTTGAGAATTGAATTTGTGGCGTTTGACAAGTAAATAAAACAAACCAATCATATTCAGAAATTAAATTTTTAGAGATATATTTGCTACCATTTTCTTTTGAATTTATTAAACCAAGAATCACAATTAATAAACTACCACTTGAAAGTATTTATCAGCTGTCCGGAACAAGTTGGCTTCTCTGTGTTCACAAGTAAAACTATTTTTATGTGTTATATATTACATTAATTTCTTCAAACCATTTTAGTAATTATAACTATATAAAAAAAATTAAAAATTCACTCGAATTATGTGTTTCTAAAAATCTTGGTTTCGCCGGTCACCGGTGACCCCCATATCATTCAACGTGTTAAAGATGTTTAGAAGTCTTTCTCTTGGTTCTTTCTTTGGTTTTTCACTACAGCCAGTAAAGCAAGCTGTGTGGTATGCTCTTGATTATACATAAATTTGGCGTGAAACTCCACCATCCGATTCATCGTATTCTGTGAGACATGCTTTTCGTTTGTTGTTTTAGAACTGGGCATCTGAGGCCTAAATGGCACTTATCCCATTTATCATGAAATATCCCAAAGGGACATACATAGGAAAGTTATATTGGTGGTTCGGAAAAGAACCTGAAATGCGATAAAATAATGAAAGGCATCATGAAAGATGCAGCAGGCTTGATGGTGAGGCTCCTCATCTACGTCTTCAGGGCTGGGAACAGGGAGATGAGTAATGAGATGATTTTCTCGTCTTTCAAAAGTTCCTGAAGTTCTTTGATTATCCTTAGGAACTTCACTGCGTAGAATTGCTTTTGATAAACAATTAATGTCTAATTTATAAAGAAAAAGTGTAATAAAAAATTATACTTTTAATATAGATCAGGGTTGTCCAACTGGCGGCACGCGGGCCGCATGCGGCCCCCCAACGCATAGTGTGCGGCCCGCTAACTTCTTATTCAGACTGATCGGCCTCAGTTTTCCCATTAAAATGTAAGCAAATTGTCTTATAATCCTTTTGTTCCATTGTTTTATAATTCATAATTCAACTATTAATTGTTATTGTATAAGAGGTAAGATGTTATTGTTCAACTTTTTCAAACTGCGGCCCGCCAGGTGATCAGTGACCGGAAGTCTGGCCCGTGGGTTCTTTGCACTTGGACAGCCCTGATATAGATCATACTCAGGGCTGTAAACTTTCAACGCTTCTTGGAAAAATTTATTTTAGTGATAACTACTTAACCCGTCTTGTCCCGAATTTATATTTTGAAATGATACAAAAACTGGTTTATGGATAAAGTGGTATAATATATTATCGAAATTAATTGGTTTTTCTACTGTTAGGGCAATCAAAAAGTGTTTGATAGATCAAAAAGTACTTTCTCCTTATAATTCTAGATCTAATCAGAAATAACTAAATCGTTGTGGTATCCGAGAATCTTTTAATTCATCCAGATAAATGAAAATATTGATAAAAGTTTCCTACCACAATGAATGTCTTTGAAAAAAGGAACTGTCCTAAATATATGACGCTGTGTGTTATCCGGTTAAAATGTTAATAAAATTGCCAGAAATTCTGAAAGCTTTGTCCGCGACTTTGCAAAGTATTTTGCAAAAATTGTAGTAGTTGACAGCCAGGCATGCTTACTTTGTTAGAATCGATGGACCACCTATTGAAAATACTAAAATTTAAATAAGTCATAGCTACCACATTTTTTTATGGTTGCTACTTTCATCTATTTAAAAAGCATTGTTTAGGATTAGTGAGAATTAAAAAAAAATGTATGATATATATAAAATTTTGTTGTATAAATTTACTGGTAGTTTATGTTAACCTTTTTGTGTATTAAAGTTTTATCAATTATAAAATATACTCTCTCCGTCCATATTTAGTTGCTACACTTAATCGAAAATTTTGTCCCAAGTTAGTTGCTGTATTTCAAGCAGGAGTCATGAAAAACTTCCTTTGGAGTTAAAATAGATTGACGCTAGTAAAATTATACTACTAATGAATTCAGAATTCATTAGTTAGAAGATTGTGTTATGCGATTGCTGGTGGGAGAGTCCTTATAAAATCAACTTCAAGGGGAAATCTTGGAGTTTGAAAATTAATTTGTTACTGATTTAAATAAAGAATGCTTGGTTAATAAATCTTGTTAATTTATAGAATAGCCCTTTTAAATTTCTGAAAAACTTTAAAACAAAATCATCAGTATCAATAATCAATACAAAACTATTCTAATATAGCAATTAATTTGAAACAAAGGGAGTAATTTTTTTCTGGAAAAAAAGCCGATTTGGGTACTTGCATTTCAAGAAGATCAAATATACCCACACATGTGACCTATGATGACAGTTCCAGCTGATCGTTTGTGAGGAAAATGGCGAGTTAAAGCTGAGCTAAAATTCTCCGCATAAGTTAAAATGTTAATTAAAGTGAAGGTAATTAAATACAGGCCCTTATAGCACATCGAATATTCTGAAATATAATTCTTACTCATCTATGTATTTTACTTATTTTAGATTTATTATTTGTTTATGTACTTTATTGTAATCGTAATATATTTTTTGCTTCGTGCGCAAACTGGCTCCAATGAACCTCTCATTTAAAATTCGAAATTAAATATAATTCTTAGCCACCATGTTTCCTGTTATGGTCGCTGTATCTATTTATTTTCATTAATCAGAACTAGCTGGACGTAGATATGTCTAATTTATAAAAAAAAGTGCTTTTATAAAGTAGTACTTTTATTTCGGATCCTACTTTTGCCAGCACCTATGAGCCGAACCACCGAATGAAAATGCTCGAATTTAAAATATTCTTAGCTACCATGCTTAAATTACAGTAGCTATTTTCAATAAATTTATTTGTCTATAAGAATTACGAAGCGTACGTCAAATTTTATAAAGGATATAAAATTTTAATTTAAAAATTTACTGTTAGTTAATGTAAACCTTTTCGTGTGTTAAAGTTTATTCAATTTTAAAATATACTCTATCTGTCCTAATTTAGTTGAGACATTTAGTCGAAAATTTTGTCCGAAATTAGTTGCTGCATTTCAAGTAGGTGGAGTCATAGATAACTTCAGATGGAGTTACAGTAGATCGGCACTAGTAAATTATACGACTAGTGAATTCAGAATTCATTAGTTAGAAGATTGTTTCATGCGATTACTGGTGAAAGAGTCTTAATAAAATGGACTTAAGAGGGTGTGTATCCTCGATTTTTGAAACTAATTTGATACTGATTTAAAGAAGAAAGTAGGAAATTCTGGGTCTGTAAAAGTTGTTAATTGATAGCATAGCACTTTTAAATCTCTGAAAAATATTTAAATAAAATCATAACATCATCGGTATCAACAATCAAAACAAAACTATTGTAATGTGGCAACTAATTCGTAATGAAGGAAGCATTTTTTATTTTTGGAAGAAAGAAAAAGCCGAATTCTTGCACTTCAAGAAGACGATCAAAGGTACCCACACACGTGACCTATGACGTAGGTGCCTGTTGATCGCTAGTGAGGAAAATGACCTGTTAACCCTTTAATGGGCCCTTTATTTCTAGTAAAGGTAAATTAAAGTATTTTTGGAATTGAAATTGTTTTAAGAACAGTAATTGAAATTTAAAAAAAATCATTTAGTTTATAAGAATGCCTTTTGTTTGGTGGTAAATATATTTAACATGACCTATTAGGAACTTACTGACTTTTATTTTTCTTTATTTATGAAATAAATTCCTTAAATGCTACAAACTTCTAAAGGAATTATGTATTTTATAACTTTTACACGTTTTTTAAAAGTGACAAATGGTTACCAATTTTATTCAAACTCACTTCAAGAAAGCTGAAGTTATTGAAAAATGGAAACCTAAATTAAAAGTGGTAAAACGTGGTGGTAAGTATACTTCCCACTCCCTTCAAAAACATCAAAGTTGAGCTAAACTTCTCCTCATAAATTAAAATGTTAAAGTGAAGTAAATTAATTAAATGCAGCACCGTATCGCACATCGAATACGTTGAAATATAATTATTACACGTCTACATCTTTTACTTAATTTATGTTTATTATTTGTTTATGTATTTTATTGTAATCGTAATATATTTTTGTTTCGTGTACCTGGCAACTTCGGGGCATAATTAGTTTGTTTCTGTTTTGCATGGTTTGGTGCGGCTCTTTGTGTTAAGTTAGAAATATAAATTTGAAAGAATCGAAATCTTTGTGAAGGAATATTTGTGAAAGAATATATCATGTGTCACTTAAGAGAATTAATACTTGACGTGCTTGGTTTACTCGAAATATAATGGAAAAAATAGCTACTAACGTAAGCAAATGTCGCGTTTCAACAACCAATCAGGATCAAGATATCCACACTACGTCACTTGCAGGTATCCCATTACTTCTTTTAATTTCAGATATAATAAGTCAGTCTTGATAGCTATTTGATTATGATTTGTTCCTTTAATTCATGCTACAAAGACTCCAACTACTACGGATTATCCATAGTAGTTGGAATAATAGTTTTAGTTTCTCTATACTATAGTAGTAGTTTTTCAAAGTGTTTCCAAAGATAATGTATTTATATTTCAACAAGCTAGAATTAAAAGAATTTTTCTACCACTAAACGCAAGCAATTTTTATAGATGTATGTTAGATAGATATTACGTTATATATTATATATACCGATATACATATATTAATATGAGGCTATAAGTAGACAAATTATTAAATTCTTATAATTTTTTTTACAAAAATATTTTTTGTTTGTTTCAAAAAATTCTACTTAAATCCACTACCACTGAAAAAAAAACTCGCAATAGCATCAAATAGTTAGAGTCTGTGATATTATCTTATAAAGGATATCCGTATTTAATTATTGTTTTTTTTTAGTGTACAATTATGAATAATTTTTAATAATCTGAAAATTACTTTATTTCATGCTAGTTTCTGATTTATTTATTTTTTACATTTTAGAAATAAATCTTGTGATGTTTACCATATTTACAAAAGAAATGTCATACATTAATATTATCAATAAAAAAATGGAAGAGTTTTATAAAAATTTTCATAAAAAAACGTAACAAAAATTTTTATTCATAAAATTTTTTATAAATATTCCATAATGTTTTTGATTATCACTAAATACAATATACGGCTTAGTTTTCATACAGTGAAATTATTAAAAGCAAAGTATAACATTCCAGAAACAGCCCGTTGTGTGCCAAGGAGATCATGGAGGTTAAACCTCCATAATTTCGTGACCAATGGCGTGACCATGTCCTGTCAAAAATTGCGTTACATCTGACTCCCAGATTAGTTTATTGGTATTGACGAGCTTAATGTGTTGTTTAGTGGTTGAACCATTAGTTGTCGTGTTCCAAATATCCTGCCAGAGATCAATTGTGATTTCTTTCATTTGTCATTTTTTTAATAATAGTAGGTAGGGTAAATTAACCTTAATCCCATTGCCTAGAGTGGCATCTTTTGGCTGCTTCGTCGGTTAATTCATTGCCAATGATACCAGTTTGTGCTGTTACCCAGTTGATGATAAATTTAAAATATTTAGAAGTTTCAATTAGAATTGTTTTGCAAGTCGAAGGCATGTTTATCTTTCTATTTAGCTTTGTTAAAACATAAATGGTAGAGAGGCTATCCTTTAATGAATGCTGAGTTGATGTTATTAGTTTTTAACCGGATCAGGGTATGGCGAGCATCACTGCTTGGAATACTGTGTTATCTGAATTTAGTATGTATTCCTCTGTGTGTACCGTTTCCAAGCACTCAGAAAGCAGCCCCGTAATTTTAGGTTATTGGTTTATTTTGATTATCTATAGCAAAGTAATGTATGATTCTTCGTTTCGTAAATTTGATTTTAAATTATCCTCTCTAACTTGACATGTTCATATCGAACGCCACTATTTTTCAGCTCTTTCGTTATTAATATGCCGCCGAATTACCAAAAATTCTGTAAACTTTAATTTTTAACTGACCACCACTCTGAAAATATTTTGCAAGAAGCATAGTAGTTGGCAGCTATGATTATATAATAGTTTCGTAAATCTAATAGAGGACATCTCAATAAGATCCGTAGCAGATAGTGATGGATTCTAATCGAAGTACCAAAATATGTAAATAACATGTGTTTATCACCTGTTTATGTTACCGTGAATGACCGAAATCAAGAGAATGTAGAATGTCACCGATGAATGTCGGCAATCACATAGTCACTTAGGTGAATTTCCGAAATATTTGTTACACCCGTTTTGATGTTATATCAGATTTGTAGTTAATTTATTCGTTAATATCATTTATTCGATATTTTAATATCAGTTGAGGACAGATTGGGAGAAACATCTGTGTTTGGAGTACCGATTAAATGTGTACAGGGCAGTGGGACGGAACCTTAAAAAAACATTGATGTGGGACATATCGGGCAAATGTGTACATTTGCAGTGACACTGAATCTTAGAAAAATAGTGAAGTAGATCAAACCGGGAAAATATATACCGGGCAGTGGCACTGAACCTTAAAAAATCTATATTTCGGACATTTACCAATGTGACTACGTGATAGTCAACATTCACGGGTGTAAGTCAACAAGCACCAATTTCGGTCATTCACAGTAACATATATATCACACAATTATCACTGTTTCTCCTTCTTTTCACGAACTTGAATAAATAGACCATACTTCTTAAAATTCTGAGTGGATTTATATTGCAGAGTTAAAAATATTGCATGACATTCCGTTGTAAATACCAAAGATATCAACCTAACCTTCCCAGAATATATAATTCGCGGTAAGGAAGTAGTACTTTAGGTAAACTTAATTTAATTTTGTCTGCAATTAAAAATTTCTCCGCTTTGAATTAGAACCGTTCTGGTTGCTCAATACCAGCCATTCCACTGATTCAATGGATCTGACACAATTCAAAGAGATAAGATAATGACATGTCTAGGTATATGTATATGACTAGGTATATGACATATGTCTAGGTATATGACCTAGTCATATGTCTAGGTATGGAACGCACAAATAATGATATAGAAAAAACGATGTCTATATAGGTGCACGGACAGTGGTCCAGCTTCCCTCACTGCTGTTCGCAGCTTCTGGTGGGTTACAAGAGATACCAAATGCTCCGGATTCTACAATAAATTTTAAAAAATGTAAAAGAATTATAAACTAAGACTTGCGAATTTTATGTTAATTTTGCCAATATTTTAAAATGCACAACATGGTTTGTCTGTAACAAAGTGGCGTATCACATAATCCTTTGAATTATTTAGAGCTGCTGGTAAGTAAGAACATCACCTGAACCCAAGATCTATTTTAAAAGTACTTGAGAGAAATTTATCATATATATTTGACAATTGAATTTGTAGTGGTTGACAAGTAAATAAAATAAACCAATTATATTCATAAATTAAATAAATTTTTAGACGTGTATTTGCTACTACTTTCTAATTTTTAATATATTTTATATTAAATGGTTCTTTAACCAATTGGTTTACTTTCAGAGTGGTCTGATCGGACTACCTACAAAAAACCGTGTGGAGGCTTTCAGTTATAGAAGGTGTTGGTGAAAACCCTGTAAATCGAATTTACGGAACGAAGAATCATACATTAAAAGACTACCATTGCAAATCTGCTGTTCGAAGCATTTTGGCATCGCTGGGTTACAGTAGTCTTATATATGCATGAATGGTAATAATTCTGGTAATAAAATTAAAACTTCTCCGCACTTGATATGAGGTCGTTCGGGGTACAGGCCCGTGAAGTGGATACTTTACTTCCTCAACTGAGATGTCCCCCTGTCTCGAGTTGAAGTTCTTTTCTTCGCTAAATTAGACTAGTTCTTCTGCTTCGATTGAGACAAAAATGTACGATAAACAGTGGAAGTATGTGAGGCAGTTGGTGGCCGGAGTAGTTGTCTGTTAAACTGAACAGATCGTGAACTTTATATTGAATAAAATGTAAGTTAACCCTTTGCACTCGAAGTCCTTTTGATCTCTTGGGGACGGGTGATTCAGAAAAGCATTCATACAAAATCAGAATGTAATTAAATATAAAACGGTAACTTAAATGTAGTCGTTGCTAATTTCGGCAGACTTACTTTGCTTTTACTTTAATTACTATTAGTTTAATCATATATATAATCAATGTTAGTTCAAAGCATAACTAAATAATTTTATTTTGAACAAAGTAATGGTGAATTAAATAAATCAAACAATTATAACTCCACCCACAAATAAACTGCTAAAGAATTAATTTTAATTACCAATTTCATCCTTTCACCCTGGTTGATACACTTATTTGTGACAGTCGGTGCGAAAGGGTTAACAGTAAAAAAATGGACACAAACACTAACATTTTGAAAAAGTTTTCATAAACCTATATCATTTTACCCGAAGATCACTGAATGAAGTGGTAACTAAATATTACGATGAAAAAAATTCGCAATTAAAGTGGTGGGTAATTTACTGGCGCCAGTGGTGACTGACAGTCACCTCTCGAATGCAAAGGGTTAATGATCCTAGTGGTTATTAGTGAAAAACCATTGCTTGTAACGTGCAGTACCATCACCTCCTACATCAGAAAGCCTCCACACGGTTTCTTATAAGTAGTCTGCGCAGATTATGTAAAAAACGACCCAATTGTGCACATGGTCGCAAATTCTATTTTAAAAGCACTTGAAATAAATTTATCATATATATTTGAGAATTGAATCTGTAGTGGTTTACAAATAAATAAAACAAACCAATTATATTCATAAATTAAACAAATGTTTCGACATACATTTTCTACCACTTTCTAATTTTTAATAGATTTCATATTAAATGGTTCTTTCACTACTAGATTTACCTTCATAGTGGTCTGGTCGGACTACCTTTAAAAAACGCTTTCAGTTATAGGAGGCGTTGGCAGTACTCCTGAACTAGAATCAATTACCTTCGTTTCGGCTCCTTATAAGTCTGCAGAGATGCCAACTTGCTCCAGACAGCAAATATATATTTTAAAGTGGTAGTTTATCAATTGTGATTCTTGGTTTAATAAATTCAATTTAGTAGATTTTTATTCACCACTATTTCTAAATAATTCGTAGGCTAATATAAATTACCGCTTTGTAGTACTTATGTCACGCTATACCTTTTAAAAAGCAAGCAAATTTGGTCAAATCTTTGCAAAATTTACATTGTTATCTACCGTTTTATTAATTATTTTGGCTTGTCCGGAGCAGTTGGCATCTCTGAGTCTGCGCTATTAATAGGTTTGGTATATATGTTTAAGTCACTTGTATATGGGTCATTCTCACGAAAACTGTCATTTTTCAGTTCATAAAATCCCAAAAAAGTAAAGTAAAATAAACCAATTATATTCATAAATTAAAAAAATTTTAGACATACATTTGTTACCACTTTCTTACTTTTACTAGATTTTCTATTAAAGGGCTCTTTCGAAAACTGGCTTACTTTCATGGTGGTCTGATCGGACTACCTAAACAAAACCGTGTGGAGGCTTTCAGTTGTAGAAGACGTTGCTCTGACTCTCATTGACTAAATTTGATATCCATCGAAAAATCTCGAAAGTTCGCAAATTCATAAAAATCTTACAACANCCCTGAAATTTTTTTTTTCGTAAGTTGTAAAACAAACATAAAATATACTGGGGACATGAAAATGACTGTTTTTGTGAGAATGACCCATATAGTCGTGAGTAAAATAATTTTGAATTAAATTTAATAAATCAATAATATGATCTCAAATTACAAAATTTCCCATTACTCTATTGAAATGTTCCGATAAATCGGTACAAGTTACTAATTTTGAAATACGAACATTTTGTCGTGCAATTTCTCTGAGAGTGAAGGAGAGCAATTGCTGCTCTTGCAGTGTGGTCATCGCTCTGTGAGCCAGCTATTTGCTGGAAAATTGAGATAGTAGTTTCCGTTTTTCTTCCAAGAGGTCAAGCACATCAATGCTCAACGTGTTAAAGTAAAACTAAACGGATTAAAGTAAAGTAAAAAAAACTCATTCTCCGAAGAAAGGTGTTTCTATTGGAGGAAAGTACAATAGAATAATATTCGATAGAATCGATATTATTTTTTGTTCCTCGCTTCAGTAACTCTCCATCGTTGCGGATACATATGATTATTCATCGGTGATTATTGAAATCCCCAAACGATTTCCAATCCGTTCCCTCTACTGCATTTTATTTTATGGGGATATATATTCCAAATATTATTTTTTATTATTATTCTACTTGAATATATAAAAGGGGAAAAAATAAGGAAAAAGGGGAAATTTTGATATGTTGACGGTTGTTTCCTTACTTGTATTCTATGAAGATTTTTCCCCTTTATTTTTAGTATTCAAACGTCAACTAAGAATGCGAAGAAAATGTTAACGGATATGCGTAAAGGAAACTTCAGAGGACAATAAAGTTTTCAATCAATCATCTTAGAC
>NC_092209.1:14625266-14648328 GCF_043381705.1 Parasteatoda tepidariorum
CGAGCTCAAGCATAAGCTGTTCTACTTTCTTTTTTTTTTGAAGAAGCAGAATTTAGCTTATGGAATTATGCAATGTTTCAAAAGGAAAATTACGTGCAATAATTAACATGCAAAAAACAAAAACAAAAAAATTCAACTAATAAAACAAATAATAATTAAAATCAACGAAAGTTTTGTAAAGCACTATTTTAGCGATGAAAAAAGCTAGTAAGTAATTGTAACAACGAAAATAAAACTACAAGCTTGTCAAAACTAAAATATAAGCAAATAAGTGCGTCAGTTTTCTGACTCGCCAGAATGCTCCTTAAGTTTCAAAAAAAGTCTGTAGTATTTTTAAATTCTCTTAAATTTTTATTGTAGTTAGTTTTTCTGATAGAATCATAGAAAATATTGATAAAAGCATTATTATCAAACACTAATGACATCACGTGAAAACTATGGACTGGATCGTTTGGAAAGTCGACCGTCAGACGATTTTTATTTTTCAGAAATTGAGGGATTTAGATCTTAAGATGCGTGCCGCAGAGCTGACCCAAATGCTTCGATATACAAGAGAGTATCAGTGAAAACAGGGCTCGCAAATATCCGCCAAAAATATTCAAGAGGTAGTAAACTATTCACCGTTTCAATTTGAAGTTTTCTTAATTACGCAACCACTTCAATAGGGATAATAGAGAGCCGCGATGGCTCATGGGATAAAGCGTTCGCCTTCCAATGAAGTGAACCGGGGTTCGATCCCGGCGATGGCTGATCGATACGAATTCCACATCCAGCTTGCACCGACCACAGTGCTGACGTGAAATATCTTCTGTGGTCGACGGATCATGGGTTAGAGTCGCCTTGCCGTCAGGCTATCCATGGGTGGTTCTCGTTGTCTTCCTCTCCATGTAACGCGAATGCTGGTTAATTCCATCAAAAAATCCTTCGCGAAGACAAATTTCTCCCAATACTCGATTCAGGAGTTCCCTTGTCTTCTGGATTGGGTTAAAAATTACAAGGCTACGGTGTTGAACATTAGTAGTCGTAAACCCAAAAATTGGTCTGCTGTTCAACAACGCTTATAATAATAATTATAATAGGGATAATAGAAGGGCTGGGATAGCATGGTTGGTAAGGCACTGGGCCTATGTCCAAGAGGTCGTGGGTTCGATCCCCGCCGGTCGAAGACTCCCCGAGTAGTGCATGGTGACTGATGCACGTTAAATCTGTCTAGTCTCAAAGTCCTCCACGTTCCAATAACCATACCTGCCAACTCTCCCGCATTTTGCGCGAGATTTTATTTTCATATTTAAAGTGGTAGTAAATATATACTATTTTTTCTTTTATAAATTTAATTTTTAAATAATTTAGATCACCATTATTCTTACAAAAATTAAGCTTATATATTAATATGCGTTACTATCATGGTTGTCAACTTAATTTTTTTCAAATACAACGTATTTGTTTGCTTAAAATTGAAGTTTTAATTCCATTTTAATACCACTGGGAAAAGTAATAATGGAAGGGATTAAAAGTTGGCAGGTATGNATAACGTTCAAAATCTTTCTGATGTTCAAGAAAACGTCGTGGCCTATTTTCCTTTAAACAAGAAATATATTTCGTAGTATAAATTTTGCTACCACTTTGAAAAATTCCGAGGGCATTCAGGAGCCCTGTGAAAATCGAAATAATGTACATTACGACAAAGGCTAGAGCTACTGTCATTCTTAGCATGTCTGTTTCATTTTCGGCCAAATCAAAAGTCGTCTGTAACTTTTATTTCGGTTTCTAAAAATGGCGATAATTTTGATTTACTTATTGATCTTGTAACTTATTGGAAAAGTATGTTAATGTAATTATTATAATATAAAATTTTGAAATCAGCAGGAAGAATATTTTTTCAATTTACTGTAAAAAGAATTTAATGATGATATAAAATTATGGTCATTCAAAAATCATCTACTCGTTTCTACCAAGTTTTAAATTTAATGTCGTGCAAGATGTTGACATCGTCATTTCCTTTTTTTTTACATTAACTTTCATCAAAAACGAATTTCTGTCCGGTAGTTAAGAATATTAGATTCTGTTCCTTGCAGCTGTTGCCATTCTCTTAGACGGAGTGTTAATGAGGCAGAGGGCGCTGTTTCGCAACATGTTTCATGCATGTCAACATGCAGATGTTGCCTTTCGATTCCCCATCTAAATAGTGAAATTCAACCTGCTATTTAAAAGATTATAAAAACAGTAAAAAAAATTAGCTGAAAGAGGTACGTGATCGTGGAGATACCATGCTTTCGATCTTGTCAATCTTTACTGAGATGCTAACTTGCTCCGCTTTATAAAAAAAGAAATATTTTCCAGGGATAACGAAATTTAAATTATTTTTAGTTTAGTATTTTTAATTTCAGGTAATTTTTTCTCTACCACATTTCAAAAATCTTAAGTATTATATCAAATGCATCTTTTTTCTTGTTATCAACGAAATAATACTAAGTCTTCATGTTTCACTAATTAATTCTCTACCAATTTAACTTTCGCAGAAAGCGGAGCAATTGGCATTCGTAATTTTATTTGAGATTTAAAACAAATTATTATGTCGATGGTTGATTTTACATATTAGTAAATTGTTATTTAATAATCTTAGTGGTAGTTACGCTACAAAATAAAATAAGGTTTCTGTCTCAATTCTGATGTGATTCCAACATTTTAAAAATATATAATGTTTGGTTCATGTACTAATATAACTTTCTTAAACTGACAATTATAAAAAAACAATTAAGCTTTTTTCTGATAAAAATATTTTTTTTTTAGAATGCATGGTTTTATATTGCACTTCAAAACTCATAATTGAGATCTGAGAGGCAAAAAACTATGTTCTCAATTTTGGTAAAAAGTTTCAATAAAATTCCGTTTATTATAAAGTTTACTTTTACCACCATAAAATTATTTCAAAAAAATTTTAAATGTCGCAGGAAATGACTACAGGTAAGATGATTTATGCTACATAAATTTTGTAAGATCTATAATCGTACAGTAAACCCTGCCAAAATTCTTTTTGTAAAATATTTTATTAAGTGGTATACATTTAGAAACCAAACTTTCTAAGATTTAATAATTATGCGAACATCTTAAATACCTCACTGCGAAATATCTGGAACAAAGTGTTGTGGAAACTACTTTTTTGCTTTCTATTTGTGTTTTGAATGATAATTTTAGTTTGAAATTATTTTAACCATCCCTACATATCAATAAATAAAACGTATACTTAAATTTAAGATAATAATATTTGATGTTCATGAAGTTTTTGCATAATAAAACGTATGTTTCTGCCTGTAATTGTTATTGAAATTTCATTTTACTACCACTTTTGAAAATCGTCCAAGAGAAACTTAAAAATTGAGGGGTGTATTTGAAGAGAGCATTTATAAAGATAAAATACAAAAAGTTATTACCGCATACGAGAATGAAGTCAAACTAAAAAACCATCTTGAGAAAACAGAGAGAAAAAATAATTTTAAAAAATCCTTTGAAAATCAGGTACTTTTATTTATCTAAATTATCTTAATTTTTTCTTTTCTATTAATTATTGTCGAAAAGTGCCTTCAAATCAATATACTATTAGCTGGTTTTTTCATAATTTAATGATTTGGCGACTAACAGAAAGCCTCCTCACGGTTTTCGAAAGGTAGTTTGATCAAACAACTATGAAGGTAGACCAGTACTTTCTTTCTTTACTTATGCTAGCTGGACACCGGGGTCGTAAATTAGTTAGCATTGTGTGAGTTCCTTGTGGTCAGCAGACTTGGTGTTAGCTATTACCACAGAGATGCCAACTTGCTCCGGACAGCAAATATATATTTTAAAGTGGTAGTTTATCAATTGTGATTCTTAGTTTAATTAATTTAATTTAGCAGTTTTTTATCCACCACTATTTCTAAATAATTCGTAGGCTTATAGAATTCACCACTTGATAGTACTTATGTCTTGCTATAACTTTTAAAGAGCAAACAAAAATAGCCAAAAATGTTCAAAATTTACTTTGTAGTTATTTACCGTTTTCTTAATTATTTTGGCGTGTCCGGAGCAGTTGGCATCTCTGTTACCAGTTCTCAAAAGAGCCATGTAATACAAAATCTAGTAGAATTAAGAAAGTGGTAGCAAGTATATCTTTACAAATTTGTTCAATTTCTGAATGTGATTGGTTTGTCTTATTTACTTATCAACCACCACAAATTCAATTCTCAAATATATATGATAAATTTCTCCCAATTACTTTTAAAAAAAGAATTTAGGCTCATGCGCACAACTGGTTCACTTTTTAAATAGTCTGCGCAGACTACTTATAAAAAAAATGCCTGTAGATGCTTTCCGATGTAGTAGGTGTTGTTCAAGCCCGCCTAAGCATTAACCCTTTCGCGCCGACTGTCACAAATAGGTGACAGCAGAAAACCGTATCAATCAGGGTAAATATATAAAACTGGTAATCAAAGTATTTCTTTAGCAGTTTATTTGTGGGAGGAGTTATAATTATCTGAATTATTTAATTCACCACTACTTCGTTCAAAATAAAACTATTTAGTTATACTTTGAATTAGCATTGATTATACATATTATTAAACTAACAATAATTCAAGTAAAAGCAAAGTAAGGCTGTCAAATTAACAACGACTACATTTAAGTTACCGTTTTTAATTTAATTACAACTTGATTCTGATTTTGTATGAATGCTTTTCTGAATCAACCGTCCCCAAGGGGTTAAACTACGATAAAACAGCGTTTCTGAGCCTATTTTAATGGATCTCTCGACAATAACTAATTAAAAGGGCAAGTTCAAAGGCACACTAACAACTTGTTCATGATAGGAAAGCGGCCCTAGCAGCGTACAATGACATTTCCAGTCATGAATTCCTAAGTAATTCTTAATCCTCACGATGTACCCTACTTCCCCTCGAAGTTTGTCACAACATTTACGGGACACCCTGTATATACGTGTTTGTGTTCAGGCCAATCCACGGCATTTGACGCTCTTCTGCACTTCAGTAAGAACGCGCCATGAAATACATCCCACTATCCTCTATTTACCCTTTTATTTTCATATTTTGTATTATAATACAAATTACTATACATTAAGTTTTAAATTCATAATGAAGATGAAAGAAAATTTGCCTTGAAGGATTTCTCTGTTGTTATAGCACACTCTTAATGTGCAATACTTCATAATGTGAGTTACGAATTCTATTGTACCTGAAGGGGGTGGTGGATTTAGAAAAACACAATGTGAAACAATTGGTTTAATAATAATGGTTCAAGATTTTAACAATTAGAGCTTATGTATTTATTATGTTTCGGCACTATCCCGCATCAAGACGCATCTTCTGTATGTTCTAGATTTGCTACGGTAATTTTTTTTACTTGTTTTTTTATTTAGATATTTATTTATGAGAGATTAGATGGCAGTTGCTTTTAAGTGGTGCAAATTTTGGCAGGTTCCTAGTGATTTATATCTATTACTTGCAACATTTGTTAAAAATATGGAACATCATAATGATTGTTATGTCCTAATCTGAATTTTCAAAGAGTGTTTCTTCTATTGGGAACTTTTCCTCTTCAAATTACAATTGTTCTGCAATTTTAAAACTGTTTTCTTAACTTCTAGATTGTTACTCTCATCGATTTGGAAAT
Organism: Parasteatoda tepidariorum; assembly: GCF_043381705.1. NCBI lineage: Eukaryota > Metazoa > Arthropoda > Arachnida > Araneae > Theridiidae > Parasteatoda > Parasteatoda tepidariorum. Next base: position 14,630,928 of record NC_092209.1, read on the forward strand.
AGTTTTTTTTTTCCAACTCAACGTAATAAAATACATTATTAGCGAAACTTTAAATTATTAGATATGAATATTTAAGGGGACAATGGACGTTCAAAATACGAAAAATCCTTAAAATTTTAGGTTTTTGTTTTTTGTGATATTAAAAAAAATCATACTTTTCTGAATAATATACAACAAACAGAATTCAAATTGGAGCTTTTGTTAACGAGTTATAAGAGTTTCAATTTGTATGTTGTAAGTCATTTGCATTAAAAAATATAGATTTTTCTCAGAAAAAGATTTTTGGACGATTTTCTATCTTCGAAAAGTTCCTTGCGCATCAATTTTTGCTCTATTGCTCTGACATTTTTTTCAGGGATTGTTTGATGTTTGTTCTAAAGATAGAACTACAATTAGTTAGCATTACACAAAAATTTGTGTTGCTAATATTTAAACGAAGGTTATGAATAGTAATTTTTTGATGAAAATTTAAGAGCGATGTGTAAAAAAACTTTTGATACACATTATTGCTCTATATTGTACCTGAAACAAGTTAAATACATTAACGTACTTATAACCTCCTTTTTTGTACAAAAATAATTTTGTAAAAAGCAAAACTGATGCGCACAGGGCCATTTTATGTATTACTAATTTATCGTTAATTAAAAATATACTTTTAGCTGTAACTTGAAAAATAATTAACGTTTTCTTAAAAAAAATTATACACAGGCTTCTATTGAGCTTACCAACATTCAATAAAAATTTCATATGGCTAGGAGGAAAATTAAAATTTTTGGTTTTGATCGTCACCTTAAATGGCCTCCTCTCGGATAAGAGTCATTTTAAGTAAAATCTTCTGAAGCAAAAAAGTTTTTTAATATTTTTCTTATTACTTGTTACACTATTATTTATTATATTATTATTTATTTTGTTTTTATTTATGGACATATCACAGATTAGTCTAAATATCTTTCGCTTACTCCAATGGTAACGGTCATGAACTACAATACTAAGAACTGTAATTTCATAATACTGTGACGTCATCAAGATTCGAATCTTGACGTTTCTCCGGTCCTAACTGCTTACAGCGCTCTCTTGCAGCACTTAACGGAAACGATTATTTGATTTAGTACATAGATGTGAATTGTTAACAGTCTACAGTATATTATGTAGCGTCTCTGTCATAATTTTGCTTACTTCTATACGATAATATTTGTAGCATGGATGAATAAATGATAATTCTTTGCCATTTATTGCTTTATAGGTGAGCTTTTATGCTTTACTTCAATCAAAATTATTGAATTAAAATTGGATTGTGTGTATTTATGCTATTGTTTTGAAATTTTTCCATTTTGTGCGTTTATGTGGAAACGAAACATTTTCTAATTAACTGCAAACCTCGTTACGAAACTCACTCAAGCTCGTTACAAAAGGGTTAAGGTGATAAGAAATCGTCATGTTTGATATCACCCACTCAAACTATTAAGATGGAGTCCAAGAACTGGAAAATCTGATCATTAGATCAAAAGTTATTCAAAGAAATCTTTTTTTTCCCCCGCATTGTGCACTTCAAGATGCAGTTTGAAATTTGATCAAAAATATTTGCATTTTCCGTTAACGTTCTGTTAGACCACTCTTTGATTTTGACCGACGCTTCTTTTCGATGGTGGAGGGTTATTCCTATCTGACAAGTCCAACATTAAAGTCAGTACTTCTTCCTAAAAATGCTAGGGGCAATACATAAATGGAATTTCTAATCCTAACACATATCTATCGAATCCCCTTTCAGATGAGCGATAACACGCCAAATGATGCAGAACCTATCACACCTTCCGTTCACACTTTCTTCTTCTTTTTTTTTCATTATTTTTACCTCTGGAGAAATCATAGAAAACTTCGAGGTACCTCAGTTCGGGACCCCGTTAAAAGGACGGCGAAATGAAAAAGAAGAAAATAAAGGGAAAATTGATAATAAAAAAGTGAAAGAAAAAATTCAGAGATAAAGGGGGATAAGTTTCCCTCTATTATTATATTTTACTTATTTTTTGCCGATATGATATTCATGGTATCATTTTATTTTTTGTAGGTGGAGTTATTTTTTGTTATCAAACTAAAGGTGTCAATGAAATCTATTCACTGACGAATCTTAAATTCTTCGAGATGGGTGAGTCATACATGCATTCTCAGGATGGCGGCAATCAGGGTAAAAAAAGATAAAACTTGCAGCCAAATTATTTCTTTGGCAATTTATTTGTTGGCGGGGTAATAATAGTTTGATTTACTTGATTAAGGGGAGTCAGCTACGTAGATACCAATAATGCTAAAATTAACCTTGTTCGATGTATCTTTTCTCAGCATCTAAACAAGATATTATTTCAGTTTTTCTTCACAGAATTTTTACAAATACATGTTTACACTGAGGTATCTGTTAATGCATATCTTTGGCAGAATTTTTTTTTTAAATTATGAACTGAGAACTTTAATTTTTTAAAAAGTTTCACTGTTTTTGAGAAAAAATCTTTCATAACTATTTTTCTGTTAACGCGAGAACATTGTCACAGCATACAACTGATATAATCTCAAATGTCTCCAAAATTTTTCTGAATCATAACATAAGTAGTTTCTTAGAAAAGCTACGTCGACTAAGGTCAGTTTTAGCATTATTGATATATGTCCCACCGACTCCCCCTGAACACTGCCCCCTCCGTCTTCGCTTCGAAAATATAGGAATTTGAAATAACAGTCTCATAAATGATCCCAAAAAATTTAAGGGGTCAGATATTACATAGTTAAAAATTCATTCTCTTGAAAAATGTGTGTACTAAATTGGAAATAATAAACAATAAATAATCCTAATATATTGACGTAGTAGGATATAACTTGATTAACCGTTGTTTACAATTGGTATATTTTTAACACGTTCACGCGGGGAAAAGTGAAAATACTGGTACGGGGAAGAGAAAATACTGATAGAAGAACTAATATTAGATAATATTCGGGAGGAGTTAATCTATTCTCAACAATAACAATTCACTGTAAGGAAATATATAACGGCGAAGCAATTCAGTATAAAAATTGCATACGTTAAAAACAATTGGTAGTTATGGATTTTTATTATTCCCTGAAAAAAACAAAGCAATGAAATTTATTGTTACCAGTTTTTACTCCGGTGCGCTGCCAAGATGAGACAATCTAGCGTGACCCACCGGTGGGTCACCTCGGCGTGAACGTGTTAAAGCGAATGAAATTCTTAATCACGTATTTTACCTCTTCAATTTCTTGGGGAAAATTATTTAATAGTTAAATTGATTTAGTGTACCACTATTTAATTTAAAATAAAAATTATAAAACTTTTCCGTTTTATTTGTTTATTAAATATTTAACTGTAGTTTATTAAGTAATATCTAACAATATTTTCTAGTTTAATGCTTCAAGGTATGAATCTCGGTTAAGTGAATTTGATATTTCAGATTTTTGCTTACGATTATTCCTAAATAATTGAAATGCTCATCTGAAATTCCCCTTTGATCAGTTACGTCGTAGAACAGCCAATTTTATCGAAATATTCAACTTTGAAAATTACAGTAATAACAAGAAATATAGAACAATAGCTGCACATTTCACCTCCGATTCCTCATATTACAACCTTTATATTAAATTATAGTTCTCAACTTCAAATCTTATCACAGTCTCCAACCACAGCTTCAACTACAGATCTAAATTTGAAACCTTAACTTCTGCTTTTACTACAATTCAAAAAATTTAATTTCTACAAAATAAAATCACAGCTGCTAAAATCGATCAATACGAATATTCAAGGCGTTTCATCGTGCTGACGCATTTTTTACTGCTATACAACTACAACTAAAGATTTTTGAAGTAAACCTAGTTTAGAGCAGGCTGCTTTTATTATTTCCATTCATTTTTAGTTGCTCAAGCAAAGTGCTGGAAGTGTATATACAGCAACCTCACTGCATGCTAACCGTAAAGATCAACATAAACTGAACTTAAATTCATGCATCACTAGGCAGTTACATCGTGTTGAGCCTTTTAAGAAGTTGGCAAAATTGACCAAAGCTTTGCAAAGTTCAGTGATAGTTTGTTCTCTACCGCTTTTAAGTAGGATCAGAAGCATTTGGCATCGCTGCACTTTGTTGTAGGTATATTAAAGTGAAAGCAGTACTAAGTCTGTGTAAGTAGCCATACCCGTATTAAAGCTGCCACTTCATGTTGTTTATTTTTCAATTCTGATCCTATACGAATGTATTTATGACTCTCCCGTCCGGAAGCGGTAAAGTTACGCAGAGTTTTTTTGCTTTTATTCGGATTTCTTAGAAAATATCTTGCTTTGAAAATTGCAAAATTGTAGTGAATCATGAATGTAACTTAAATGTTTTTGAGCTTTTACCAGAGAATTCTTACGTTCTTGTTGAGAATGAAATCCTTGATTACAAAACAATGAATCATACATTAAAATATTAATTTAGCTGCGAATGGAAGAAATTTTTTTCCAAAAAGCGTAGAAAATTGGCATCATATATACATTGTTATGATAAAAAAGTGAAGTTGTTGCATATTATGTCCAGTGGAAGACTGATGGATTACAAAAATAAAAACCTCGAAAACAAAGGGTGATAGAAAAATAAAACAAACGGTATGTACATTGTAGAAACTGTCAAAAATTTTATTCCAAAATTTCGGAATTCAGTTACAAAGTTGCCATCTGATGGCGTTGTACTCTGAGCAGACTTCTTGAAAAGAATACAAATGCCATAAAACTATAACCTGTTATATTCCAGTACCAGAAACACAATTATGTTCCATAGGATAAAAGTTTACACCTTCAAATCATACAAAAACCTTTTTCTGAACTGATAGCTTTGATGATCAGCGGCTCGCAGCGCTACCTATTGCTAACTTTTGCAACTAAATTCTAAACTTTCGGTAGATAGTCCTATAGTTTTCACAATTAAACATGGCGTTTGTTTAAGTCCTCTATTTTTCATTGTTGCTGAGAGTTTTAATTCTACAAAAAACCCTTTATGTTTGGAATGACGCGAATCTTTTTTTTTTCATGTATATAATAAATGGAGCTAGCCAACAGTTCAAATTAGGCTTTCATTACATACTCTCGTGTGTGCATAAATAATGGTTTTTGACATAAAATGGAAACTTGAACTTTTCTCAGGCAAAATTATTAATCTATGTGAACTATCAAATTGTGAGAAAAATCACAGACTGAAAACGGGGGCGAAAGCAACACAGAGGAAGAGTTGAGTTGAGTGATTAATCGGCTGTTGTTCGACTCGTGAGAAAATAATTCATCGTGCGTGAGTGAAAGGAACCACTCATCCTCAGAGTAATTAACGTAATTACGCCCACCTTAATTCCGTCATCCATGCACGTTTAAATGATGCCTGTTTAGCAACAGGAAGTGACGTATTATCTACCAATTAATGGAAAGTGAGGCAAATGCGTGAGAGAAAAATAAAATGACCATCCTGCAGAAGATAAATTTTCTGGAACGCTTTAATTTCTCTGAATTTTTTTGTGCCATTAAGCTCCGATGATAATTATTCAAAAAATGCTGAGCAAGCATTGCTTCTTTTTCCAACCTTTCATTTCAGGATATTTGTAGCCAGTTTGTATAGATTTTAATGCTCAAATAAAATAAATGATCCTTTTTGGTGTTATGAAAACAATGTTAATGTTTAGTTAAACTGTAATTACTCGATGAAATAATGTTTTTGTTAGATATTCGTGTTAATATGTTATTTCCCCTAACGGCACTCATAAAAATAAAAATGGAAAATATTTAAATAAAAAAAGAATTAAAAAAACATACGCATTTGCGAATGAATCTTAAATTCAAAGTATTAAATTTCTAGTTCAGGCAATCAGTATTAAATTAGAACTAATCAAGCGTTTTTTTTTTATTCAAATCGCATATAGCATTTTTTAATAGAAATAGCTATATCAATATCTTATAAATATTTTTGATTACCTTATAAATATGACACAATAATTTATATAAGCAAGAGTTGAATAAATGACTAATAAAAATCTGGATGACATCGGTTATCGCATATTTCACTTTCTCTAATTATGAAGCCTTATTAAAGCTAAAATTCTGCTCAACATAATTATATTACCTGCATAAATTAATAAGCGTAACAAATCCATAAACTCTGTGTGTTTATATGAACTATTCGCTATTAACCATTCATTTTTATCCGACCTATAGCTCAGTTCGTTTCAGCTTTTCGTTCACTACCACAAGAAAAGAAATTTCATCATTTTGTTGACATTATGCACAATTGTATTGACGTTTCATGCAATATAAGGGGCCTACTTCCTACTTGCAGAGCCGGCCAGTCACGGCAACGTTTTTTTTTTATCCAAATGTATTCACAATTTTATTGCTATAACTATATACTGTTTTTTTTATTAAATTTACTATTTCTTTTAAAGAGATATATCTGAATAGAACAATTCGAATTTACTCAAATATGACAGATATGCTCCACTATTATTGACCTTATATACCTCTATGCACAAGATATGAGACGGACTCAGACTAAGCTGGCTCGCCCCGAAGCTGGCTCGCTCGGCCTTATTTACTGAAAAAGTTTACTGTTAAAGAAGCCTTAGATTCAGCTGTTAAATATAAAATAGAATAAAAAATTACAGCTGTAGAATAAAAAATTACAGCGATCTTCTAGTTTCGCTCTGTTCTCTTGCTTTGTGGCACTCAATTCGGTCTTTATCCAACGTTTATTCGGACTCTGGCAGAATCATCTGGCTCTAAGTAATCTTATATATCTTAAGGCTCGGGTGGATTCACATTAAAATTTTTCGGACTTGGATCTCAAAAACCGAGCCCGAGTTCATCCCTACAGCACACCAATCGGTGTAAAGAGAGGTGTAATTGCTATATTTTTGAAGAGGTTTGTATGCCTGGCTAGAGCCACACAAATCTTGCCATACATACTAGTCATGCACCAGTTTCTATCATCATACCTCTATGCACCAATCAGAATAAAGAGATAATAAGATTGCTATCGCCATGCTTTGGAAGAAATATGGTAAGAGCCATTGTAATCTAGACGTATACTTGCACCAATCGCTATCACCTACTTCACAAATGCGTCTTTGCACCAATTGGTGTAAGGCTGTATGTGATAGCTATTTTGAATGAGATACATACGAATGTTAAGCTAGGACATATTATGACCAAGCTAATCCCTAAATTAAAAGCATGAAACACACAGCGATAGTATAACGTGGCTTTTAAAAGAAGGTACAATGAAAAAAAAAACTATCTTGGACTCTCTCTCGTTGATCCAGTTACACAGTTTTAGATTTTGGAGTTATAACAGAAGTGAGACTTACGCTTGGTTATAATTAACACAGTGTTGACCAGCAATTTTACACAGAAACTTTGTCATGTCACCGGTTATTATTTTGTAATTAAATATATAAGTAAAGTTAAGCAGTCTGAATATTGATTTCATGATCAAACGTTGTTGAATAATGCATAAATGCTTGCTCTGGACAGCGGATAAATATTTTCGAGTGGTAGTCTTTTAATGTATGTTTTCTAGTCTTGTAAATTCGATTTATAGGGTTTTACTCACCACTACCTCTAAATAATTCAAAGGCAAGGCTTATGGGATACATTTTGCTACAGTAAAGCCATGTAACACATTAACTAAATTAACCGGAAATCTGCATATTTCATTTTGTAGTTCTTTACCGTTTTTTAAAATATTTTGTCGATTCCACAGCAGTTGGCATCTCTGATGTCAAGTTAACTCGACATTGCTAGTGCAATGACGAGTTATCTCGTTTTCGGTCAGCAATGGGTAATGTAACGCCAAAGACTTATTTAAGTAGTGTGTGGTACTTTTTTAAATTAGTAGTTTTCTAATATATTATAATGTTGATATGAAATCCCTAATGGTGTGCTCAGAGTGGAGTATCAGGTGATTAGGCTGCAGCCCTTACTTCAGTGTTTCCCAACGTGGGGCCCACGCCCCACTGGGGGGCAATTTGATTGTTAAGGGGGGCAGTTGAAAAATGTACTCGACACGAGTTTAACCCTTTTGCTCCGGGCCATTTAAATGCATTCTAGATTTCGGTGCCAAAATTGAAAGAAAAAATCAAATTCTTAAATAATTGCAGCCAATAAATATTATAAATTATTTTGACGAGACCAGAATATCAACTGGGTTTTTGGCGTCGTCAAGTTAACCTCCTTGCGGCAGACACCGCGTGGACTTTCAAACTTTAAAGAAAAATTTTGAAAAGAGGACAACAGTAAAGTCTCTATTTACTGCTCACACTTCAACTCATAATCGTGTTCTTGAGGCTAGTTATCAAATTTTTTTATTCATCGCTAAATCTGGAAAAAATCATACTACAGGAGAGAATTTAATAAAACCGTCAATATCAGCATTTCTTAAAACTGTTCTTGAAAAAGATGACAAAGATGTAAAAGCTATGCCACTCAGTAACAATACTGTTAGCAGAAGAATAAACGAAATGAGTGAAGATATTGAAAAACAACATGTTGAAAAGATGAAAACAAGAAAATTCTCAGTGCAAATGGATGAATCAACTTTGATAGACAGTGTGGCAGTGATTTAAGTTTCTTAAGTGAACAATTCAATTTTTTAATATTAAAAATTATGTTTATGTTACATAGGGGGGCATAAGAATTTTAGAATGGCTTAGGTGGGGCATGGCACAAAAAAGGTTGGGAAACACTGCCTTACTCGGAGTAATTCAAAAAAAAAAAATATATACTACTGACGTTTGAACATTTTTAAGAAAAAAATAGAAACAATGTTTCTAATTGTATTAAGCATAAGTTTCAGTCGATTTTCCAGTTTCCCATTCTGGAATACGTTCGTGTACAAGGTGTTTTACTGTTATACACAACTGTAAGAGGATATAGTCTGCCAAAAATATACGATTGCTACTGTATACTACGGGATCTGAAAACAAAGGGTGAGCCAGTGGATGGAAGGCGGCAAAGAATAAGGGTCCCACTCCAGAATAAGGGCTCTTTCCCGGATAGTCCTTTGCTTTGAGATCCCTCCAAAACTTTTTTGTTTACACAAGCCATATCAATATCATTAACGTTGTGTCTTTAGTTATATAACAGCCAGTATATTGAAATAACTATTTTTAAGTAAGCACTGTGGTTGGTACTCACCGACCACAGAGCTTACGTAAAAATATCCCAAGTGATAGATGGATCGTGGATTAGAGTCCTCTTGCCATCAGGCAAACAGTGATAGCTCCCATGGTTTTCCTCTCCATGTAACGCAAATGCGGGTTTGCTCCATTAAAAAGCCCTCCACGAATGCAAACTTCTCCGAATATTTGATCGATGAGTTCCCTTGTCTTCTGGATCAAGCTCAAAATAACAAAACTACGGAATTGAGCATTGGTATTCGTAAACTCAAAATTGTGTGGGCTGTTCAACGACAGTTATAATGTGTCACGCTATCTTTAATTCCGTTTCCCTGCTGTGTCCTTATGTAAACAAAAATGCAAAGAAGTACATCTTTTTAGTTTATTATTTATTCCTCAAAGTTGCGTATAAAAAATAAACTTCTAGATAAGTTACATTTTTTTTTTCGATCTCCAGGTTGCTACTAAGAAGGAAAAAACGAGAACATAACAAAAAAGATAGAGAGAAAGGAAAAAAAGAGCACTGTCTGGCTGCTGCTAAAAATAATGTCCGAGAAGTCAAGAAAATGGGGCGCATACAAGGGAGCAGCCCCGATAATGACTGTTGGCTGAAGTGTCCGTCGAAGTAGAATAAAGATAGCCTTCGACCTACAAGGCTATCCAATCGAAAAACGGAGTTTTTTCCCCATCGGGAGGGAAAATTCAGAGGTACCTAGGGAATTGGTATAGTGTTAGGGAATGATGGAAGCGCTGGTGTGTGACGTACGGGAGGTGACTTGAAACCGTGCGTTAAGGCCCTCTTTAATAGGGAATCAATGATGTAGCGAGCTTTCCCAACTCTTTCCATCTCAGAAGTTTCTTTTTTGAACTATCATAGTTTAGTCTTAATTTTAAAAAGTTTTCAAAGTAAAAATGCTGATGTTTTTTTTTCTCCTCTCGTTTCTTTATTGAGTTGTTTTCTCCCCCCCCCCTTCTTATACAACCAAGTAAAAATATTAGAGGTGCAAAAACTGTGCAAGATGCAATAGGAAATAAATTTTAAAGCAGATGTGAGTGTCGTAAAAGTTTTAATATTGCAGGGGAAATTTATGTTATTGCAAGAGCAATGGAGCATTTTTTTAGTCATAGAAATGTTTATTTAAATAAACAACCCTTACAAAAAAAGTCAGGTGTTTTTGAGGTTGCCACTGGCAAAGAAATACACCTGAGGTAGGAAATGAGGTTTTATTTTGCATCAAAAATAACCTCATTAATGAACATCAGTTTCAACCACATTTACACCTCATAAAACCATATATACTTTTCGTGCGATGCAGTCGATACTTTTAGTTGAGATTGAATGAAATTATTCACACTTCAAATACATTAATTTATTTGAAGTGTAGAAGAACTAACCTGTGCACCTCAAAAATAACCTCTCTAACTGGTTGCTCTAAAGTAGATTTACCATCAACTTCAAAACAACCTTAAGTGTGAATAAAACAAATTCTTATACCTGATTATACAGATTGATCTTTTAAGGTCGGTTTTGAATCTGACTTCAAATCAATCTTGACGCCTCAAAATAACCTCAAATAAACTTCTAAGACACCTTATATTTTTGTAAGGGAACTACTTGTTTAAACAAAATATTAGCAAATAAAGGATCAGCCCATATCTATTAATACCTTTTTTTCCCTCACGCCTAATCTTGAACCGCATATTGCAACCTATTCTTCTTAATATAACAAGCAATCAAAAGGCAGATTAAAAAAGAGCGTGAAGGAGAAATAGGCGCAATAATCTAGGCATAAAAAAGGGGGCATGAAATTATTTTCCCAATTTTATATAAAATTATTTATCACTTCTATGCAATAGTCATTATAGGGCTGCTACATCCGGGGAAAATTTAATCAACAAATGCTTCGTTGGGCTATTGGAATAGCGAAATGATTCTTTAGTTTAAGAAATAAAGTTAGTTACTTTTAACAAGTAGACACATTTCTTTCAATTTACAAATAAGTTTTTTTCAAAGAGTTGAGTAAAAACTTATCTATACTTTATGGCTTTTTTACTATTCATTATGTATTGAGTATTTGTAAAACTTTCGGATCTTTATATTTACTTACAGAAATAAAATATTCTGGTAGCTTCAAACATAAAAATTAAATAATTAGTAAATTAAAAAAATTATTATTTAAAATATTAAAAAAGTAATATTAAAAAAAAATACTAATATTACTACAACTTTTTAATTTTTCCTGCAAAAGGTACAGTACTCGAAGCGTTTTCTTAGAAACAGAATAATGATAGAAAAATTAGGACTTTTTTCATATCTTTTTTTTAAAAAGTAAAACGAGATATTTTTAGTACCACGGCAATTAATCAATTTAAGTAAAAATATTTCGTTTAGAAACTAAACAAGATGGTGTTTTATATTGAAGTGAAAGATGATAATTGAACATTTTGTTTGTTTAAATAAATTAGTTATATCAGTTTAAGTTTTTTTTTTATATAACACTGCCACCTCTCAGGGCTAAAGAGAATAGAAGGGCTAGTTCACTCCGCTCTTAGAGCTGAAGCTACGATTTCCCTCCTCATGACGTCACTGTGTCCACAGATCTCGAAGATCGCAAGCAAAGATATAACTTTGTATCTTTCTCTTAGTAAAAATAAGTTAGACTTTTTCTGGTTATTAGCTTTCAAACTTTACGTAATTNTAAAAGTTCTTAACGACAGAATGAACGTATTGCTGTTTTATATTAACTGTGTCATTTCGGAACTCATTCTTCACATAGTTGTTCATTTACTTTAGGGAACACGCAGAAAATTATATTTTTTCTTTTTGTTTTGGTATCAGAATTTTTGCAAGTTGCAATCACGCAAACTGGCATTTCGTTTAAATTCTTGTAAATTCACTGCAAAAACTGAGGAAAGTCATTATAGAAAATAACAAATGTCTTAGAATATCTCCCAAAAAGAAATGGTCCAATATTAGTTAGAGCTAGTAAGGCCGAACGCTCCGTTCTTGAAGTAAAAGTGCGAGCTTTGCGCCAAAGTGACGTCACTAGGGAAAATCGGAGGATTGGCGTGGCAAGAGTTACTTCAAAGGAGTGAACCAGCCCTTCTATTCTCTTTAGCCCTGGCCACCTCTGAAACAACAGTAACTGAAAAACACCTATGTGAAAAAAATGGTATAGTACTTATTTGTTGTACCAGGTGGACCTACCATTATATTACCTACCATTTTAACTTTAAAAACGCGTTGCTCATGATCTTCAAATAATCTATCTATTATTAATATCAGAGATAAGTACTCCGTACCAAATTTCACATTGGACTTTTAATATGTCATTGTGGGTCGAAATAGCCTGGTTGGCAGGACGTAGGACTCATGTTTTCAAGAACGGGAGCTCAAATGCAGCCGACCGAAGATTCCTAGAGTAATAAATGATGACTGTATCACGTTAAGTCTGTCGGAGTCACAATCTTCTCCAAGTTACCATAACAAATAAATACCTCAGTGGATACTAAATTGGAGATAGATCGTTCTCTGGTTCAGGCCAAATTATGAGATCTGCGGATAGATGAAAGGTCTGTGAGTGAGTCCTCCCTGTGAAACGGGTTGTGACATATGTGAGACAAAGTCTTATTCTTGGCCATAGAAGGAGCCACTGAAGAAAAGCGCACCCTCTGCCTTAAAAATTCTCTGGATTTCAAGCAGACTTGCTGATATTGACAAGTGGCATTAGTAACAAATGTAACAGCGATATACCATTGCTGAAAATCCTGTTTTCTCCGAAATCTGAAAAAAAGAATGAAATATAATTTTTATGCTTTTGCAAAAGCAACTAGCTAAGTTTCTAACCAGGCTAATGCAACGGGTAAAAACCACGAAACCAAAAATCAAGCGCACATATTAAAACTTTACGATGAAAAATGACAAAACTAACTCTCACTTAAATAGAAAAGAAAACGAGTTCCTACTTTCGTTTAATGAGGGAGGTGTAAAAATTTCCACTTCTTTTGAAAAGCATTAAACCCGTCTTCGGTCCGGTCCATAAAAATAAGAATTAACGCCAAGAAAGCTCGGCAATAAATCCAAGATCACTCCAGAACAGCTAAAACTCCTTTTGTTTGATTAAAGTGGACATCTAAGAAACCTATTCTTTCTTATATCACTATATGTTCTGGATAGGGCCTGAATGAAGGACAATCCCTACAAAACGATAATGAAGGTACACGAGAAGGGAAAAAAAGACATAAGAAAGGGATTTAGAGGTCACGTGCTCGAACCAGATAAATGGGCAAGTCTGGACAAGAAGTGATATCGAGAGAGATTTTCCTTCTTCAAGGGCTATTTTCGTGATAGTGTTGGGTGCAGAACAAAATTGGAAACCCCCTGACAGTGTTGTTTGGATATCATTTATTAAGGATTCCTACCGGGCAGGCAATAGGAAGTGACACAGTAATTGGTTTCGGGGATTATCATCAAAGTAATTCCCTCTTTTTTTTATTCTTTTTTTATATTCTTTATTTGCGGTGGAATTTTTTTTTATACGCCTAAGAGGTTGATGGGACACATACATCATCTTTAAGATTGACCATTTTTTTAGGGACTAAAGTATTTTCAAATTTTTTTTTTGGTGTCACATTAACTTTATTGAGCTAAATGTAGGCTTATGAAACGAAAAGATTTTAAGAAATAGCACGATTCTCTCGTGTTGCCTTGCTTAGAATTGCTTCGTAGTGCCGTAGCAGTTGTTATGTAAGACGTAGTACGTGGTTGGTACTTGACGGTGATCCTTTTTTAACCCGTTTCGTCCAGAATCTATATATTGAAATGATACAAGAAGTGGTTATGGAAAAAGTGGTACAATATATTATCGAAATTAATTGGTTTTTCTACTGTTAGGGCGTTCAAAAAGTCATTTATAGATATAAAAGTGCTTGTTCCTTAGAATTCTAGATCTAATCAGAAATAACTAAATCATTGTGGTATTTGAGAATCCTTTAATTCACCCAGATAAATGAAAATACTAAAAAAAGTTTCCCACCACAATGAATGTCTTTGAAAAAAGGAACTGTCCTAAATATATGACGCTGGGCGTTAACCGGTTAATCGAAATTAAAAATGGTTAGAACAATTTTTACTTTATCAGGGTTTCCGCGGTTCTTGAAAAGGTTTAGAAGTGGTAGTAAATTTAGGTTAATGCTAGAAGCTTCTTCGAATATACCACTTTATCTTTAAGCGGTTTGGAAACTGACATTTGCATGCATATATATTTTCTTTGGAAAACAATTTCCAGTGGTGGTTATCCAGAAATTAAAATATCAAAATTTGCTTTATTTTTTACTCCACTTTTTAAAATATTCATGGCTCGCGGGAACTCTGGTTATAATCTTTTTTTTCTTCTTTAGAATAATAATTACGCTTGTTAAACGTGACATATTAGTAATCATGGTGCAGTAAGATTTTAAAATCTTACTGGTAACGAACATAACAGAATATTTAAGAAATGACGAAGGCAGTGATCAATAATTTAGCTTAATAGACCCCTTCTCTGTCGGGGTCCCATCTCATACGTTCGGCGTTTTTATGTCCGTATGGTCAGCGCCGCTAGCACAACAGTAGAGGTTCTTGCAACGGGTTTGCACCCTCCTTTCCACCCAACCACTACTGGTGTTCAGGCGAAGAAGAAAAGTTTTCTCTTTTCATTGTTGGTTTGTTCTGCTTTTTCAACACTGCGAACATATACTTTGTACATACACTGTAAGATATTACTTTGAGAATATATTTACATAATGCATGGTGATTAAATCTGGTAACATATTTTGACGTAAAAAAAAATGAAATGGCAGTTTTGGTAGAGAGCGCACACAATCACAGATGTAAAGTTGTCCAGCAACCGGTTCACAGATGATGGACCTCCTGACTAACACTTTACTTCTTATGCGCATGCACTGGATCTTAGTACATATGATGCTCTGCTGAATCTGAGTCTGCTGCTCACCCTATAAGTTGTTTTTCTAGCATAGCGTACCGCACCAAACAATTCCCAGTGTTAGTTACTTATTCGATGAGCTGAGCTTCGTCTCCTTTTTGTAGTTTGTCTAAAATAAGAACTCCCCCGGACATTCGTCTAGACCTGAGGCGGTGACTATGGTAACGAGGTATGACTATTTCAAGTAGGAGTGCGGGGTCACTGTTTTGGAGTGCTTTCGGGTCGGGTCGGTTTGAGAAAGGGAACTCTTTATTCCGTCTATTGTGTTAGTCCTAGAGTGAAGCGACCCTCCCTAAAATGAACCAGTCTTGTTTCCATACCACCAGACGGCCTCAGACTTTGTGGCTAGAGGAGTACTTAGCTTAGATAAACTATAGAATCTTTGTCCAGGTGCCCAGATTTAAAATCATACTAGGACTTTTCAACACTATTCAGAGTAATTAAGAATTAGCAAAGAGAAAACCGCCCTAGTTATCCTATTTTGAACAAAGAGAATAATAGCACTTTGCTTTCTGAATTACTATTTTTTTCCCTAATATTTCATGTAATTTTGATTTATTTTGCTCTAATAATTTGTTTGCAAATATAAAATATATAATGTCATGTGCTCGATTTGATAATGTAATAAAATTTCTCATTCTATACGCTTTTATTGTTTAAGTTCCAAAAATGTTTTTAAAAAAATAAACGGACTGCTTTTATATCCTCGCTAACGATATTAATTTTAATTGGATTTACTAGTAAGAATTTTTCAATTTTATATGAAACGAAAATTGCGTATTCCTAAAAATTTGAAGAACTAATTTGTTTAATGTCTTTCTTTTAGTGTATTAATTTCTTAAAGAAAGAGTTGAGAGACCAATTAATACATGAGATTTTGCCATCTTTAGATGGTCATTGAATTTAATCACATTGGTGCGTGCAGAATTGAGGCTTATACCTTCCCCAGAAGCTTCTTCGATTTGTTTGTAATTCGTGATGTTGTGAAGGGGTTCCTTAATTACATCCATCCTGCTTTGGGTGAATAATGTCATGTTTGTGTACATTCACGTAAACTAGTCTTTCATGAGCAAGGCAATAATCTACTTGATTTAAAATTTTTCAATTATTTTAATAATCACGTTTGTTGTCGGAACTGGGAGCAGGAAAATGAGGAAGAATTTTAATGTTATAATTGCTATTGTGAACATTCGGACAAAATAAAAACTTATTTAGTTATTATTGCTTTCATTGATACAAAGCTTTCGATTTCAATAAAGGAGAAATTAGAACAGAATTGGATTTTTTATTTACTTATTTTTGGAGGAAATGCGTAGTTTCAACTACCACAAGACCTTAAGAACTCGAAACAATATTTCAACCAAATAATATTTACTTCTAAAACTAGTAGTTTCATAATTATCGTAAGACTACTAAGAAAATAAGTGGTGCCTCTACAATTCAAATTTCGCCGTACGGATACATTTGCAACTACCATTGCAGTTAATTTTCACGTGAGTTATAATCGTATGAGTTAACTACAAGAGTTTCATTTTATTTTATAACCGTCGTTGAACAGGCGACCCAGTTTTTTGGTTTACGGCTACTAATCTTCAATTACGTAGCCTTGTATTTTGAACCCAATCCAAAAGGCAAGTGAACTCCTGTATCAAGTGGCGGTAGAAACTTTTTGATGAAACTAACCTCATTTGCGTTACACGGAGAGGGAAAAAACGCAAATCGCCCGCGGTTAGCCTAACTGCAAGGGGACTCCAATCCATGATCCGTCTACTACTGATGATATTTCACGTCAGCACTATGGTCGGTGCAAGCCAGATGCGGAATTCGTCTCAACCAGCCACTGCTGGGACTCGAACAAGGTTCACGTCATAACTACAAGAGTTGTAAAAATGTATTCGAAGCATCTCTACACTAATTTTATTCAAACAATCTTTCTTTTAGAAGTAAATGTAAGAATATCAGCAAAACTGTTGGCGCAATTTGAAAGATCATGCTTAAAACTGTAAAAAATTATGTTATTTTTAATCATGCAAAATTTTCATTGGCCAAGAAATTAAGAGCTTCTTTCCTTTTTCATTACCGCCATAAATAAAAAAAACATTCTTATTTAAATAGTGCAAATTTATGGAATAATTTCAAAATCGTAGTGTTAAAGCTAAAAAAAAGTTATTAACCTCCAACTCTCATATTTTCCGATTTCATATATATATATATATATATATACATATATATATATA
>NC_092209.1:14649114-14660263 GCF_043381705.1 Parasteatoda tepidariorum
AAGGTAATAAAGAAAGGGTTTCTTTTCAGTTAAAATTATAGATAATAGCTTTCAAGTTGTTTATTAATTAATAATATTTTTTAGTTTACTTTTTATGAAAAAATTTGTGTAGAGTGTTTTTTTTTTTTTTATATATATATATATATATATATATATATATATAGCCTAGTTTCCATTGGGAAAAAGTAAATAAACGGAAAGTATATACCATTGGAAAAATTTCCTTTTTAGTTTTTATCATTTAAATCTGGTTTCATAAAGAAATGCCATCGACGATTTTATATGAACCTAAAAAAATATTCTTAGCCGCCGCCGAAAAAAGTAGAGAACTAGGTAAAAGGAAGTTGGACAATATTTCCGAGCACCGAGTCCCCATTAAAACTTCGATATTATGACGTATCAACGCTAAAAGCTTCTCCGTCTTTTTTCTCGAAGTTACTACTTCTATGGATAACAATTTTTTTTTATTCCTTTTTATGTGCTTTCCTCCATTTTTTAGAACATTTTTTTTATTCTTTTACCCGCCAAAGTAAGAAAAATCTCGCCACACATCGAAAATAAATAGTTATATGTCTAGAAAGGGATACAATATATTTATATTTGGGCTGAAGGAGGTCAACGGAAAATTTATATTTTCTGCGAATAATCCTTCTTATAGTAGAGCGAACGGTGCAAATAATCAGATTTTCAAGCTGATATGAAAAATATAAATATATTTCCTTTAGTAATATGTTTGAAATGTCTCCTAAATATTATTAAATTATTATTCAAAGATAGTGTCTGATAAAAAATTAAATAGACATAAAATTACTAAATATAACCCGAATACCTTAGTTACGCAAGTTAGTTGTAAAAAGTGAAATGCTTTAATTTATGTGAAAAAAGAACTAGTCATTAAAGAAGGGAGGAGTTAATTTAGAAATTCTTATCTAAGTAAAATTAATGATGAATAATTAAGTTAATTATAATCACTCTTATAATTAAACCAGCTAATACAGCACTAATACAGTTAACAAGTTCATATAGCTCATACAGTTAACAAGTTTATCGGAAATTATTTCCTAATATTTAAAGTAATAAAAAATTGAATCTTTAACATTTAATGAAAAAATAATTTCAACTAGCACGACATTTTAATAATTTAACGATGTAGATATCGTAGACCAGATACGTATAATGTAATATTTCAAAAGATTCAACGTGTGTTCTCTCAGAAAAGAAACTATAAGTCATCCATTTCTCAAAGAAGAGTCTGTTTTCAAGCTTAGAGTTAGCATGAATTATAAGTCGAGGATTTTTTTGTACTAGGTTATACTACGAAAAAAGGCTAAGTGTCTTTGTGATTCTGTATCAGTAAACCAGGTCTGCCAACAACTAAGGTTTTTGTAAAATATTTTACAGAGTAGTAGACATTTAAAACACAAAGCTTTCTGAATTTTTGTTTTATTTGATAATTTTCCAACATTTTAAAACTCTCACCTCGAAGTAGCAGGAACGAAAAGGCGTTGCATATGAACTGTTAAATCATTTATTTCTAGAGGTATGGAAAACATGTTTAAATGAATAAAAAATAATGCATTAAAATATTAACTTATCTACCACTCGAAAATATTTTTTACAAAAAGCCGAGAAAATTTGCAGCTATCAGGGGTTTCCAACTTACATAAGGCCGAAAGCCACAATTAAAAACACCAGTCAACTTTATCAAAATTTTATATATTACTTTTTTATGTTTGAAGGAGCATTAAATATTACTGTCAGAGTCTTAGGAAGTTGTACAAAACAAAAGTATTAAATTACAAACTAAAATAAGAAGTAGATTTTTTTAAATATTTAATTGTATATTAAAAAATTCCGGCTACAATAGCTTTAATGTGCACCTATGTATTAAACAATTAATGTACAACAGATCTCTAATAGTTAAGATAAAAAACTTTAAAAAGGTTGGTATCAAAACTTACATAGTAGCACACAAAATGTTCAATGAGAGAATTGAGGTTAGTTCGCTTCAACCACCAGAGAATAGATATTTACATTTCAAATTTAAAATTTACAGATGTAAATAATTTCGTCCAAAATGAGTGGTTTCAAAAAGTTAAGTCGGAGAATTGTTTCAAGAAAATTTCTGATTACGCACATGCTAAATTATATTCACAAAAAAATAAATAAATAAATAAATAAATAAAAAAAGAAAAAAATACACGATTACTTGATTATTTTTGTATTTGAATAAATATTTTCCTGGATGCAAAACCTGAGAAAAAATTTTTTTTCCACCGTTGGTATGTTAAATTTCACGGAAACGAAGAAATTAGGGTTTTTTTTTAACGAGAAAAGTATTTTGAACCAATATAAATTTTTACGAAAATTGTCCGTAAAAAATGACAACTATTTTATTTTAGTTCGCGGATCACAAAAAAATTCGCGGTCCTACATTTAGTAACCACTCGGTTGAACCATCACCTCCTACATCAAAAAGCCTCCACACGGTCTTTTATAAGTAGTCCGCGCAGACTATTTAAAAAATGAACCAGTTGTGCGCAGGAACCCAAAACCTTTTATAAAAGTAATTGAGAGAAATTCATCGTATATATTTGAGAATTTAATCTGTAGTGGTTGACAAGTGAATAAGGCAAACCAATAATATTCACAAATAAAACAAATTTTTAGTCATATATTTGCTACCAATTTCTTATTTTAATTAGATTTTGTATTAAATGACTCGTTCGGAAAGTGGATATCCTTCACAGTGGTCTGATCGGACTACCTATAAAAAACCGTGTGGGGGCTTTCAATTATAGGAGGCGTTGGCAGGGCAGAAAGTTTACATGTATCAAATCTGAAAAGCACGAAAATATTTCAGAAACTCTTTTCNTATATATATATATACATCAATAAATTTATTCTTATCTCTTTCATCACGGCGGATAGCTCGTCTTTCAGGAATATTTGCATTCCTCTATTGTTAAATTAGTAAGTATTGTTATTGATTGAAATTAATTATTATTTTTTAAAGTAAAATAAACAAGTTTTAAAGCAATTTGCGTTTTGATTACTTTTAGGGCTGCGGAAAGCTCTTAGAGCTGAGAGTGAGACAGTCACGCACCATTGACATTTAACCCTTTTAGCGCAGTGTTTCCAGTCTGACGACATTTTACCCAAAAATGTTGCTACAAATCACTAGAAATCTAAAACTCTTTGCTTCTAAATGCTCACCAAATTTTGAGTTGCCAACTGGGGCCTCCCTGATGGAGCGGTATATCGCCCTCCAAACGCTGTGCAGAGCGTGGAGGTAGCGGGTTCGATTCACGCTGTCCTTCTCTGCATTTTGCTACCTGTCCTTCTATTTGACAAAGGTTTTAGGTCTAAATTGAGCACACAAGCCTGAGAATGTATGCAATCCCAATAAATTATTCCAACGAAAAGGACACCAACTTGCTCCGCTATGTAAAGAGGTGTTTCCCAATGGTAACGAAATTTAAGATATTTTTAAGTTAGTATTTTTCATTTTGAGTAACTTTTCCTCCACTACAGATCAGAAATTCAAAGCATCATATGAAATGCAACTTTATTAAACTTATTATTAAATTTTTAAATAAATTATAAAAAGGAGAAAAAAAAATTTATTAATTCCCTTACCCTCTCATGTACCAGTTGTTTGTTTTTGCTATTACATGTTTGTGCTGTCCCCTTCTTGAGTTATCTTTTCTTTCGTTTCTTTTTTCATCATTCTAATTAATTATTAACAACTAATTAAACAATTTCAAAGACTTTTAAATAACATAGGCCTTAGATTCAGTATTTAATCTATAATTTACGGAGAGTAGCCATATAGGCCAGGAACTCCGTCGCACCACTTCTAAGTTTCCGCAGTTATCTCATGCTGATACTTTTAAAAAGTAAGCGTAGTCATTCAACGTCTCCTGTTACTATGGGTGAAAGCCCTTATATAGCAAGACGGAAAAGAGAAAAACCTGGTATGTAAAACATTTCATTCCAGCATTNGCATATTAATATATGTGCTTAATTTTTGTAAGAATAGTGGTGATCAAAATCATTTGAAAATTAAGTTTATAAAAGAAAAAAAAGTATATATTTACTACCACTTTAAATATGAAAATAAAATCTTCCGGTAAATCCGGAAGAGTTGGCAGGTATGTAATACCTTTAAAAAGTAAGCGTAGTCATTCAACGTTTCCTGTTACTGAAAGCTATCTCACGATATTTATAGATATTTTGATCAGATTACTATGGAGTTTAACCATTTTATAAAAGAGCCATTTCATAGAAAATTAAGTAAAGTGGTGGCAAATATATGCCTAAAATTTTTTTAAATTTATGAATATGAAGGATTTGTTTTACTTACTTGTCAACCACCACATATTCAATTCTCAAATATATATGACAAATTTCTCTCGCAATTATTTTCAAAATAGAATTTGGGTTCAAGCGCACAATTGGTTCACTTTTTAAATAGTCTGCGCAAACTACTTATAAAAAACCGTGTGGAGGCTTTCTGATGTAGGATTTAAAAAAGTGAACCAGTTGTGCGCATGGAAAGCATATTCTATTCTAACGTTGACTGAGAGAAATGTATCATATATATTTGAGAATTGAATCTGTAGTGGTAGACAAGTGAATAAGACAAACCAATTATCTATTATATATAATTCTCTTACGTGGCTCCCAAATTTTGGCTGCATTTCTTTTCCGCCGGTGGCAACGTTTGCTGTGTTTTGTTTACGTTTTGAAAGCACCAAAGCATTCTGCCTTCTAATGATGTGCTTCTGGTTAAGAATTAAGGATGGATTTAAGAAGAGTATTATAACACATATATTAACAAGTAATTGTATACATATAGCACATTTCTAATAGGTTTAACTAAGGCTCCTATACTATCAGAGCTGACCTATCAAGCAATATTGGAGCAAACAAGTTTGCAAGTTAACGTTATGTTAGTATTAATTATGTTAGCTCTTTGCTCCAAAAATATATGATAAGTTGGCCTGTCTAATTCAGGGGCTCTAGATTTAACGAATCGCATGTCATTTATTTGAATTCAAATTTATTTTAATCATGTGTTTCTGAGCTAATATATATAATTCTCTTACGTGGCTCCCAAATTTCTTTTCCGCCGAGGACAACGTTTGGTAGACCTTACCTATTTCTCACATTTACGTGCAACCCCAAGTGGTCAGAAATAAGTGATGCTGTAGGGGAAAGGTCAGAAGATAGACCAGATGTTGTTGTCCGTGTGTTTAAAATGAAGTTATCTGAACTTTTAGATGACATTTTAAAACGAAACCTGTTTGGTGCTGTTCTAGCTTATATATATGTGATAGAGTTCCAGAAACGGGGCTTACCACATGCTCATACATTTTCGATATTAGATGATAGATCGAAAATCCGTACAAAAGATGATATTGACAAATTTGTTTGCGCTGAATTGCCAAATCCTAATATTGAACAACGCCTGTATGATATCATAACAAAATGCATGATCCATGGGCCATGTGGCCATTTGAATCCTAATTCCCCGTGCATGAGAGATGGGGAGTGTTCAAAAAAATTTCCTAAGGAATTCAATGAATGTACTGAAGAAAATGTTAACGGATACCCTGTATATCAGCGTAGACAAAAAGAGCCTGTTAAAGTGGGAAAATATGAAATAGAAAACAGATGGATTGTCCCATACAATCCCTGGCTTTCTAAGAAATTCAATGCAGACATTAATGTGGAAGTATGTGCTTCTGTCAAAAGCGTTAAGTATCTCTACAAATATGTCTACAAAGGTCATGACGCTGCTGCTATCAGGCTCACAACTGAAAGCAGAAGACTTGACCATGATGAAATAACAACATTTTTAGATGGTAGATATGTAAGTGCCCCTGAAGCAATTTGGTGTTTAAGTGAATTTAATATGTCTTGACAGATCTCATACAGTCATGCGTCTGGCAGTTCACTTACCACTCCAGCAGCAAATAGTGTTCATGGGTGGGCAAGAAGCTGAACAAGCTGCTATCAAGTGTACAGCCTTGACAGCTTTTTTTGGATTAAATAAAACGGATAATGCAGCTCACAGCTACACTTACTCTGACATTCCCCATCACTACGTTTTTGACAAAAGTGGAACAAAATGGAAGAGGCGCCAGCGAGGATCACAGCAGGTGATTGGAAGAATGCCTGTAGTTAGTGTTCAGGACAGTGAAAGATTCTGTTTAAGAATGTTGTTACTCAGATGCAAAGGAGTTGTTGGTTTTGAAGATATCCTTATTGTGGACGGAATGCTGTGTACTTCTTTTCAAGAAGCATGTAGGAGGACAGGACTTCTGGAAGGAGATGAACATTGGATCCAGACATTAAGCGAGGCTGCAGAAGCACAATCTCCTAATCAGTTGCGGATGCTGTTTGCCATAATATGTGCATTCGGGGAAGTTGAAGATATTCCTCAACTTTAGGAAACACACAAGGATGCTCTTTCTGAAGATTTTCTTCATATATATGCTGGGAGTACTGGCATACAATATGCTTTATCAGAGATTGATAAATTGCTGCAATCATACAATTTAAATTTGGACAAGGTGAAACTTACTGCAATTTCATTATCACTGTTTGGCCCATCATCCTATGATGCTTTACAAGAACAGGAAAATGCAGAAATATATTTTTAAAAAAAACTAACACCGAGCAGAGAGAAGTTTTTGAGACAGTCTTATCAGCTGTTTACAGTAATGATGAAGATTCCTCTAAATGTTTTTTTCCAGATGGACCTGCAGGAACTGGTAAAACGCTTCTTTACACTACTCTTTTGCATATTATTCGAGGAAAAGGGGACATAGCAACACCCGTTGCTTCAACAGGCATTGCTGTAACTCTTTTGAGGGGTGGCAGAACCGCACATTCTGTCTTTAAAATTCCTATCATTTTAAATACTACTTCCACTTCCAACACAAAACTTAAGAGGCAGAAAGGTTGCTTAAAACCAAATTGATTATCTGGGATGAAGCCCCAATGACTCATGCTCATGCCTTTGTTGCTGTCAGTAGATTACTATGTGATAGCACACAATGTGAAAAACCATTTGGAGGGAAAGCCATTTTGCTTGGTGGGGATTTTCGTCAAGTCCTACCTGTTATTTTACGGGGGGTCGAAATTCTTGACTGTGGCAAGCTGCCTTAAAAAGCATCATCTTTGGTCAAATTTCATACAACTGACTCTCACACAAAATATGCGAGCTCTAGATACAGAAAAAGAGTTTTCGAAGTGGCTTTTGGATGTTGGAGATGGCAAGGATGGGGACATTTTAAATCTCCCTGAAATCTGTTATCCTGAGCTTCAAGATCCCATTGCACTATTGTATGGAGATATCGATTTTAGAAATGTTACACCTCAACACTTAAAAGACAGAGCTATTTTAACAGCTACAATCGACATATCTCTGACCCTAAATAATCAAGTCCTCAGTATCTCGCCTAATGATGAATTTGTATATGAAGCAATAGATAAAATAGTTAGCGATGACCCCCAAGACCAGCTAACTTACCCAGAGGAGTTTCTAAACTCTTTAAACCCTACAGGTATGCCTCCACATAAACTTTATCTAAAAATTGGGTGCATTGTAATGCTCCTGAGAAACTTGTCACCATTGCAAGGATTGTGCAACGGCACCAGACTGATTGTCACAAACCTTCAAAGAAATATAATAGAAACTAAAACCATTGATTCCGTCAGCAAGACTTTTTTTATACCTCGGTCGCCAATGGTTCCTTCCGACAGCAACATGCCGTTTAAATTTAAACGGAAACAATTGCCCTTGAGGTTAGCTTTTTGCATGACCATCAGTAAATCCCAAGGACAGACTTTTGACAAAATCTGCCTGATGCTGCCTAAGCCAGTTTTTAGTCACGGCCAACTATATGTTACCCTGTCCCGTGTGCGTTCTTTTCAATCTGTGACTGTAGTAGCTCCAAGCCGCAGCATTTACAATTGTGTGTATAAATAAGTTTCGGATGAGCAAAAATAATGCATATAGCAGCACTATTACAAATTTTTACATTAATGTTTTCTTGCTATACATTACTATTTCTGCAATACCATTTGTTTTCATTACAAATTAAATTTGTTAATAATATCAACTAGACTGTAAAATGTATATCGAGCGAGCGAAGCGAGCATAGGATTGCGAAGCAATCCTAGGGGAAGTGCGACAGCAGTACCCGGGGGTTGGCGAGTGATAGCGAGCAGGGGGCGATAGCCCCCTAGTATTAATAAATTAAACAAATTTTTACACATATATTTGCTACCACTCTCTTATTTTTACTACATTTTGTATTAATAAGTTCTTTCGTAAACTGTTTTACTTTCATAGTGGTCTGATCGGACTACCTATAAAAAACCGCGTAGAGGTTTTCACACGTTCGTGGGTTCGATCCAAACCGGCTGAAGACTACCCGTTTAGAAAATGGTGACTGATGCACGTTAAATCTGTTGATTCTCAAAGTCCTCCATGTTCCGATAACAAATCAATACCACTGGGGGTACTGATCCTTGTCTTCTGGATAGGTTCAAAATTACAGGGCTACCGAGTTGAACATTAGCAGTCGTAAACCCGAAAATTGGGTCGGCTGTTCAATGGCGGATATAATATTCTTCAATCAGCAAGGAGAAAAAGTATACGTCTTTAATGAAAATACACTTTATGAGCAGTTGTTGATGTGTTTCTTGACCAAAAATTGCAATCAAAATTTACTTTTCCGTAAAAATTCAAAAGCTTCTTGTTTTAGCTTTCACTTTTTTAAAAATTTGAGTGATCCCTCACTCTCAATAAATGTCATTCTTTTTATATCTATTTTATCTATCTTTTGTCTGCATTAAAATGTAAATTTGGATTACCCAAACTAAAAAATTAAGCCGTTAAAGATATGACGCTTAACCGAATTATCTCTTTTTGGAGATCAATGTGTTAAGAGAGCTGTTCCCAAAAGGTACTCCGCGGAACCCTAGGGTTCCGTGATAGAGGAGTTCCGCGAGTAAGCACTATTTTTAACCTGTGATGAGTTTCAAAACCTCCGATTATATTTAGATTCGCCGTTTATTTAATCTTTTGCATGCCTAAAAAGATCCTAAGGAAATTGAAATCGCATTTTTTAAAAACAAAATACTAGATTTCTAACACATGAAACAAACTATGAAAAAAAGGCATTCATAAAAATTTTAAAAGTATTATTAACATGTTTTCAAAATTCAAATAAATAAATCTCTCAATAAAGAAGTATGTTTCCTTAACCCTTTGGGGACGGTTGATTCATAAAAGCATTCGTACAAAATCAGGAT
This sequence comes from Parasteatoda tepidariorum, assembly GCF_043381705.1. Classification (NCBI taxonomy): domain Eukaryota; kingdom Metazoa; phylum Arthropoda; class Arachnida; order Araneae; family Theridiidae; genus Parasteatoda; species Parasteatoda tepidariorum. Next base: position 14,658,448 of record NC_092209.1, read on the forward strand.
GTGATTAAATAAAAAACGGTAACTCAAATGTAGTCGTTGCTAATTTGACAGACTTACTTTGCCTTTACTTTAATTATTATTAGGTTAAACATATATATGATAAATGTTAGATCAAGGAATAACTAAATAGTTTTATTTTGAACAAAGTAATGGTCCGACAGGATCCAAAGATCTCCAAAGTCACTCTAACCAAAGTCACAAAGCAAATGTATACCAAGCAATGGAACTGAACCTTTAAATGCTTCAGTGTAGGGTATGCCGGGCAAATGTGGACCGGGCAGTGGCACTGAACCTTTAAAAAACATTGTATTTTTACACTATTAATTAACAATGTTGTACCATTAAGCATACCTGCCAACTTTTACGCATTTGGTGTAAAATTTTATTTTTATATTTCAAGTGGTGGTAAATATATACTTTTTCATTTTTAAAAACTTTTATTTTAAATTATTTTGATCACCATTATTCTTTAAAAAATTAAACATATATGTTGTTGTTTGTTGTTGTTGCTTCATACCCTCCAACTTATGAAGATTTGGAAAATAATTCTTTCTAGTATCCGACAGGATCTAAAGATCTCCAAAGTCACTCTCGTTAATTATAGCATCGATGCCCTGTTCAATTGCGATTAATTCACTTCGAAAGACTGAAGTGAAATCAGGATTACGGCGTCATATAGAAATAGCAACCGGTCATATAGTATTTTTTCAAACATATATGTAAATATGGATTACTAACATGGTTGTCATCTTAAGTTTTTTCGAATACAACGTATATTTTTGCTTATAATTGATATTTTAATTCAATTTTACTACCACTGGGAAAAATCTTAATGGAAGGGATCAAAAGTTGGCAGGTATGCATTAAGGTATTTCTTTGAGAATACATACAATGAATACATTTTATATCATCAATGTCGATTAAATATACTAAAACATTTTTACATTGAGTTTCCCTTAAAAATGACTAAAATGGCGGAGAGCGCATACTAAACCATACACGTAGAACTTTCCATATGTGTCGTATCTCTTGACCGTCACTTTATTTCTTATGCGCATGCGCTGACTCTTAGTACAATTATGATGGTCTGCTAAATCTGAGCATTGCTGAGCTTTCAAGTTGCTTTTCTGGTATAGCGTACCTCACTGAGCAATCACCACGTTAGATACGAATTCGAAGAGCTTGATTTCTTTTTTCTACATTCTTTGATGTATCCATGGGTAAGAAAAAATGTCTGCACAAGCAGGCTCCAATGAACCTCTAATTTAAAATTCGAAATTAAATATAATTCATAGTCACCACGTTTTCTGTTATGGTTGCTATATCTATTTTATTTTCATCTAACTTGATGTAGAAATGTCTAATTTAAAAAAAAAAAAAGAGTTGTTAAAAGTTATACTTTTATTTCGGATCATACTTTTGCCTGCCACTATGAGCCGATCTACCTATTGAAAATGCTAAAATTTTAAATATTCTTAGTTACCACATTTTAATTATGGTTGCTATTTTTTTTAATTAGTTGCATTGTTTCAAGCCCAGTTGTTTTTGAATTAAGATGTATAAATGATATATAATTTTCATTTAAAAATGAACTGGTAGTTTATCTTAATCATTTTGTGTATTTAAGTTGTTTAATTTTAAAATAGTCTCTATGTCCCAATACATTTAGTCTAAAATTTTTTCCCAAATGAGTTGCTGTTCTATTTAACGCCAAATGAGTTGTCCTATTACTATGGATTGCCCTTTGCTTCAGAAAATATTTTCTCCAGTGGTTAATGTACTAATTCATTTTTCAACAAATTAGAATTAAAAGAAT
>NC_092209.1:14660763-14692797 GCF_043381705.1 Parasteatoda tepidariorum
CCAAATGCGTAAAAGTTGGCAGGTATGAAAAAGTTATACCTTTATTTTGGATCTGACTTTTAAAAGCCACTATGTGTCGGACCACCTATTGAAAATACCACATTTTAATTATGGTTGCTGATTTCATAAAGCGAACTAAAATGATAAGAAACGTTTTTACAGTGGATGCATATACTATATAAAATTTTAATTTAGAAACTTACTGGTAGTTTATCTTAACCCATTTGTGTATTTAAATTGTTCAATTTTAAAATAGACTCTGTCTCAATCCATTTAGTCGATAACTTTGTCCGAAATTAGTCGCTGAATTTCAAGTAGGTGGAGTCAAAAGTAACTTCCGATGGAGTTACAACAGATCGACACCAGTAAAATTATACTACGAATGAATTCATTTGTTAGAAGATTTTTTTATGATATAAAATGGTCAAAGAGGGTGTGATTCCAGGATTTTTCAAACTAATGAGGTACTAATTTGAACAAGGACGGAGGAAATGCTTGGTAAGTAAAAGTTGTTAATTGCACTTTTAAATCTCTGAATAATATTTATATAAAATAATAATATCATGGGTATCAATAATCAGTACCAAACTATTATAATCTAGCAACTAATTTGAAGCGATGGGAGTAATTAAATCTTTTAATTTCTGAAATAATAACCCAGTTTTATATCAAGATAACAATTTGATTCTGATTTGTTCATTTAAATCATTCTACAGTGAGACCAGCGTCTATTGATTCCCCTTTTTTTCAAAAAATATTTTCTCCAGTGGTTCCAAAGTTAATGTACTCATTTATTTCATAATAAATTAGAATTAAAATGCTTTTTTTCCACCATTAAACACAAGTGATTTTAACAGATACATATATTACCATGAATGATTCAAATCAAGAAAATGTCGACTTTCACCGGTGAATGTCAATAATCACATAGTCGCTTTGGTGAATGTCTGAAATGTTTGTTATATCCGATATGAAATCAATTTATTCGTTCATATTATTATATTTTAATATATACCGGTTAAATGCATATCGAGCAGTGGCACTTGATCTTAAAAAAACATTTATGAGGGACATACCGGGCAGCATGTAAACTCTCTTTACACGCATAGTATCCCCAAGAGATTTTGAGCTCGCTGATTGGCTTTCTCGGCAACGCCATCTGTGACGTATGACTATTTCATTCTGCCACCATGCTTGTTATTTTCAGCATAGAGTGATTTCTATACTCCAGCTTTTGTGTACAAACTTCAAATGTCAGTTTTTTCAACAGAGAAACTGACTTCTTCATTGAAAAATGAAGTAAGAAATAGTTCCTCAAATACCATTACCCTTAGAAGTAATGTTCTAAATTTAGACGATTGCAATAAGGGCATTTGGGGAACTTACCAATACGATACGAAATGGAATTCTAGAATATCCAAACCTCATGGAAAAAGGTTTGTTTGTAGATAAATAACTAGTTTAGTTATTTTTAAAAAAAATTTGTAATTAATTTTTATGGGAAATGCTTTTTTCGTTAAATTTATGATTATTACATGCTGAATTCTTATGAAGCTAATATCCTTCTAATTTATTGAATAACATTGAAATCGAATTTAATTGCCTTGCTTAATTCTTATACTCACTATAAAATGAGAATTGAATAGTTTTCACTTGATATTTATTTAATTAAATTAATGTTCATCGAATTAAATTAATATTTTATTTATTTTTTGTGGATTACTAAAATTAAATTATAAAATTTTTAATTTAAGATTTTTTAGTGGCGCCATCTATTATTATAAATTAAAACTAAGAGATGTGCATTATGCCTACTTATTTATAACTTATTTTTAATGTTTTTTTTTTTTTTGAATGTTTTAAAATACCGAAAAACTATTAATTGGCATCTAAGAAATCAAGCAGTTGTCTTTTAAGATGCCTCTTTTATTATTTTTTGATTGCATAATTCCCATCAAAATAAAAGTCAATGATTATGAATTGTCCATTAAATTAATACCATAAGTAATTAGAGAATAAATTTACAAAAAATTCCCTCTTTTAATTCTAGTACATTTCTATTGGATTGTAAATATTTTTTTATTATTTAATTGCAGGAAATTATTTGTTTGTCACCACAGTGCGTTTATGAAAGTGCCACAGGAGAAATGTAAAAGAAGTTTTTCAAAAACTTTTAAAATTTTTTTGCTGAATTATAATTAAATTTTTTTAACATTTTAGAATATTTTCCTCTAAGATATGATAAAATCTTTTTTAAGTAATCAAACATAATTTTAAAAATTTTTATAAACATTTTAAAATCTCATATAATAAATTCAAACTTAACTGAGTGGTTCTGCAATCATACTTAATAAATTTAAGTAAGAGTTTTTAATTTCTAAGTGCATAAGGATATTCACAATGCTACTCAATTTGAATATTAATCAATTATTATATATATATTACATAAAAGCTAGCTAATAAAACTTTAATTTATGATAATTATTATTATTATAATTATACTAATATTATTATTAATTTTTATTATACTAATTTGATGTTTTACCAAAACATGATTGTTTACTTTGCATTTAACTAAAATTCATAACATTAATGTTAAAAAATATTAGCATAAAATTTAAAGCAAATTAGATTTAAATAAATGTGTTATTATTAAAATACAATTAATAACGCTGTTTAATTTTTTGAACAAAACTTTAACATTTGTCATAAAATTAGCATGAGAAATATACTGGAACTGATTTATGATTGATTTACATTTTGGGAACAAACTACGGAGAAATGTTATTGAGGAGGAGCTACAAAAAGACTTAACAGAAGGCAATGCCGAGAAAGCCAATCAGCGCTCTCAAAATCTCTTGGGGATACTATGTGTGTAAAGAGAGTTTACATGCTACCGGGCAAATGAATGTCAGGCAGTGGGACTGAAACTTAAAAAGCTTCAGTGTAGGGTATACCGGGTAAATATGTACCGGGCAGAGGCACTGAACCTTAAAAAAGCATTACATTTTTCACTATTAATTAGCAATGTTATACCATTAAAATAGTTCGTTGAGAATACATACAATGAATACATTTTACATCATCCATGTTGATTACATCTGCTAACACATTTTTACATAGAGGGAAAGACTAATATTTCTGGAGGCAGCGTACTGAACCATACATGTAGAATTGTCCAACAGCTGGTTTACATATATCGCACCTCATGATCATCACTTTATTTCTTATGCGCATGCACGGGATCTTTGTACATATGATGCTCTGCATGTCTGAATATATTGCTCATCCTGCAAGTTGCTTTTCTGGTATAGCGTACCACACTGAGCAATCCCCACGCTAGATACGTATTCGAAGAGTTGGACTTCTCTTTTCTACATTCTTTGATGTAGCCATCGGGGGAAAAAATTTCTGCAGCGTCTGTACAAGCTGGTTCCAATGAAACTCTTATTTAAAAGTCGAAATTAAATATAATTCATAGTCACCACGTATTCTGTTATGGTTGCTATTTCTATTTAATTTTTATTAACCTGAACTAACTTGATGTAGAAATGTCTAATTTATAAAAATAAAAAAAGTATTGTTGAATACTGATACTTTTAACGTAGATCTAACAACTGCTAGCACCTATGAGCTTAACCACCTATTGAAAATGCTAAATGAAAATTATTATTAGCTACCACATTCTTATTATGGTTGCTATTTTCATTTACCAATACAGATATTTACAAAATTCCCGATTTCTCAATTAAATTCTATAAATGATATAAAATATTAATTTTAAATTTTACTGTTAGTTTATGTTAACGTTTTTTTTTGTTTTAAAGTTTGTTCAGTTTTAAAATAGACTCTCTCTGTCCCAATACATTTAGTCCAAAATTTTGTCATGAGTTAGACGAAAGTTTTGTCATTGAAATGAGTTGCTGAATTTTGCTGTAGGTAGAGTCGCAAATAACTTCCGATGGAGTTACAGTGGATCGACCCTAGTAATATTATTCTACTAATGTATTTAGAATGCATTTGTTAGAAGATTGTTTTATGATATAAAATGGACATACGAGGGTGTGAATCCTGGATTTTTTAAACTAATGAGGTACTAATTTGAACAAGGCAGGAGGGAATGCTTGGTAAGTAAAAGTTGTTAATTGACAGCATAGCACATTTAAATCTCTGAAAAAGTTAAATAAAATCCTAAAATCATGGGTATCAATAATCAGTACAAAACTAATTAAGGCACTAAATTATTTTTTTAATAAATTAGAATGAAAAGATTTTTTCTACCATTAAACGCAAGCGATTTTAATAGATATATATGTTTCCGTGAATGCCCAAATCAATAGAATGTCGACTTTCACCTATGAATGTCAACATCACATAGTAGCTTTGGTGAATGTTCGATATGATACTAATTTATTCGTTGATATTATTATATTTTAATATATACTGGATAAATGCATATTGGACGGTGACACATGACCTTAAAAAATCATTTATGTAGGGCATACCGGGCAAATGTATACCAGGCAAATGTGTACTAGGCTATGGCGCTGAACCTTAAAAAAAATTGCATTTTTACACTATTAGTAAACAGTGTTGTGCCATTAATTAAGGTATCAAAGATTAACATGCAATGAATGCATTTCATATCATCCATGTTGAATAAATATAATTCATAGTTACCACGTTTTCCATTATGGTTTATGATTGCTAGTTTTTACTTAATTTTATGAAAGTTTTCGGGATCGGCGAGTCATAAATGTATTCGTAAGGAATCAGAATAGTAAAAAATAAAAAGCCGCAGTATAAGTTTGGGCATAGCTAATTAGACAGACTTATTTTTGCTTTCACTTTAAATTTATTACATCCAATTCCTGTGAGTTAAAAGTGAAAGTATACAATTTTTTATTTAAACTTAGCTGTGATGAATTAAATAAAGCAAACAATTCTTTTCCCGCCCACTAATAAACTGTTGTAAAAATAGTTTGGCTACCAATTTTATCTTTTTTACCCAGATTAATGACACTCTGAGAATAAATATACGACTTCTATATCAAAAATGTCTAATTTACATTTAAAAAAAAGTAATAAAAAAGTAGTACTTTCTAATTAGATGTTACTTTTGCTTGCAACTATGATCCGAAGCACCTATTGAAAATACTGCAAATTTATTTATTCTTAGCTACCACATTTTTAAAATGGCTGCTATTTTCATTACATTTGTAAGAACGTGTCAAAAAAAATTTAGTATTATGAGCGAATTGTATAATTTATATAAAATTTTAATTTAAAAATTTACTGCTAGTTTATTTTATTCATTTTGTGTATTAAACTATGTTCAATTTTTAAGTATACTCTGCTAACTGTCCCAATTTAGTTGAAATGTTTAGTCGAAAATTTTGTTCCAAATTAATTGCTGCATTTCAAGTAGGTGGAGTCATAAATAACTTTCGACGTAATTATAGTAGATCGACACTAGTAATATTCGACTACTAATGAATTTAAAATTCATTATTTAAAAGATTGTTTTCTGCTATTACTGATGAAAGAGTCTTTATAAAATGGACTTAAGAGGGTGTGAATCCTAGATATATGAAACTTATTTGTTACTGATTTAAAGAAGGAGGAGGGAATTCTTGGTCTATAAAAGTTGTTAATTGATAGCATAGCACTTTTAAATCTCAGACAAATATTTAGATAAAATCATAATATCATGGGTATCAATAACCAGTACAAAACTATTGCAATAAAACAACTAATTTAAAACAATGGGAGTAATTACTTTTTTTAATTTCTAAAATAATAACCCAGTCTTATATCAAGATAACAATTTGATTCTGATTTGTTCCTTTAAATCATTATACGGAAACTCCAACTTCTATAGATTCTCCTTTGTTTCAGAAAATATTTTCTCCAGCGGTTGCAAAGTTAATGTATTAAATTATTTTTTAGTAAATTAGAATTAAAAGATTTTTTGCCACCATTAAACACAAGTGATTTCGACAGATATATACATTACCGTGAATGACCTCTGTCAAGAGAATGTCAACTTTCACCGGTGAATGTCAACAATCACATAGTCGCTTTGGTGAATGTCCGAAATATTTTATATAATATTTTTATATAATATTTTTTATATGATATTAATTTATTCGTTGATAGTATTATATTTTATTATAAACAAGTTAAATGCATATGGGGCAATGGCATTTGACCTTAAAAAAACATTTGTGTGGAGCTTACCAGGCAATGGAACTGAACCTTAAAATGTTTCAGTGTATGGTATACCGGGCAAATGTGAACCGGGCAGTGGCCCTAAACCTTAAAAACATTTTATTTTTACACTATTATTTTACAATGTTGTACCATTGAGATATTTCTTTAAGAATACATACAATGAATATATTTTATATCATCCATGTTAATTAAATCTGCTAACACATTTTTACTTAGAGGGAAAGACTAAAATGACGAGAGGCAGCATACCGAACCAATAAAGTAGAATTGTCCAACAGCTGGTTTACATGTATCGTACTTCTTGACCGTCACTTTATTTCTTATGTGCTGAATCTTATTACATGCAGAATGTGCAATATACTCTGCTAAATCTGAGTATAGTGCACATTCTGCAATATGCTTTTCAGGTATAGCGTACCACATTGAGCAATCCCCACGCTTGATACGTATTCGAAGAGTTGGACTTCTCTTTTCTACATTCTTTGATGTAGCCATGGCTAAGAAAAATTGTGTGCTGCGTCTGTACAAGCTGGCTTCAATGAATCTCTTATTTAAAATTCGAAATTAAATATAATTCATAACCTCCAAGTTTTCTGTTTTCGTTGCTATCTCTGTTTAAGTTTCACTAATCAGAACTAGCTTGATGTAGAAATGACTAGTTTTAAAAAGAAAAGTGTTGTTAAAGAGTGATACCTTTATTTTGGATCTGACTTTTAAAAGCCACTATGTGCCGGACCGCACGATTCCAAACCGTAATGTTCCCAATCCTTAAGACGGGGAATATGCAACTTTTCCCCTCTTTCTCGGGAATACGTGATTCTAAGCAATGACGTCAGAATAAAATTGTGCGTGCGNAATGTGCAATATACTCTGCTAAATCTGAGTATATTGCACATTCTGCAATATGCTTTTCAGGTATAGCGTACCACATTGAGCAATCCCCACACTAGATATGTATTCGAAGAGTTGGACTTCTCTTTTCTACATTCTTTGATGTAGCCATGGCTAAGAAAAATTGTCTGCAGCGTCTGTACAAGCTGGCTCCAATGAACCTCTTATTTAAAATTCGAAATTAAATATAATTCATAACCACCAAATTTTCTGTTATGGTTGCTATTTCTGTTTAATTTTCACTAATCAGAATTAGCTAGACGTAGAAATGACTAATTTAAAAAAAAGTGTTGTTAAAAAGTTATACCTTTATTTTGGATCTGACTTTTAAAAGCCACTATGTGCCGGACCACCTATTGAAAATACTACATATAAATTATTCTTAGCTACCACATTTTAATTATGGTTGCTGATTTCATAAAGCGAATTAAAATGATAAGATATATTCTTTTCTTAGGAAGCATATGCTATATAAAATTTTAATTTAGGAACTTACTGGTAGTTCATCTTAACCCATTTGAGTATTTAAATTGTTCAATTTTGAAATAGACTCTGTCTCAATCCATTTAGTCGATAACTTTGTCCGAAATTAGTCGCTGAATTTCAAGTAGGTGGAGTCAAAAGTAACTTCCGAAGGAGTTACAATAGATCGACACCAGTAAAATTATACTACGAATGAATTCATTTGTTAGAAGATTGTTTTATGATATAAAATGGTCAAAGAGGGTGTGATTCCAGGATTTTTCAAACTAATGAGGTACTAATTTGAACAAGGACGGAGGAAATGCTTGGTAAGTAAAAGTTGTTAATTGCACTTTTGAATCTCTGAAAAATATTTAAATAAATTAATAATATCATGGGTATCAATAATCAGTACCAAACTATTATAATCTAGCAGCTAATTTGAAACGATTACTTTACGAAAACAATTACTTCTTTTAATTTCTGAAATAATAACCCAGTTTTATATCAAGATAAAAATTTGATTCTGATTTGTTCATTTAAATCATTCTACAGTGAGACCAGCATCTATTGATTCTCCTTTTTTTCAAAAAATATTTTCTCCAGTGGTTCCAAAGTTAATGTACTCATTTATTTCATAATAAATTAGAATTAAAATACTTTTTCCCACCATTAAACACAGGTGATTTTAACAGATACATATATTACCGTGAATGCTCCAAATCAAGAGAATGTCGACTTTCACCGGTGAATGTCAATAATCACATAGTCGCTTTGGTGAATGTCTGAAATGTTTGCTATGTCCGATATGATATCAATTTATTCGTTCATATTATTATATTTTAATATATACCGGTTAAATGCATATCGAGCAGTGGCACTTGATCTTAAAAAAACATTTATGAGGGACATACCGGGCAAATGAATGTCAGGCAGTGGGACTGAAACTTAAAAAGCTTCAGTGTAGGGTATACCGGGTAAATATGTACCGGGCAGAGGCACTGAACCTTAAAAAAGCATTACATTTTTCACTATTAATTAGCAATGTTGTACCATTAAAATAGTTCGTTGAGAATACATACAATGAATATATTTTACATCATCCATGTTGATTAAATCTGCTAACACATTTTTACATAGAGGGGAAGACTAAAATGACGAGAGGCAGCATACCGAACCAATAATGTAGAATTGTCCAACAGCTGGTTCACATATATCGCACCTCTTGACCATCACTTTATCTCTTATGCGCATTCACGGGATCTTTGTACATATGGTGCTCTGCATATCTGAATATATTGCTCATCCTGCAAGTTGCTTTTCTGGTATAGCGTACCACACTGAGCAATCCCCACGTTAGATACAAAGAGTGGGACTCCTCTCCTCTACATTCTTTGATGTATCCACGGGTTAGAAAAAATGTCTTCAGCGTTCGTACAAACTGGCTCCAATGAACCTCTTATATAAAATTCGAAATTAAATATAATTCATAGTCACCACGTTTTCTGTTATGGTTGCTATTTCTATTTAAATTTAATTAACCAGAACTATCTTCATGTAGAAATGTCTAATTTATAAAATAAAAAGTGTTGTTAAAAACTGGTACTTTTAACGTAGATCGAACCTAGATAGTAGAACCTATGAGCCGAACCACTCATTGAAAATGCTAAATGAAAATTATTATTAGCTACCACATTTTTATTATGGTTCCTATTTTCATTTATCAATACAGATATTTGCAAAATTCCCGAATTCACGGTTAAATTCTATAAATGATATAAAATTTTAATTTAAAATTTTACTGTTAGTTTATGTTAACGTTTTTTTTTTAAAGTTGGTTCAGTTTTAAAATACTCTCTCTGTCCTAATATTTTGTCGAAAATTTTGTCATTGAAATGAGTTGCTGCATTTCAAGTAGGTGGAGTCGCAAATAACTTCCGATGGAGTTACAGTAGATCGACACTAGTAATATTATTCTACTAATGAATATAGAATTCATTAGTTAGAAGATTGTTTTATGATATAAAATGGACTGAAGAGGGTGCGAATCCTAGGTTTTTGAAACTAATTTGGTACTAATATTTGAACAAGGAAGGAGGGAATGCTCGGCAAGTGAAAGTTGTTAATTGATAGCATAGCACTTTTAAATCTCAGAAAAATATTTAAGTAAAATCATAAGATCATGAGTATCAATAATCAGTACAAAGCTATTGTAATCTAACAACTAATTTGAAACGATGGAAGTAATTACTTCGTTTAATTTCAGAAATAATAACCCAGTCTTATATTAAGATAACTATTTGAATCAGATTTGTTCCTTTAATTCATTCTACAGAGACTCTAACTACTATGGATTCTCCTTTGCTTCAGATAAAATTTTCTCCAGTGGTTTAAAAGTTAATGTACTAATTTATTTTTCAACAAACTAGAATTCAAAGAATTTTTCCAACAATAAACACAAGCGATTTTAACAGATATATATGTTACCGTGAATGTCCCCAAATCAAGAGAATGTCGACTTTCACCGGTGAATGTCAACATTTACATAGTCGCTTTGGTGAATTTGCCTGTAATATTTGTTATATCTGATAAGATATTTATTCATTGATATTATAATATTTCAATATATAACGGATAAATGCATATTGGGCAAAGACACATGACCTTAAAAAAACATTTATGAAGGGCCTACCGAGCAAATGTATACCAGGCAATGGAACTGAACCTTAAAATGCTTCAGTGTAGGGTATACCGGGCAAATGTGGACCGGGCAGTGGCACCGAACCTTAAATAAACATTGTATTTTTACACTATTAATTAACAATGTTGTACCATTAAGCATGCCTGCCAACTTTTACGCATTTGGTGTAAAATTTTATTTTTATATTTCAAGTGGTAGTAAAAATATACTTTTTATTTTTTAAAAACTTTTATTTTAAATTATTTTGATCACCATTATTCTTTAAAAAATTAAGCATATATGTTGTTATTTGTTGTTGTTGTTGTTTCTTATCCTCTAATTGTCTGACGAAGTCAGACAAGATCCAGTAGGTTATTGACCCACAAAAAGTCTATTACAGGAAGTGGAGAAGCATATAAGTCCTCCTAGGAAAGGCCCAAGCAGTCGAGGATATGCTCAGCTGAGGCTTGCTGGGCTTCACATTTAGAGCAGACTGCATAAGTCTTTCTTCCTTTAAAGTACGAGAGACTATTCGTATGTCCACTTGCTAGTCTGGAAATAGCTGTTTGAGATGCTCCATCACCTATACGAACAAGTGAAGAGCCCGGTTCCTTGGCCGCATACCAATGAAGAGTGGGGGGGATCCTCCACTTTTTTGATAGATGGCTTTTGATTTTGGACTGATACTCTTAAAAAGGTAAGGCCTGTGGACGAATATGTTAAATGACTACAGCCCTCCTTGGCCAAGCGATCCGCTTGCTCATTTCCAAAGATGTCAACGTGGGATGTTATCCGCTGAAGATGAACGTCGTGGTGCTTTGAAATAAGTTGAAGTTTAAGAAGGATGGAGATGCTTGTTTTGTCTCCAACTTTAGTCCAGTTGTGTAGGTGTTGAAGGGAGCTGCGACTGTCCGACACGATCCAAAGATCTCCAAAGTCACTCTCGTTGATTATAGCATCGATGCCCTGTTCAATTGCGATTAATTCACTTCGAAAGACTGAAGTGAAATCAGGATTACGGTGTCATATAGAAATAGCAACCGGTCATATAGTATTTTTTTAAGCATATATGTAAATATGGATTACTAACATGGTTGTCATCTTAAGTTTTTTCGAATACAGCGTATATTTTTGCTTATAATTGATATTTTAATTCAATTTTACTACCACTGGGAAAAATCATTATGGAAGGGATCAAAAGTTGGCAGGTATGCATTAAGGTATTTCTTTGAGAATACATACAATGAATACATTTTATATCATCCATGTTGATTAAATATACTAAAACATTTTTACATTGAGTTTCCCTTAAAAATGACTAAAATGGCGGGGAGCAGCATATTAAACCATACACGTAGAATTTTCCATCAGCTGGTTCATATGTGTCGTACCTCTTGACCGTCGCTTTATTTCTTATGCACATGCGCTGACTCTTAGTACAATTATGATGGTCTGCTAAATCTGAGCATTGCTCAGCTTTCAACTTGCTTTTCTGGTATAGAGTACCACACTGAGCAATCACCACGTTAGATACGAATTCGAAGAGCTTGATTTCTCTTTTCTACATTCTTTGATGTATCCATGGGTAAGCAAAAATGTCTGCAGCGTCTGCACAAGCTGGCTCCAATGAACCTCTAATTCAAAATTAAATATAATTCATAGTCACCACGTTTTCTGTTATGGTTGCTATTTCTATTTAATTTTCATCTAACTTGATGTAGAAATGTCTAATTTAAAAAAAAAGAGTTGTTAAAAATTGTACTTTTATTTCGGATCTCACTTTTGCCTGCCACTATGAGCCAGTCTACCTATTGAAAATGCTTAAATTTTAAATATTCTTAGCTACCACATTTTTATTATGGTTGCTATTTTTTTTAATTAGATGCGTTGCTGCTAATCCGGTTGTTTTGAATTAAGAGGTATATATCATATTTTATTTTTATTTAAAAATGTACTGGTAGTTTATCTTAATCCTTTTGTGTAAAGTTGTTTAATTTTAAAATAGTCTCTCTCTATCCCAATACGTTTAGTCGAAAATTTTATCCGAAATTAGTTGCTGCATTTCAAGTACGTGGAGTCATAAATAACTTCCAAAGAAGTTATAGTAGATCGACACTAGTAATATTATACTACTAATGAATTTGGAATTCATTAGTAAGAGGATTGCTCTAAGATATAAAATTGACATAAGAAGCTGAGAATCCTGGATATTTTAAACTAATTTAGTACTTATTTGAACAAGGCAAGAGGGAATGCTTGGTAATTAAAAGTTGTTAATTGACAGCATTTACTTCTCTTAATTTCTGAAATAATAACCCAGTTTTATATCAAGATAACTATTTGATTCTGATTTGTTCCTTTAATTCATTCTACAGAGACTCCATCTACTATGGATTCTCCTTTGCTTCAGAATATATTTTCTCCAGTGGTTCCAAAGTTAATGTACTCATTTATGTTTCAACAAATTAAAATTAAAAGAATTTTTCAACCATTAAACACAAGCGATTTTAACAGATATATATGTTACCGTGAATGACCCAAATCAAGAGAATGTCGACTTTCATCGGTGAATGTCAACAATCACATAGTCGCCTTGGTGAATGTCCGAAATGCTTGCTATATCCGATATTATATTAATTCCTTCGTTGATATTATTATGTTTTAATATATACCAGATCAATGCATATCGGGCGGTGGAACTTGACCTTTAAAAAGTATTTATGTAGGGCATACCGGGCAAACGTGTACAATTCAATATCACTGAACCATAAGAAACATTGCAGTTTTAAACTATTAATAAGCATTGTTGTACCATTCATTAAGTTATTGAAGATTAACACACAATTAATACATTTTATATCATCCATGTTGATTGAATCTGCTAGCTCATTTACATAGAGTTTCCCTTAAAAGTGGCTAAAATGGCGGGTGGCAGCATACTAAACCATACACGTTTAATTGTCCATCATCTGGTTTACGTGCGTCGCACCTCTTGACTGTCACTTTATTTCGTATGCGCATGCACTGATTATTTGTACATATGATGCTTCGCTAAATCTCAGTACATTGCTCATCCTGCAAGTTGCTTTTCTGGTTTAACGTACCACGCAGTGCAACCCCCAAGTTAGATACGTATTCGAAAAGTTTGACTTCTCTTTTCTGCATTCTTTGATGTATCCACGGGTAAGAAAAAATGTCTTCAGCGTCTGTACAAGATCATACCTGCCAACTTTTATTCCCTTCCATTATCATTTTTCCAAGTGCTATTAAAACTTCAATTTTAAGCAAACAAATACATTGTATTCGAGAAAACTTAAGTTGACAACCATGATAGTAACGCATATTAATATATCTGCTTAATTTTTATGAAAATAGTGGTGATCGAAATCATTTAAAAATTAAGTTTATAAAGGAAAAAATAGTATATAATTACTATCACTTTAAATATAAAAATAAAATCTTCCTGAATATCCGGAAGAGTTGGCAGGTATGCAAGCTGGCTCCAATGAACCTCTTATTTAACCCTTTGACGGTTATGAACGAGTTCAGCTCGCAATCGAATCGTTCCTCATAATGCGCGCAAACGAGTTCCGCTCGGGAGCAAGATTTTGACCGTAATGGTTAGTAACGAGCACTACTTGCGTAGTGAAATTTTTCCCCAATGCGCGCTGACGAGCTGAGCTCGTTCGCCATTATTATTCCGCACTGACTATGTTAAAAACGAAAAGTACGTAAAAACTGTTATTTATGTACTACGAATACTTTAAGAAATTTTTAAAACGCGAGAGGCGATCCATCTACCTCATCCAGAGATGCCAACTTGCTCCGCTTTGTAAAATAGTACTTCCTAGCGATAGCGAAAGTCAAGTTACTTTCAGTTTAGTATCTTTCCTTTTAAGTAATTTTTTCACCACTAAATATCAATAACTATAAGTAACATATGAAATGCAACGTCGAAGTAACAATCTACTGGTTAAAAAGTAGACGTAATTGTCCATCTCCAACGAAATTTACTACATAATTTGCTACCACTTTATTATAACAATTCCAGAAGACGGAGCTGTTGGCATCGCCAGAGAAGGGTGGTGACATTTTCGGACGAACGGAGGTGGAAAACAGATGTCACTTTCGACTACTGTTTGCGCGTAATACTGCGCGAATTAATGAAACGAAACCTACCCTGACCGTCAAAGGGTTAAAATTCGAAATTAAATTTAATTCATATCCACCACGTTTTCTGTTATGGGTGCTATTTCTATTCAATTTTCATTAATCCGAACTATCTTGATGCAAATATCTAATTTATAAAAAAAGTGTTGTTAAAAAGTGGTACTTTTTACCCTTTAATGGGCCATTTATTACTAGTAAAAGTAAATTAAAGTATTTTTTGAATCGAAATTGTTTTAAGAACAGTAATTGATACTAGAAAAAAAAACTCATTTAGTTTATAAAAATGCCATTTTTTGGTGGTAAATATATTTAACATGACCTATTAGGAACTTATTGGCTTTTATTTTTCTTTATTTATAAAATGAATTTTATAAATGCTACCAACTTCAAAAGGAATTATGTATTTTATAACTTTTATACGCTTCCTTAAACTACCAAATGGTTACCAATTTTATTCTAACGCTCTTCAAGAACGCTTTTTTTCTTTCTTTATTTAATACAAATTGGGTACCTAGGCCGCGCACTGAATAAATTATGCAGTGAATAAAACATTTTGTTTTTGTGACATTGTGGTAACACTTGCAAGAATATAAACATGATTTGAAGTATATACTGACTTGAACGGTGATTTACATAAATTGCCATGAAAATATGTAAACAACCATGATTTGATGAATATGCATACAATCTTAATTTAAATTTTACATTATTTGCGATAGAAATATGAAGACGAGCATTAAAATTGATGAACGCATATGTACACAATATATTGATTCAAAAATTGAAAATAGCCATAATTTGATGAATATACATGAAATACAATCTTAATTTATAATATTACATTATTTGCGATAGAAATATGAAAATGCATTAAAGATTGATGAAAGCATATGTACACAAAAGAACATTTCTGTGGTAGCCATAAAAAAATAAAGACGTTTGCTTGAGAAATAATAAAACAATGAAAAATTCAATATGACAAATTGACGTTTTTACATAACATTAGTAATATTGATTATAGACTTAAATTTAAATCTTCAAGAACGCTGAAATTATTAACAATTGGAAACCTAAATTAAAAGTGATAAAAAGTGGTGGTAAGTATACATACCACGGCTTTCGAAAGGGTTAACTTTTATCCTTTAACCAGCACCTATGAGCCTAACCACTTATTCAAAATGCTAAAATTTGAATTATTCTTAGATAACACATTTTAATTGTGGTAGCTATTTTCACTAACTGAAAGATAAATATAAAATATACACAAATCATCCCTCAAAATCTATAATTCATATAAATTTTTAATTTAAAAATGTACTGTTATTTTGTGTTCACCTTTTTGTGAATTAAAGTTTATTCAATTTTAAAATAAGACTCTCTCTGTTAAAGTTGAGTCGATACATTTAGTCTAAATTTTTTTCCCGGAGACTCCGACTACTATGGATTCTACTTTGTTTCAGAAAATATTTTCTCCAATAGTTCCAAAGTTAATGTACTCTATTATTTTTTAATAAATTGGAATTAAAAGATTTTATTCCGCCATTAAATGCAAGCGATTTTACCAGATATATATGTTTCCGTGAATGCCCTAAATCAAGAGAATGTCGACTTTCACTGGTGAATGTCAACAATCACATAGTCGTTTTTTTAAATGTCCGAAATATTTGTTATATCCGATATGATATTAATTTATTCGTTGTTATTATATTTCAATATATACCGGTTAAATGCATATCGGACAGTGGCACTTGATCTCAAAAAACATTTATGTGAGGCATACCGGGCAAATGTATACCAGGCAATGGAACTGAATCTTAAAATGCATCCCTGTAGGGTATACCGGGCAAATGTGGACCAGGCAGTGGCACTGAACCTTATAAAAACATTGCATTTTTACACTATTAATTAACAGTGTTGTACCATTAAGATATGTCTTTGAGAATACATACAATGAATACATTTTATATCATCCATGTTGATTAAATATGCTAACACATTTTTACAGAGAGTTTACCCTTAAAAATGACTAAAATGGCGGGAAACAGCATACTAAACCATGCACGTAGAATTTTACATCAGCTGGTTCATATGCGTCGAACCTCTTGACCGTCACTTCATTTCTGCTGAATCTTAGTACAATTATGATGGTCAGCTGAATCTGAGCATTGCTCAACTTTCAATTTGTTTTTCTGGTATAACGTACCACACTGAGCAACCCTCACGTTATATACGTCTTCGAAGAGCTTGATTTCTCTTTTCTACGTTCTTTGATGTATCCATGGGTAAGAAAAAATGTCTGTAGCGTCTGCACAAGCTGGCTCCAATGAAACTCTAATTCAAAATTAAATATAATTCATAGTCACCACGTTTTCTGTTATGGTTGCTATTTCTATTTAATTTTCATCTAACTTGATGTAGAAATGTTTAATTTTAAAAAAAAAACTGTTAAAAATTGTACTTTTATTTCAGATCTCAGTTTTGCATGCCACTATGAGCCGGTCTACCTATTGAAAATGCTAAAATTTTAAATATTCTTAGCTACCACATTTTAATTATGGTTGCTAATTTTTTTAATTAGATGCGTTGCTGCTTACCCAGTTGGTTTGAATTAAGATGCATAAATCATATATAATTTTTATTTAAAAATGTACTGGTAGTTTATCTTAATCCTTTTGTGTATTTAAGTTGTTTAATTTTAAAATAGTCTCTCTATGTCCCAATACATTTTCAGAGATGCCTACNCTTTCAAGTTGCTTTTCTGGTGTAGCGTACCACACTGAGCAATCACCACGTTAGATACGTATTCGAAGAGCTTGATTTCTCTTTTCTACATTCTTTGATGTATCCATGGGTAAGAAAAAGAGTCTGCAGAGTCTGTACAGGCCGGCTCTAATGAACCTCTAATTCAAAATTCGAAATTAAATATAATTCATAGTCACCACGTTTTCTGTTATGGTAGCTATTTCTATTTAATTTTCATTAATCAGAACTAACTTGATGTAGAAATGTCTAATTTTAAAAAAAAGATTTGTAAAAATTGTACTTTTATTTCGGATCTCACTTTTGCCAGCCACTATGAGCCGGTCTACCTATTGAAATGCTAAAATTTTAAATATTCTTAGCTACCACATTTTAATTATGGTTGCTATTTTTTTTAATTAGTTGCATCGCTGCTATTCCAGTTGTGATGAATTAAGATGTATAAATCATATATAATTTTTATTTAAAAATGCACTGGTAGTTTATCTTAATCCTTTAGTGTATTTAAGTTGTTTAATTTTAAAATAGTCTCTATGTCCCAATACATTTAGTCTAAAATTTTATCCCAAATGAGTTGCTGTTCTATTTATCGCCAAATGAGTTGTCCAATTACTATGGATTCTCCTTAGCTTCAGAAAATATTTTTTCCAGTGGTTAATGTACTAATTTATTTTTCAACAAATTAGAATTTAAAGAATTTTTCAACCATTAAACACAAGCGATTTTAACAGATATATATGTTACCGTGAATGACCCAAGTCAAGAGAATGTCGACTTTCACCGGTGAATGTCAACAATCACATAGTCGCTTCGGTAAATTTCCGAAATGATTGTTATATCCGATATGATATGAATTTATTCGTTGATATTATTATGTTTTAATATATGCCAGATCAATGCATATCGGGCGGTGGCACTTGGCCTTTAAAAAGTATTTATGTAGGGCATACCGGGCAAATGTGTACAAGGCAGTATCACTGAACCTTGAGAAACATTGCAGCTTTAAACTTTTAATAAACAGTGTTGTACCATTAATTAAGATATTAAAGATTAACATTTTATATCATCCATGTTGATTAAATCTGCTAACACATTTTTACATAGAGTTTCCTTTAAAAGTGACTGAAATGGCGGGTGGCAAATGGCGGGCGGGCTAAACCATACACGTTGAATTGTATAACAGCTGGTTCACATGCGTCGTTCCTCTTGACTGTCACTTTATTTCTTATGCGCATGCGCTCATTATTTGTACATATGATGCTTTGCTAAATTTCATTATATTGCTCATCCTGCAAATTGCTTTTCTGGTATAGCGTACCACACTGTGCAACCCTCAAGTTAGATACATATTCGAAGAGTTTGATTTCTCTTTTCTGCATTCTTTGATGTATCCACGGGTAATAAAAAAAAATGCTGCAGCGTCTGTACAAGCTGGCTCCAATGAACCTCTTGTTTAAAATTCGAAATTAAATTTAATTTATAGCCACCACGTTTTCTGTTATGGTTGCTACTTCTATTTAATTTCCATTAATCAGAACTGACATGATGTAGAAATGTCTAATTTATAAAAAAATAAAAAAAAGTCTTGTTAAAAAGTGGTACTTTTAACTTAGATTCTACTTTTACCATCACCTATGAGCCGAACCACCAATTGAAAATTTTAAAATTTAGAATGCCCTCAGCTACCACATTTTTATCATGGTTGCCATTTTCATGTTGTTTAAAAACAGTAATAGTGAAATCAATGTATGTTAAGCTGCATAATTCATATAAAACTTTAATTTAAAAATTTACTGGTACTTCTTTTTGTGTATTAAAGTTTGTTCAATTTTAAAATAAGACGCTCTCTGTTCCAGTTGAGTCGATGCACTTAATCTAAAATTTTATCCGAAATGAGTTGCTGCATTTCAAGTAGGTGGAGTCATAAATAACTTCCGATGGAGTTATAGTAGAATTCATTAGTCAAAGGATTGTTTTAGGACATTAAATGGACTTTAAGAGGAATCCTGGACTATAACAGGAATCCAGAGAATCCTGGATTTTTTTTTAACTAATTTGAGACTATTTCAAACAAGGAAGGACGGAATGCTTGATAAGTAAAAGTTGTTAATTGATAGCATAGCACTTTTAAATCTCTGAAAAATAAAATCATAAAATCATCGATATTAATAGACAATACAAAACTAATAAAATAAAACAACTAATTTGAAACAATGGGAGTAATTACTTCTTTTAATTTCTTAAATAATAACCCAGTCTTATGTCAAGATAACTATTTGGTTCTGATTTGTTCCTTTAATTTATTCTACGGAGACTCCAACTACTATGGATTCAACTGTGTTTCAGAAAATATTTTCTCTAGTGGTTCCAAAGTTAATGTATCTTCACGATATTTGACAACTGAATCGTTTATAGCAAAATTTAAAACAATGGCTAACTTTTAACCAATCAGAAAATTCCATTTCGATTTTCGCTGATACCGCTGGAACGGTTTGTCGCAGAATGCTCTAATGTCGACAGAAACCTTCCTCGTGTTTTGATTTATCTGTATGCCAAGTTTCATAGCTTTCTGTCTGATGGTTTTAGAGGACAAACAGACAAACACACATTCATTTATATATATAGATATAGATATACCAGCTAAAAGCATATTGAGCAGTGGCACTTGACCTTAAAAAACATTTATGTGGGGTATACCGGGTATATGTATACCAGGCAGTGGGACAGAACCTTAAAAAGCTTCATTGTAGGGTATACCGGGC
This sequence comes from Parasteatoda tepidariorum, assembly GCF_043381705.1. Classification (NCBI taxonomy): domain Eukaryota; kingdom Metazoa; phylum Arthropoda; class Arachnida; order Araneae; family Theridiidae; genus Parasteatoda; species Parasteatoda tepidariorum. The sequence goes on from NC_092209.1 coordinate 14,680,723, forward strand.
AAATGTGTACCTGGCAGAGGCACTGAACTTTAAAAAAACATTGCATTTTTTCGCTATTAATTAACAATGTTGTGCTACAATTTCTTTGAAAATACATACAATGAATAGCTTTTACATCATCCATGCTGATTACATATCCTAACACATTTTTACATAGAGGGAGAGAATAAAATTTATGGAAGCAGCATACAGAACCATACAAGTAGAATTGTCCAACAACTGGTTTACATAAATCGTACCTCTTGACCGTCACTTTATTTCTTATGCGCATGCGCTGAATCTTAGTACATATGATGGTCTTCGAAATCTGAATATATTGCTCATTAAACAAGTTGCTTTTGTGGTATAGCGTACCACATTGAGCAATCCCAACGTTAGATACGTATTCGAAGAGCTTGACTTCTCTTTTCTACGTTCTTTGATGTATCCATGGGTAAGAAAAAATGACTTCAGCGTCTCTACAAGCAGGCTCAAATGAACTTCTTATTTAAAATTCGAAAATAAATATAACTCATAGTTAGCAGGTTATGGAAAATGATTGCTAGTTCTTATTTAATTTTATTAACGTTTTCACTGGTCCGGCGAGTCATAAATGTATTCGTACGGAATGAGAATAGTAAAATATAAAAAGTGGTAGCTTAAGTTAGGGCATAGCTCATTTGACAGACTTATTTTGCTTCCACTTTAAATCTAACACATTCAATCCCTGTGAGTTAAAAGTGTAAGTATGCAATTTTTAAATTGAACTCCATATCCAATTTATATTAAATGAAAGAGCAATAAAAAAGTGGTACTTTCAATTTAGATCTTTTCTTTTGCTATCATGTATGAACCGAATCTTCTATAGAAGATTCTAAATATAAATTGTTCTTAGCTACCACATTTTAATTATGGTTGCTACTTTCATGATAAGTTTAACAGCTCTTTTAGTGCTTCGTAATTTTATAAGGTGTATACCTTATATAAAATTTTAATTTATAAACNCACCCACTTTCTTCTTAAACTGGACTATTTTCAGGATTTCAATGTTCCGCTTCCCTAATTCAAGGGATATTTCATCTGTACTAAAATCATCAGGAAGGCCACGGATGAGGACTTTAGCATTTTTAACTGGCTGAGCTTTTTCTACTGAAGTGGAAGGCTCTGTGGCTTTGTTGGTAGTCTCCTCCGTAGGTTCTGATGCAGTAATAGGGGTGGGCTCCGGCATGAAAAGAGATTCCGGAGGAGTGCAGCTTTTCTGGGTCATGGATGGGTCAACATTTTCTGTAGCTGCGGCAGACTTTTTCTTCCTCTTCTTTCTCTTTTTAGCTGGTGGCTCTTTGTTGTTTCTATTTTGGATCTCAGGTTCAGAGGCTGATGTCTCTTCGTCTATATCCATATTCAAATCTTTACTGGAAGGAGTTGTGATATTATTCGGAGCACTGTGCTCGGAAACGGGCTCAGTCTCTATTTCATTAGTAACACTACTTTCTGGGATGGTCACAGGAATTTCCGCTGTCTCAGTGATAGTTGTCTCCATTGTAGTTGAGGCAGTCGGCTTCTTTTGACTCGACTCAACAGTTTGAATTGCGGATACCGCTGCGTTAAAGAGTTCGTTGTAATATCTACTTGGTGTTGAGGTAGAAATCTCTCCATTGGAATCTCGCAGCTTACAAAGTTCCACGATATCAGTAGTTTGTTCTAGAAGAAACTTTGAGTAAAGTGCGTAGTTCATAGATCTGGAAGGTAAAAACCTTTTGACGATCGAAGATGTCTCATATAAGTCTGATGCTGGCATGCGGCCGGAAGGGAAAACTTTTCCGCCGCGGGCAGTTCGGTGATACGGCATAATTGCGGAGCAGAGAAAAACACGTCTTGTCTCTAGCAAGGCTTGATCTGGTCCCTCCTCGGTAGTGATGTGCGAAAAACGAACGAATCGATATTTCAATCAACTCTTTTTTGTGAATCGATTCATCAAGCTCGTTTTTGAAAAAGAATCGATTATTTATTTTATTTTTTGACAATATTTTGTACTCTACACTTTATAAGCTTATTCAGAGTTAGTACTTATACTTACTAAACATCCGCATATGCATTTGATACAGCATTTCGTTTATACAATTGGAGCTTGATAAAATCCTATCTCAGTCGAATAGACACAGGTCCATTCTCACTCGAGTATCATGTGAATGACAATCTGATTGGTTGAAAATATTAACATGCGAACGACTAGCCAATAAGGTACTCGTATGTGTGAGAGTTTTCGCTAGCGGAAAAATCGCATCCAATGAGAATGACCCCGATGTCAACGTTAGCGCACAACCGGTTTCCGGAGGTGATTAATAAAATGGACTCACTTGAAGGATGAAGGGAATTCAAAATGCTATTAATGCAATACGTACTGTATGCATCACTCTCTCTTTTTTTCTTTTTATCTACGAAATTAAGAAATTCTATTGATAAACAACAATTTAAAAATGGCAACAACAACTGAAAAGCTGTCTTCTCCAGTTTCGGTTCTTCCTTTCAAATAAAAGAGATATTAATGCTGTAAAGCTCAGATATTACTTTTCAGTCCTTTAACATTAAAGAGCGAATTTTTCATTCATATGGTTAATTTTCGATTTTTAAATTTCAGTAAATATGAAGTAAAGCGGAGTTTTATGTTATCGTTTATTCTATGCCAAGGAGCGAGAGCCATAGAAAATGAAACCGTTGCGCTGATTGGGTAATGAACTTACTTATGAATGCAAATGTCTGATTGGTTGAAAATGAACTGAATGAGAGAAAAAGAGTCGAGAATCGAATGAACGATCCTCTGATTGATTGAAAATGAGTTGAGTCTAATAAAAGACTCAATGAACTGTTTGCCTATCTCTCAGCATTAAAAGAATTATAAAGCCAAATGAATCGATTCTTTTGAACTGTTTCCTATCCCTTAACATTGAAATCGGCTCAAAGAGTTGAATTGAACTTCGAAACGATTCATTTGAGTCGTTTCGTATCTCTTAACATTGATATCGGCTCAAAGAGTTGATTTGGATTTCCAATCAGTTCTTTTGAGTCGTTTTCCTATACTTTAACATTGCATTCGATTCACTGAACTGTTTAAATTATTCATTTGAGCGGTTTTATATCTTTTAACATTAAAAGAACTGTTATGAGAAACGAATCGATTCTTTTCGCTATTATCTTTTTTTCTAAAATTAAAAGATGCCTTCAGAGGGATGGGGGTTATGAAAAGGGGCAAGTAACTAAAAATTTTCAGAAAAAAAGGACAGTTTCTTTTTTATTTTTTTTTTTTATAAGAAAAGATTTTAAAAAAATATTTATTTTTTTAATGATTGAAAAACTGTTTATTGCGAAAAATGTGAGTATTTAGAGTAAATATTCTTTTACTGCTGGGGGGAAGGATATTTTTAATTATTTTATTTATTTTCTTTTTTTTCCCCCTTCTTTTTTTTTTTTTTTTTTTTTTTTTTTTTTGTTAGGAATACTTTTAGACAAACTTATTGAATATCAATTCATATCCTCTCACTTTTTCAAGTTTTAATTTTTTAAGTTTTAAAACGCAATTTAACTATTTTTTTATTTTGTTTCACTTTATACAATTTGAAATTTTTTCATTATTATAAATGAATTTACCGTTTTATTTTTTTACGAATATCTTTATTATTCATTATTGGTCCTTATATTATCAATTTTTTTTAAAAAAATAATTATTTTTTAATAAAATTGATGAATCAAACAAATATTTAAAAAAATAAATATATTAAAATTCTAAAAAAATTATTAGCATTGCCTAGATTAGCAGTTCCTAAATGGTGTGTCGCGGAACCCTTGGGTTCCGTTTAGAATTACAGGGGTTCCACTAGTTAGTACTTTTTATAGCCACATTCAACTGGACCACCCAAGTGGAACATTCTGCTTTTGAACCCTAGAGCCCAAGATCTAGATTAATGGTTCCCAATTGGTGTTCCGGAAAGCTCAATGGTTCCGTTGAAAAGTTACAGCGGTTACACGAGATAGTACTTTTATAGCCACCCAAGTAGAACATTCAACGTCTGCCCCCTAGAGTATAGGATCTAAAAGAGTGGTTCCCAAATGGTGTTCCATGGAACCCTAGAGTTCCGCCAAGAATTGCAAGGGTTTCTCTAATTGGTACTTTTTTTAGCCACATTCGGCTGACCGCTTAACTGGAATATTCTGCTTCTGCACCCTAGAGCCTAAGATCTAAATTAATAGTCCCCAATTGGTGTTCCGTAAAGCCCTATGGTTCCGTGGAAAGGTTACAGCGGCTACACGAGATAGTACTTTTATCAGGTGTTCCGCCGAAAGAACGTTAATTATTTAGAGTTCCATGGCAGAAAAATATTGAGAGCCCCTGACCTAGATCAACTAATTCAAATACTAAAACAGTCTAAACTAATTTGTACGACCACCTTTTATAAAGACTCTTCCATTATAACGACCATTAAAAAAAGAATCGATTCATATAACCGTTCATTTTAGTGAATTGATTCTAAAGAATCGATTCATTTAAATGAATCGATTGGCACATCACTACTCCTCGGTGTACCAGTTGCTTTGAATTAAGATGTATAAATCATATATAATTTTTATTTAAAAATGCACTGGTAGTTTATCTTAATCCTTTTGTGTATTTAAGTTGTTTAATTTTAAAATAGTCTCTATGTCCCAATACATTTAGTCTAAAAATTTTTCCCAAATGAGTTGCTGTTCTATTTAACGCCAAATGAGTTGTCCAATTACTATGGATTCTCCTTTGCTTCAGAAAATATTTTCTCCAGTGGTTAATGTACCAATTTTTTTTTTAACAAATCAGAATTAAAAGAATTTTTCAACCATTAAACACAAGCGATTTTAAAAGATATATATGTTACCGTGAATGACCCAAATCAAGAGAATGTAGACTTTCACCGGTGAATGTCAACAATCACATAGTCGCTTTACAAATGTCCGAAATGATTGTTACATCCGATATGATATTAATTTATTTGTTGATATTATTATGTTTTAATATATACCAGATCAATGCATATCGGGCGGTGGCACTCGACCTTTGAAAAGTATTTATGTGGGGCATACCGGGCAAATGTGTACAAGGCAGAACCTTAGGAAACATTGCAGTTTTAAACTATTAATAAACTGTGTTGTACCATTAATTAAGATATTAAAGATTAACATTTTATAACATCCATGTTGATTAAATCTGCTGACACATTTTTACATAGAGTTTCCTTTAAAAGTGACTAAAATGGCGGGTTTTGCAGCATGCTAAACCATACACGTTGAATTTTCCATCAGCTGGTTCATATGCGTCGTACCTCTTGACCGTCACTTTATTTCTTATGCGCATGCGCTGACTCTTAGCACAATTATGATGGTCAACTAAATCTGAGCATTGCTCAGCTTTCAAGTTGCTTTTCTGGTATAGCGCACCACACTGAGCAATCACCAAGTTAGATACGTATTCGAAGAGCTTGATTTCTCTTTTCTACATTCTTTGATGTATCCATGGGTAAAAAAAATGTCTGCACAAGCTGGCTCCAATGAACCTCTAATTCAAAATTAAATATAATTCACAGTCACCACGTTTTCTATTTAATTTTCATCTAACTTGATGTAGAAATGTCTAATTTTAAAGAAAAATGAGTTGTTAAAAATTGTACTTTCATTTCGGGTCTCACTTTTGCCTGCCACTATGAGCCGGTCTACCTATTGAAAATGCTAAAATATTAATTATGGTTGCTAATTTTTTTAATTAGAAGCGTTGCTGCTTTTCCAGTTGTTAGGAATTAAGATGTGTAAATCATATATAATTTTTATTTAAAAATGTACTGGTAGTTTATCTTAATCCTTTTGTGTATTTAAGTTGTTTAATTTTAAAATAGTCTCTCTATGTCCCAATACATTTTCAGAGATGCCAACTGCTCCGGACACGCGAAAATAATTAGAAAAACGGTAAATAACTACAAAGTAAATTTTGCAAATATTAGACTATTTTGCTTGCAAGGTATAGCATTACATAAGTACTAAAAAGTAGTGAATTATCTAAGCTTACAATTATTTAGAAATAGTGGTGGATAAAAATATACTAGAATGAATTTATTAAACCAAGAATCACAATTGATAAACTACCACTTTAAAATATGTATTTGCTGTCCGGAGCAAGTTGGCATCTCTGCATTTAGTCTAAAAAATTTTCTCAAATAAGTTGTTGTTCTATTTAATGCCAAATGAGTTGTCCAATTACTATGGATTCTCCTTTGCTTCAGAAAATATTTTCTCCAGTGGTTAATGTACTAATTTATTTTTCAACAAATTAGAATTAAAAGAATTTTTCAACCATTAAACACAAGCGATTTTAACAGATATATATGTTACCGTGAATGACCCAAATCAAGAGAATGTCGACTTTCACCGGTGAATGTCAACAATCACATAGTCGCTGTACAAATGTCCGAAATGATTGTTATATCCGATATTATATTAATTTATTCGTTGATATTATTATGTTTTAATATATACCAGATCAATGCATATCGGGCGGTGGCACTCGCCCTTTGAAAAGTATTTATGTGGGGCATACCGGGAAAATGTGTACAAGGCAGTATGACTGAACTTTAGGAAACATTGCAGTTTTAAACTATTAATAAACTGTGTTGTACCATTAATTAAGATATTAAAGATTAACATTTTTTATCATCCATGTTGATTAAATCTGCTGACACATTTTTATATAGAGTTTCCTTTAAAAGTGACTAAAATGGCGGGTTTTGCAGCATGCTAAACCATGCACGTTGAATTTTCCATTAGCTGGTTCATAAGCGTCGCACCTCTTGACTGTCACTTTATTTCCTTTGCGCATGCACTGATTATTTGTACATATGATGCTTCGCTAAATCTCAATACATTGCTCATCCTGCAAGTTGCTTTTCTGGTTTAACGTACCACACTGTGCAACCCCCAAGTTAGATACACATTCGAAGAGTTTGACTGCTCTTTTCTACGTTCTTTGATGTATCCACGGGTAAGAACAAATGTCTTCAGCGTCTGTACAAGCTGGCTCCAACGAACCTCTTATTTAAAATTCGAAATTAAATTTAATTCATATCCACCACGTCTTCTGTTATGGTTGTTATTTTTTTTATTTAATTTTCAATTATCAGAACTATCTTGATGTAGAAATGTCTGATTTATAAAAAAAAGTGTAGTTCAAAAGTGGTACTTCTAACTTGGATCCTAGTTTTGCCAGCAACTATAAGCCGAACCACCCATTGAAAATGCTAAATGTAAATTATTCTTACCTACCACATTTCATTATGGTTGATATTTTTATTAACTAAAAGGAGGATATCAAATGTACACAAACCTTTTATCAAAATCTATAAATGATATAAATTTTTAATTTAAAAAAGTATTGTTAGTTTATGTTATCCTTTTTGTGCATTAAAGTTTGTTCAATTTAAAAATAAGACTCTCTCTGTTCCAGTTGAGTCGATACATTTAGTCTAAAATTTCTTCCCAATTCAGTTGCTGCATTTCAAGTAGGTGGAGTTATTGTAGATCCACACTAGTAATATTATAATATTAATGAATTTAGAATTAATATGTTAGAAGATTTGTTTATGATATAAAATAAACATAACAGGCTGTGACTCCTGGATTCTTGATACTAATTTGGTACTAATTTGAACAAAGAAGGACGATTGGCTTTGTAAGTAAAGGTTGTTAAATGATAGCATAGCACTTTTAAATCTGTGAAAAATACTTAAATAAAAAATCATCGATATTAATAATCAGTACAAAACTACTAATGTAATAAAACAACTAATTTGAAACAATGGGAGTAATTACTTCTTTTAATTTCTGAAATAATAACCCAGTCTTATAACAAGATAACAATTTGATTCTGAATTGTTCCTTTAAATAATTATACGGAGACTGCAACTACTATGGATTCTACTTTGTTTCAGAAAATATTTTCTCCAATATTTCCAAAGCAATATTTCCAAAGTTAATGTACTCATTTATTTTTTAATAAATTAGAATTAAAAGAATTTATTCCGCCATTAAACACAAGTGATTTTACCAGATATATATGTTTCCGTGAAAGCCCTAAATCAAGAGAATGTCGACTTTCACCGGTCAACAATCATATAGTCGCTTTGGTAAATGTCCGAAATATTTGTTGAATCCGATATGATATTAATTTATTCGTTGATATTATTATATTTCAATATATACCGGTTAAATGCATATCGGACAGTGGCACCTTGACCTCAAAAAACATTTATGTGAGGCATACCGTATACCAGGCAATGGAACTGAACCTTAAAATGATTCAGTGTAGGGTATACCGGGCAAATATGGATCGGACAGTGGCACTGAACCTTAAAAAAGCATTGCATTTTTACTCTATTAATTAGCAGTGTTGTACTATTAAGATATTTCTTTGAGAATACATACAATGAATAGATTTTATATCATCCATGTTGATTAAATATACATTTTTAACTTACATGAGTACATTTTTATATCATTCATGTTGATTAAATAGCCGACCAGGTGGCTGAGTGGTTAGCGTTCCTGACTGCGGAGCCGTTGGCCGCGGGTTCGAATCCCTGCTCAGGACATGGATGTTTCTTTCTCTCTGTGTTCTATGTCCTTTCTCTTTTGTGCAAATATGACCCGCCCTATAAACGGGTTGTGGTTGTGTGACGTGGGAGACGCTGCACAACCGCCGTGGCTTCGACACTGGTGCCCACGGGGAAACGAGAAGACAGTAGCAGTTCTGGCTTTCCTGTGGCCAATGGGATAAACCCCAAGTGCCCACCATTAAAAAAAATGTTGATTAAATATGCTAAAACATTTTTAAATAGAGTTTCCCTTAAAAATGACTTAAAAGGAGGGGAGCAGCATACTAAACTATACACGTAGAATTTTCTATAAGTTGGTTCATATGTGTCGTACCTGTTGACCGTCACTTTATTTCTTATGCGCTTGCACGGTATCTTTGTACACTTGATGCTCTGCTAAATCCGAATAAATTACTCATCCTGCAAGTTGCTTTTCTGGTACAGCGTACCACACTGAGCAATCCCCACGTTAGATACGTATTCGAAGTGCTTGACTTCTCTTTCCTACGTTCTTTGATATATCCATGGGTAAGAAAAAATGTCTGCAGCGTCTGTACAAGCTGGCTCTAATAAACCTCTTATTTAAAATTAAATATAATTCATAGCCACCACGTTTTCTGTTATGGTTGCTATTTAATTTTCATTAATCAGAACTAACTTGATGTAGAAATGTCTAATTTTCAATAAATTTTTGTTAAAAATTGTACTTTCATTTCGGATCTCACTTTTGCCTGCCACTATGAGCCGGTCTATCTATTGAAAGTGCTAAAATTTAAATTATTCTTAGCTACCACATTTCAATTATGGTTGCTAGTTTTTTTAATTAAATGCAATGCAGCCTGTTCTGTTATATCGCTGTACGATGTATAAATCATATATAATTTTTACTTAAAAATTTACTGGTAGTTTATCTTAACCCTTTTGTGTATTTAAGTTGTTTAATTTTAAAAAAGTCTCTCTATGTCCCAATACATTTAGTCTAAAATTTTTTCCCAAATGAGTTTATGCATTTTAAGTAGGTGAGGTCATAAATAACTTCCGCTGGAGTTATTGTAGATCCACACTAGTAATATTTTACTATTAATGAATTTAGAATTAATATGCTTGAAGATTGTTTTATGATATTAAATGGACTTAAGAGGCTGTGAATCCTGGAATGTTTTTACTAATTTGGTGCTAATTTGAACAAGGAAGGAGGAAAGGCTTCGTAAGTAAAAGTTGTAAATTGATAGCATAGCACTTTTAAATCTCTGAAAAATATTTAAATAAAAATTCATCGATATTAATAATCAGTACAAAACTAATGTAATAAAACAACTAATTTTAAACAATGGGAGTAATTACTTCATTTAATTTCTTAAATAATAACCCACTCTTATATCACGATAACTATTTGATTCTGATTTGTTCCTTTAATTTTTTTACGGAGACTCCAACTACTATGGATTCTACTTTGTTTCAGAAAATATTTTCTCCAGTGGTTCCAAAGTTAATGTACTCATTTGTTTTTTAATAAATTAGAATTAAAAGATTTTTTTCCACCATTAAACGCTAGCGATTTTGACAGATATATATGTTTCCGTGAATGCCCCAAATCAAGAGAATGTCGACTTTCACCGATGAATGTCAACAATCACATAGTCGCTTTGGTAAATGTCCGAAATGTTTGTTATATCCGATATATTAATTTATTCGTTCATATTATTATATTTTAATACTAGCTGTACCCTGCGTGCGTTGCAACGCTTTAAGTTTGAATTTAAATTTTGTATTTAAGTGTGTAAATGAGATTTGCGATTATGATTTGAAATGAGAATTTTATATAATGGTGAAAGAAACCAGTGATAGTCTCAACAGTTTATTCTCTAGGATATCGTTAGTGCATTTTCATACAGACATGTATGGTGATGCACACCGACCATGAAACATATTTTGGATGATGATCTGAAAAAAGTATGGATCAATGGCGACATGAATATTGCTGCTGATATGAGCTGACCAATTTCTCATGGTGTGATTTTTTCAATAAGCCAAATCACGTGGCAATTCTCTTTTTCTGCCATTCAATAGAATACATCAAACACCGTGTCTCTCCAAAAACATGACTTTTCGCAATAAAACCAAGTATAGAGCTTAATATTTGTTTTAACTCACGTGCGGTAATGCATCACGAAGATCCGATGATGTTTGCCTAAGTTACTAAAGCTCTTTAATTTAGGCTCAAGAAGGATTGCATGTGAATGTAATAAATAACTCTGGCTGCCCATATGCGCACCGAATGAAGTCATTTGGAAACACGAATGTACTGACATATATATATTCCCCAAGAAAAGTTTCTATTGATTTTCTTGACCCGATAACAACGTTGATAATGTCTCGGCTGGCGACGTTAAATCTGGTAGTTTCACTTCGCCTCCAGAACAGCAAATTCCAGCTGTTTCATTCTTAAATTTGAGAGCACTACAAAACATATATAATTGATCAATTTTTCCGATGATGACGCTTGGTGTAAGACTATAGTCGGTTGTCGGATTATAGTGAACTGCACTGAGATTCAAATCAAAGTATTGGCAGCGTCTGAATAGCGAAGTGCGTTCTTGATTGATTTTCATTCTTGCATCCCGTTGCTCTGATGTTTCCGACGAACGGGCTTGAGGAGTGCGATCTTGATCGGATTTCATTCTTGCTTCCCGTTGCTCTGATGTTTCCGACGAACGGGCTTGAGTAATGCGTAGTTGATTCGTTAACAGTCTTCTTTCTCGTTGCTCTGATGTTTCCAACGAACGGGCTTGAGTAGTGCGTAGTTGAATTGTTAACAGTCTTCTTTCCTGTTGCTCAGACGTTTCTTAGGAACGGGCTAAAGCATTGTGTTCTCGATTAGCTTCAAGTCTTTTTTCCCGTTGCTCCGATGTTTCTGAAACACGGGCAGTTCTCTTTTTGCGTGCTTGAGATGTTGATCGACTAAGAGCGATTCGTTTAGGCGGCATATTTTTGCAAATTTTCTCTTTCAAACAAAAAGAAATGTAAAAGTTGACAGCCGTCGCAAATTTTCTAAATCGAAAATTCACATATTTATTTTAAGTAATTAAAAAAAGCAATAAAATGAAATAAATTAAATAAGAAATATAATAATGATAAAATTTAAAACAAAAATCTATTTTTGGTAAAAATATACTTGTGGGTGCCCCTTGACGAAATTGGTAACTTATGTTTATCACCATTCCTGTTTGCGCGGAACACCGCGGTAACAGGAATGGCTGCCAAAACATAATGATATTTTAATAATACATTGGAAAATTTCAGCAAGACATCGGCCAAAACTTTATAAAATTGCAATGAACCCAATGTAAGCAAAATTAATAAACCCAATAAAATGCATTTTGAATCGAAATAAAAATTAATGGAGTAAGCACAGAAAGAAAAGGAAAAAAAA